>NC_066585.1:491348649-491656149 GCF_024323335.1 Lathyrus oleraceus
GAATCAAGGGTTTGTTGTAAGTCACAAGCATGAAGTTTGGGTAAGAACCATCCCAAAGGGGTGAACTAAGGATAAAAACCTGTAGATCATATTATAAAAAGTTCCCAGAGTCTTAATTCCATCTATCGGATATTACAGATTAAGATGACTGACTCATCGACCCATAATATTCTCAAGAGAAACTCGTCTGAGTGTAGTATCGCGTGACAACTGTTATCAAGTCTACACTTGAACAGTCTCCGAACTACGTCCTAAATAGGCCAAGAGGGGGTAAATGTTCTACGGTCCTCAGCTTCTAGGACCCAAATTAGAGATAGTAATGCCTAACCATAAATACTTGTGTGACATTTCCAAATCCAAAAGGGTCTCCACTGAGCAGATGGATCTCAAGCCAACTTGTTAAGGACTACTCCACACAAGTCGAACATGACTATACCATCCTCCTATCTTAATTGCACTCATGTTCGGGTTAGAACTTATCTCACCACTCAGAGATCACCAAGCACAACAAGCATATTATATCACACATACATATATACAAACATCACATATAGACAAATATATACACACAAAAAGTAGGCTAAACCCACTGGAGAGTATTCCCCCGCAAAGTCGCCACTTAATTTCTGTAGCGGTAAATTCATAATCATCAACCTATAGATAAGCTAGACATCAATAAAACCAGAGTCACCATCGTGTTTTTATTGTTTCCAAGGGAAAAGGGAAAAGTACGAACAAAACCCAAAAATAAGAAGTTTTCAAATCAAAACTAATAAAATGTCAGAGATTACAGGTAAGGGGGTTGGTTACACAGAGGGAAGGTATTAGCACCCAAAGTGTCCTAGGTACTCCTAGGGAGCCCTTTTTGTGTGCATATGTATTTGGTACAAAATGATATTTACAAACAAATAGAATGGGGGGATGAGAAAATAATTCATTAATTATATTTTTGTGTTTGACAAGACCTTCGGACTTGTGCCTACGTACCAACAGAAAAATGAGGGATTAAAACCTCGTAGTTCGTGATATAAATTTCAAAGTGGATGCATTGCTTTTAACAAAATTAAGTTTGAAAAGCACAAAGGCCTAAAAATGGTTTGAATGAGTTAGTTCTTTTTGGCTTTTTGAAAGTTTAAGTCAAGTATAATTAAGTTTATTTACAAGTTTGATTAAGAAAATAAGTTTGAAAATGCAATGGCATAAGGCCAAAGTTTCTAGTTTGCAAAGTGGTCAAAGTTTAGAAAATAACAAGTTCAAACAAAGAATTTTTTTAAAAAAAGAGGGAGAGCTTTTTGAAATTAAAGAAGTGGGGAGGAGATGAAGAGACTAATCCTATGCACAAAATTAAAAGTTAAGGGTTGAAAAGATCTAACCAATGGGTAGCAATCCAATAGACAAGAATGTCAATAGAAACCCAAATTCCCTTGGACATTTAGAATCAAGCAACACACAAATGCACTATTATATCAATCTTGAAGAGCAAGGCATCAAATAAAGATAGCCACATCCAAGCTTTAGCCACTCCATGATCTTTCTTCAAAAATTCCCATGCATAAGATGAATTCCAAGATGGCACAAATCACAGGTTCAAAATAACAGCTTCAGAATGATCATGTTGCAGATGAACTCAAAGGGATCTTCAAAGATATATCAGATGAAGTTTCAGATTGCAAGCACTTGATAACATGAAGATTGGCATTGGCCAAGTCCTTTAGCATAGGAATGTTTCCTAAGTTCTAAGTCCATTTGTCCAAGATCAAGTCAACAGCCACACAAAAGTTTTTTAGGATTTTTGTTGTTATTATGTACATTAATGGTCAAAGACCACACAAACAAACAAAGTATACACAAAATGAAATATATACCACAATATGGTCCAAGTGGACAAAGTGTAAATTGCATTAACATAAACAATTAGAATGGTATGAATAATGGCAAATGAATAAATACTAAAATTAAATGGCATTAAAGTAAATGGCTTGAAATTAAAAGTTAGTTGTTAATGACTTAGAAGTTAGTACTGTTTTGCTTTTGCTTTTCATTTGTAAGTCATTCTTTGGAGAACACTCAACCCACTTATCACAAGCATGGATCCTTGAACCAAGACATCTTCCAAAGGAAGGAAAAAAGGCCAAGTTTCTACACAATACCATGAAAGAGGGGAGACTTACAATCTCATTAACTAGAATGCTATGCCTTTTGTGTCACAAATTTAGCGCTATGTTAAGCAATCGTAATCGGACTTATGTAGAAGTCACAACTATTTGAGGCCGAACAATAGAATTTTGGTGTTAATGCATGTTAGAGACATAGTATAATGGACTATGCTCATGAAATATACCACACACAAAAAGAATATGTAAAAAGAGGTGGCCTAATCTCATCCATACTTATGTTGATTTTTCAATCAACTAGCCTTAGGACTTTGAGATATCATAGGCCAAATGAGATGAATGCATAAAGAATGGGAATGAGATGAAGAGGGAGGGGAATGGATCAAAACTCAAATTGGTCAAAGGAGGACTTTTACCAAATTAATATCATCCATTCATTTTGAGAGATGGAATGTACATTCCATCAATCCCCTAAATCCAATGGTATTAACTTGACAAAGTCAAATCAACCTTGACCAAGGCCCAACAACAAGAGTCAAACTCAAACAAGTCATCACAATTGGTCAACACAATTAATTGGTATTTATTCAAATTAAAAAAGACTAAAATAATACATTTAAATTTAATATGGTTTTTCAAATTCCTAAAACATCATCAAAACACCAAAGAAATGGCCATGAGATTTCTCATAGGTCAAACAAGGTCAAAGGACCTTGGAGAAAAAAATTTAGAATTTTTAAAGAATTAAAAGTATTTTTAAACAATTAAAAACAAATAGAAAATCAATTAAATCATGAAAAATATTAATAATGATCCAAAAAATAAATTTAATTCAAAATATGAAAGAGGAAATCATTTGAAATTTTTTGGTGAAACTCTCATATTTTTTGGATCAATATTAAATATAATATGAATTAATGAAAATAAGCTAATTAAAATAAAAATCAGAAAATAGAAAATAATGTGGACCACTTGATCTGCCTCATTAATTTAGGTGGCAGATCAAGTTGTCCTCAGCGCGCATTCCACAATGGACACTAGTCAATGCGCTGCAGGGATGGTATTTAAAATCAACGCACGAGATTAAAACGTTTTGCAAGGATCGCATGGTTTGAGACGTGCCAACACACGGCCGGAGCTGTAGCTCCGGTCTTCTTCTCCAGCGGACCTCACCAGACTAGTCCACCCTCAACCATCACCAAAATAAAAAAGGAGGACATGATCTGAAAGAAAAAATGGCGTAGAGCACTGTCGCATTACGCGAAAAACCGGCGGGAAAAAGACACAACAAAGCCGCCACCGTGCGTTATTTATCCCAAAGGAGGGAAAGGAAACGCTCGACGTAAATCTGGAAAGGAATGGTCTCACGACCAGAGATGCAAGGATCGGGAGTCGGTTATGCAAAGGGAAGGTATTAGCACCCCTACGCATCTGTCGTACTCGACGGGATCCACGCTCAAAAGAATAGAAGAAAGGTTGCTAAAGACTGCTCAAACACGGCACACACGCTGGAAGGAAACACAGATGAAAGACGGAAGAAACGGGACTCGGCAGGATATCGCATCCTGGGCCTACGTAGTTTGTTCGCACAAACATCAGAGTCGACGTAGTTCGGGAAAGGGGGGAAACATGCTCGCTAGGATGTCGCATCCTATGCATACATATCTTCTCTAACCAGAGAAAGAATCAGAGCACTCGTAGCTCGGCTAACGCACGCCAAATAAAACACAAACAGGAAACCGACTGCCAATCGCTGGACTTACGTCAGACTCCACACAAACAGGCAAACATGGAAACCGAATGCCAATCGCTGGACTTACATCAGACTCCGAACCAACAAAACACACACAGGAAACCAACTGCCAATCGCTGGACTTATGTCAGACACCAAACAAACACACACACAAACTGGAAACCGAATGCCAATCACTGGACTTACATCAGACTCCAACCAGAAAAGGATAACAAACACACACAAACGGAAAAGAAAGTTCCCGGAGAGATCAGCTCAATCTCCTGCCTACGTACCTCATCTGGTATGAGGATCAGGGCGACGTAGTTCCCCTTAACAGGGAAAAAACTTCTAACTTAACTAGAGACAAGGGGAGATAACAAGCTACTAGGGAGGCTACGACTCGAGCCTAGAAGTTGTCATGCATACAATCCCTATGTTGAGGTCTCTAATCCTAACTTGCACAGGAAGCAAGCTAGCCTAAACAGCACATCATCAAACACAAGCACAAGAGAGCAAGCACACACACTATATGCAAACAAGTGGCTCATACAAGGCTAGGCTGTAAAAACAAGCCAACTGGAATGGGGTGTTTTTAGCTCTTAACCCTAACATTGAGAGTTAGGGTGAAGCAGATGAAATGGGAAGTGAGGGTAAGACCTCATAGCTCTTATCCCTGGCCTGGGAGAGCTTGACTCAAATAGAAAGTGTGGGAGTTCAGAATGAAGGAACTCTTCTCCACATGACTGACACAACAAGATCTTGGGTTCTTATTCACAATGCATCAACACATGGTGTATGAGCAAAGTGAATGACACAACTGAATAGCAGGGGATAGATTCCACATCCCTTGTATCTGCCAATTGCCTCTTAAGAGGTCTTTACCTGCTTGGCACAAAATTAAACATCCACAAGCATTGCCTCTTAAGGAGGGCTTCAGACAGGTGCCTACCAATAACAGTAGGTCTTCCAGACTACATGAAGTCAGAGGTCATTACCTAAGTGGTATGCCAACCACAAGCAAAGCTAAGCAAAGTTCAAATGAACTTAAAGCAACTTAAGTACCTGTGGAAACAGCTAAACCAGTCAGTACAAAATCCAGACAAACAGTCAATAGTCAATATCAAACAGACAACCAAATCCAATCAGACAGCAATGAGCAATAAACACAAGTGAATTGTCATCAAGGCCTACAAAACAAACCAATGTTAGCCAATAATAACACATGATCAAGCTCAAATGAGGCAGCAACATCAATCAAGGAGATGCACACTTGAACCTGAAATTCACAACTCAAATGTAAGTAACAAACCACTAGGTCAAAGCCTAGGGTCAAAGGTGAATCAAAAATCCAAAACAGAAGCTCAAACTCAACATGAATCATATTTAATCCATCAAGAACAAGTCCTAAAAAGAACCAAATCATAATCATCAAGCAAGTTCATTTTATGTGCAAGAGAAATCAAAGACCAATTCAAGGCATCCAAATGATCATCATGAATGATAATTCCCAATCAAAACAGAAATGATTCAAATAATTCTGGAAAAATTCATGAGTATTCAACACATCCAAAACATCCATCACACAAAAAATCAGAAGCATTAGAGGTTATTTGGCATGGAAATCACATTACACAAGTGAGACAACCAAATGTGTGACACAAATTGTCACACCATGCAAACACAAGCATAAAACAGAAATGGTGCATGATAAAAATACCAAACCAAGCCTCAAAGGTCCATCAATGTGTCTAGAATCAGCATGTAAAATTTCAAGTCCATTGGATTAAAAACAAGCATTTCATGATAGTTTGAACAAGGCAAGGTCATACATGCACACATGATCAATCAACCTAGAGCCAATAAAATTCCAGCCAGGCACAACTTTCAAACTCATCATCATAAAAAACTAGACAAAACAAGGATCATTTTGCAAAAAATTGGGAGTGAATTGATGCATTTTTCAATTTGTTATGGATTTTACAAGTTGATAGAAAAAATAAAATTCAAATATGAACATGGCATGGCAAATGGAGGGAAACATGGAAAATGGAATGAAGATTTGAATATTTGCGCTCGGCAGGAATCGAACTATGTCAAAATTCAAATGAAATGCGTGCTAACACATGAAACGACACCGTTTCTATAAAACCCTAAGCCTTCGCAAATTTGGACGGTTCAAACCGATGCAATATTTCCAGAATTCGTCGTTATGCATGCATCTTCATCTTCTTCATGATGAAGATGATAAATGTTCATCCTCAAATTTCCAGAAATTCCAGAAACGTCCAGAAATCCACAAAAAGCATATCATTCAAATCCTTATTACATGTACATCATATATCAACTAACAATTCATTCTAAAACATCATAACAAGTTCAAATCATGCATGAACATTTTTGGATCTCAAACTTCAAACGCACATAACTCAATGAATACTACACCATTTTTCACGAATTTTAGCTGAGAATGCTCAGGGTTAAAAGATCTACACAAATATACACATGGATTTGAGAATAATTGAGATCGAATTTTCACCTTCTTGAAGAGCAGGTTCTTGTTTTGCACGTTCCAGCACTTGTAACGATCCAGATCACTTCCAGGATGCTTGTAGAGATGATTGATGAAGAATTGGAAGCTCAAACACGTGTGGATCTAGCTTAATTTGAAAACTCCATTGATGCATCCAAGCTTGAGCATGCACGAAATTGAGCAGAAATCCACAAGATACACGTTCAATCTCACTCAAAACCACTCCATGATCATGAATTCACCAAAAGAAATGAGGTTTATGTGAAGAATTTGGAAGTTTTTTGTGAGAGAAAAATTTGATCGAAATTCTAATTCTAGATCTGAACTTGTGTATTGTCAATGAAACATTTATGATTATCCTTATATATGTCCTCTTAATCATTCTGAAATTAAGCTTAAACCAAAACTAAATGAGATTAGGGAGTTACAAGGTGCATGCACAAATTTGTACTTTCACCTCATGCATGAGATGCACACGTGAAGAGTGCCCTTTCTTTGATTATTTTCACTCAAAATCACATTTCAAACACAATGGCAATGGTAGAAAGTCCATACAATGCACCATTTTTAAATTTCCAATTTTCCCTCCAAAATTGACTTGGATATGCAAATGCTCATGTGTTAACATTTCATGCAATGTGATGGTTGATTTGGAAACCTCATGACATGAGAAGAACAATGCAAAAAGAACCACTAAATTTGGAGTTTTGGTTCAAAAGATATGGCCATTTGAAGTTTCAAGCACACTTTGCCATGATTTGATCATAACTCCTTAACCATTCATTAGAAATTCATGATCTTGGACTTTTTGGAAATGGGAGAGAAAGATCTTCAACTTTCATGTTGGACAATGTTTCATTTGAAGCTTCTTGGATGTTGGAAAGTTGAGTTGAAGTTGGTCCAAAAACTTGCCATTTTTGGAAACTTGAAATTACAGGTCACTTTCCATTTTTGGAAACTTTTGATCTGGCTTCAAAACCTTCAAGGTAGATGTTTGACATGTTGAATAACCTTCTTTAGGACATGAATGAAGTGTCTCAAACCATTTCTCCATCTCCTAGCCCTCAGTTGACTTGCAGTTGACTTTTATGGGCCTCAGATGATTTGGTCATGCACTGTGGACTTCTGAGCCTCTAGCCTTTGGTCAAGTTGCATCAAAATGATCCTTGGGTTGTGTAAGCTCATTGGAACAAACATAGGGCCTCTATCTCATGGAAAAACCCTTGCTCTCTTGCACAGATGGATTCTCCTGATCAGTTTTGACTGATGAAATGCAACATGCTATGCAATGCTAATGACCTAAAAATGAAATGAATGTACAAATGAGAGGTGCAAATTTGAGGTGCTACAGCTGCCCCTATTCAATCAACTGGGAACCTGAACGGATGAGAGCAACGACTGTCAGACCTTCAAGGTACACAGGGATTGAATACCAAAGAGCCGTAGAAATTTGCACTCTGCGGGGATCCAAGAAAATTCACCAATAGCAACTTCCACTGGGATCTGATATTTATTACTGGACCAGACAAGACGTTTACCAACGACTCCACTGGGGATTTTGATTTTTCTATCAATGAAAAGATACAGCCAAACGTCAACGGACGAACGGGAAAAACTCAACGTTTACCGACACCAACGGAGAGGTGACCAGACATCAACGGATGAATGGAAAAGAGATACAACTAGACGTCAACGGACGAATGGGAAAAACTCAACGCTTATCGACACCAACGGAGAGGTGACCAGACATCAACGGATGAACTGGGAAGACTCAAACCATACGTCAACGGACGAACGGGAGAAGCTCGACGTTTACCGACACCAACGGAGAGATGACCAGACATCAACGGATGAACTGGGAAGACTCAACCCATACGTCAACGGACGAACGGGAGAAGCTCGACGTTTACCGACACCAACGGAGAAGTGACCAGACATCAACGGATGAACTGGGAAGACTCAACCAAACATCAACGGATGAAAGGGAGGAACTCGATGTTTATCGACACCAACAGAGAGGTGACCAGACATCAACGGATGAATGGGAAGAAGGGATACAACCAAACGTCAACGAACGAATGGGAAAAACTCGACGTTTATCGACACCAACAGAGAGGTGACCAGACATCAACGGATGACTGGGGAGAAACTCGATGTTTACCGACATCGAAAGATGATGTGTACAGAAGTGAAACAAGACCAGACATTTACCGATGACTGGGGTGAACTCGATGTTTACCGACACCGAAACAATGGTGTTTACCGACACCAAAGAAAGACGACCAGACATTTACCGATGACTGGGAAAAGACTCGATGTTTACCGACACCAAAACAATGGTGTTTACCGACACCAAAGAAAGATGACCAGACATTTACCGATGACTGGGATGACATCTACATATGTCAAGGCAAGGCCAAACACTCCCTGGGGATCTCACTGGGGGGAATCAAACTTTACTCTCACCTGCAGGTGAGGAAATAAATCTCTCTGGGGGGTTATCAATCCTGAATGCTGTCAGGAGCAACTGTAGCAAATGTGCCGTACAGATATTGAACAATGATTCACCTCTGCTGGGGATATGGCCCAATTAGGTTTAACACATGAATGCATATGTTTGAATTTTTCTATGGCGTAATGCTCCATGTTGAATGGAGATGCTACGCGATTTGAGGATGCAATGATTACTACATGCAAGATGCAAAATGATGAAAACTCCTGTTGGGGAGCAAAAGGTCGCTCTGCTGAGCACACAATCTGATTAGATTCTCCAACTCCGTGGGGAAGACGCACTGCTGGGAGTGCTTGCTGATCTGATACTCTGAAGACGGCAGAGGAACCAAGTCAACTAGGGATACTCCGTCTGGGGAACACACCAACTTCTCAAACGTGCTGGGAACTAGCCTTGCTGCTGGAGAAAGGGCCAATCCCACCGGGGACAACTTTCACTGAATCTAATCGGCTTGGGGATTCCGCTAGGGGAAACAACCAAAGTTCACCTCTACTGGGGATAACTGCCAACCCATGAGCAAGATAAACTCTACTGGGGATAATTTTCGCCGAACACGATCCACTCGGGGACTTCGCTGGGGCAAACCATCAACGCAAACCTCTGCTGGGGAGATCTACTAGGGATTACAATCACAACCCTGCTGGGGAAAAGCATCCACGACCATGCTGAGGATTACAGTACTTCATACCCGACTGCTGAGGAACAAACTACTCATTGATACCTCCACTGGGGATACAACAACCTTCAGATTCAGTGGGGCCCAACAGCCTTCAGGCTAGCTGGGGACAGACCAACTCTCAGACTTGCTGGGGAACTAAATCCTTAGACCTGCTGGGGATAGAATAGCCTTTGAACCTGTTACCCGACTGCTGGGGAAGAACAGTTCTAACAGCTTTCAGACTTGCTTGGGGAAACAACCACTTTCAAGCCTGCTGGGGAAACATCCTCAACCCGGCTGAGGACTCTCTGATTTTGACTATGCTGGGGACACAAGTCCTGAACCTGCTTCAGACAACCCCACTTCACACTACCGGACAGTGCTGAGACGTCTATGAACAAACCGTGGCTTACCTGCTTCAGTCAGGAATCAAAGGTAACAACCTGCAAAACATCAAGACATACATGCCCCAGGGGATTGTATGGACAAGATACACTTCAAGTGTACTCAACATTCAAAATGATTTTCAAATGTTTTATCTTTCTGCACTTTATCGTCTAGCCTTCATGTTTTTAGATGCAATGTTTATCAAAAATTCGGACGTTTTTGCAAACAAAACAGTTAAATAAAAAACAAGAGAGCAATTTATCTGAATAACGACTTTTATTGATTGAAAATGGGCCTGAAAAGGCAAATACATCGGGAAGCAATTCCTAGGAAGAGGTAATTGCGCACAAAAGGAAAATAAACTATCCTAATGGCAATGTGAACACGACATCCACTATTTCCCAATTCTGCTATGACTCACAGATCCTCAATTTCCTCCCAAATTCCTTGCTTTCTGAGAAGAATGATTGGACTGATCCTATCCTTCGAGATGGTAGACACTGAAGCGCGATGAAGTACAGATAACTCAGACTGTAGTCTTCGCTTTAATCCCTCTTTTGGATGGATCGCCCTTTCGGGTTTTCAATCCACCGGGATACCCATTTCTGCCTAAGCCGCCCTTGCGGGTTTTCGACTTACCGGGTGTACACATTCTTTTCATTCTTTATCCCTAACTTTTGCCCAAACCTTTTCTTTCTTTTTTTTGGTTCGCCGGGATGCCCTTTTTTGCCTGGACTATTTTATTCTTCTGTCCAGCGGGTCAATTTATGCGAAGTATTTTTTGACTACATCTGAGTTAACAGGGGACGGAAAATCTTCACCATCCATAGTTGTAAGCATCAAGGCTCCACCAGAGAAAACCTTCTTAACAACATATGGACCTTCGTAATTAGGAGTCCACTTGCCCCTGTTATCTGTACCGGGAGGAAGGATCCTCTTCAAAACTAAATCACCAGCCTGATAGCTTCGAGGACGCACTTTCTGATCAAAGGCTCTCTTCATCCTTCTCTAATACAACTGCCCATGGCATACAGCTGTTAATCGTCTCTCTTCGATAAGGCTCAACTCATTAAACCTCGTTTGAATCCACTCAGCTTCGTCGAGCTTGACATCCAGCAGGACTCTCAGAGAAGGAATCTCCACTTCAACAGGTAGGACTGCTTCCATACCATACACAAGGGAGTAAGGGGTTGCCCCGGTCGACGTACGTACTGAGGTGCGGTACCCATGCAAAGCGAAAGGCAGCATCTCATGCCAATCCTTGTACGTCACGACCATCTTCTGCACAATCTTCTTGATGTTCTTGTTTGCTGCCTCTACAACACCATTCATCTTTGGTCTGTAAGGAGAACAATTGTGATGTTCAATCTTAAAATCTTTACAAAGCTCCTTCATCATCTTGTTATTGAGATTCGAACCATTATCAGTAATGATTCTCTCAGGAACCCCATAACGACAGATGATCTCCTTCTTGATAAACCGGGCAACCACTTGTTTGGTAACATTGGCATAGGAAGCTGCTTCCACCCACTTGGTGAAGTAATCAATCGCAACCAGGATGAAGCGATGTCCATTAGAAGCAGTAGGCTCAATCTTCCCAATCATATCAATGCCCCACATCGCGAACGGCCAAGGCGAATTTATGACATTCAGAGGGCTTGGTGGTACAGGCACCTTATCAGCATAGATCTGACATTTATGGCACTTCCGAGCGTACTTGAAACAATCAGATTCCATAGTCATCCAGTAATAACCGGCTCTCAACAACTTCTTGGACATTGCATGACCACCAGCATGGGTACCAAAAGATCCTTCATGCACTTCTTGCATCAACATGTCTGCTTCGTGTCTATCCACGCATGTGAGCAGAACCATGTCAAAGTTCCTCTTGTACAGCACGTCATCCTGATTCAAATAAAAGCTTCCAGCTAGCCTTCTCAGGGTTTTCTTATCATTTTTTGACGCTCCTTCAGGATACTCCTGGCTCTTGAGGAAATTCTTAATGTCAAAGTACCAAGGCTTTTCATCAACAACAGACTCGGCTGCAAACACATACGCAGGCCTCTCGAGTCGATTCACCGTAACATGTGGCACATGATTCCACCAATGGACTTTGATCATAGAAGACAAAGTAGCCAAGGCATCAGCCATCTGATTTTCATCTCGGGGGACATGATACAATTTCACCTTCTTGAAGAAAGTCAGGATCCTTCTGGTGTAATCTCTGTAAGGAATCAAATGCGGCTGGTGAGTATTCCAATCTCCATTGACCTGGTTAATCACTAGAGCAGAATCTCCATATATGTCCAGAGTTTTGATCCTTAAATCAATGGCTTCTTCTATCCCCATGATACAAGCCTCGTACTCAGCCTCATTATTGGTTACGTCAAAAGTCAGTCTGGCAGAAAAAGGTATATGAGCACCTTTGGGATTAATAAGCACTGCCCCAACACCGTTGCCATTCACATTCACAGCCCCATCAAACATCAATGTCCACTTGTCATCAGGATCCGGTCCTTCCTCGACAAGAGGCTCTTCACAATCTTTCACCTTAAGATACATGATGTCTTCATCAGGGAATTTAAACATCATCGGCTGATAATCATCAATTGGTTGCTCGGCAAGATAGTCTGACAGAATACTACCTTTGATGGCCTTCTGCGACGTGTACTGGATATCATACTCTGTTAAAATCATCTGCCAACGGGCAACACGTCCAGTGAGAGCCGGCTTCTCAAAGATGTATTTCACTGGATCCATCTTAGAAATCAATAAGGTAGTATGGTTCAACATATACTGCCTCAGTCGGCGAGCAGCCCAGGCCAAAGCACAACAAGTTTTCTCGAGCTGCGAATATTTTATTTCACAGTCGGTAAACTTTTTGCTAAGGTAGTATATGGCATGCTCTTTTCGACCAGACTCGTCATGTTGTCCCAATACACACCCCATCGAGTTCTCAGTCACTGACAGGTACATTATCAGAGGTCTCCCAGGAACTAGAGGTACAAGGATTGTAGGTTTCTGCAAATACTCTTTTATCTTGTCAAAAGCTTTCTGACAGTCATCATTCCACCTGATTGCTTGATTTTTCCTTAGCAATTTGAATATCGGTTCACACGTGGCAGTTAGGTGAGATACAAACCGTGCAATGTAGTTCAATCTCCCTAAAAACCCACGAACCTGCTTTTCTGTTCTCGGTTCAGGCATTTCTTGTATAGCTTTTACTTTTGCTGGATCAACCTCAATCCCTTTCTCGCTGACAATGAAGCCTAACAGCTTACCGGATCTTACCCCAAACGTACACTTGTTTGGATTCAACCTCAGTTTGAACTTTCTCAACCTTTCAAACAACTTCTGCAAGTTTACCAGGTGCTCCTCTTCTGTCTGAGACTTCGCAATCATATCATCCACGTACACTTCAATCTCTTTGTGCATCATGTCATGAAAGAGAGTCGTCATAGCCCTCTGATAGGTAGCACCAGCATTCTTCAGCCCAAATGGCATCACCTTATAGCAGAACGTGCCCCAAGGTGTAATGAATGTCGTCTTTTCCATGTCCTCTGGCGCCATCTTGATCTGATTATAGCCAGAGAATCCATCCATGAAAGAGAAAACCGAGGATTGAGCAGTATTATCAACCAACACATCAATGTGAGGTAATGGGAAGTCATCTTTCGGACTGGCTCTGTTTAAATCCCGGTAATCGACACACATCCTGACTTTGCCATCCTTCTTCGGCACGGGAACGATGTTGGCCACCCACGGGGGATAATTGGTCACTGCCAGAAAACCCGCATCCAACTGCTTCTGAACCTCTTCCTTGATCTTGACAGCCATATCAGGACTAGTTCTACGAAGCTTCTGCTTGACTGAAGGACAATCTTCTCTGAGAGGTAGCCTATGCACCACAATATCGGTATCCAACCCAGGCATATCTTGATACGACCAGGCGAATATCTCTACATATTCTCCCAGCATCTCAATCAGCCCTCTCTTGACATCTTCCTACAAAGCAGCCCCGATTTTGATCTCTCTTCTGGCGTCCTCAGTACCAAGATTAATGATTTCCAACTCCTCCTGATGAGGTTGGATGATCCTTTCCTCCTGCTTCAATAATCTGACCAGTTCTTTGGGGAGTTCACAATCTTCCTCACTCTCCTCTTCAGCTTGGTAAATGGGATTATTGAAATCATACTGAGCCATAACAGAACTGTTTATAGTGGAGTCTGTAAGATCAATTCTGCATGTTTAATGCTTTATTTTAGAAAAAGAATTCAAAAAAGTCACAAAAACAAAAAACATTGCCATTTTTATTATTTTGAAAGTGAAAAAATAAAAACAGAAAGACAGGGATCAAAAACTTGTTTGCAAAACGTCCTTTATTAATGATATCATTGAAAAACATGATGTGGCCCTACAATGAACCACTACGCCTTGGGCAGAACGTAGGGTTTTGTGCAAAATGAAAAACAAAAGAAAATTACTCTGTTTGAAGAGTAACTTGGACCACTTCTTCAGCTGTCCAATTGTTGATTGACTCCCCTGGAGCACACGGGCGAACCCAGTTGTCCACATCACAATCACTGTCACAGTCTTCACCACCGGCCGCAAAGACGTCACCGTGATTCATCAGCCCAGCACTGGTAAAGGTACTCGGCCCTTTCTGATCACCCTGTTCCGCCTGCAGAGGTTGATAACCAATACCGAACTTGTCTTCCTTGATGGGCAGGTCCACCATCTTACCCCAGCCTTCTGTCTTGCCCGAGTTGATAACCTCCACAGCCTGCTTGTAAGATGCAATTGAGGCACTTGGCTTCTTCTGCTCAGCAAAAGCCACCCTCTCAATAGCAACGGTCTCAAACGCCTGGCATAGAGTCTCATGGATCTCGCCATCCACCTCCACATACTTGAAAGAGGATAAATGACTCACCAGAATGTCCTCCTCGCCGCACACAGTCACAATCTGACCGTTCCAAACATACTTCAGCTTTTGGTGGAGAGTTGACGACACTACTCCAGCCCCATGTATCCAGGGACGCCCCAATAAGCAACTATATGCTGGCTGAATATCCATCACATAGAAGATAATATCGAATACCTCTGGGCCAATCTTCACTGGCAACGTGACTTCACCGAAAACAAACCGTTTGGATCCATCAAATGCACGGACAATGAGATCGCTTGGAGTGAGGACAACCCCTTCAACATCAATCTTCCTCAAAGTCTTCTTGGGCAACACGTTCAACGAAGAGCCAGTATCCACCAACACATGCGACAATACTGCACCTTTGCACTCCATAGTGATATGTAGGGCTTTGTTATGGTTACGACCTTCAGGTGTCAGATCCAAGTCTGTGAACCCCAAACCATGCCTGGTGCTCACATTAGCAATAACACCCTCCAACTGGTTGACAGAGATCTCCTGAGGCACGTAAGCCAGATTCAACATCTTCAGCAAGGCATTACGGTGTGCCTCAGAGCACAATAGCAACGAGAGGATACAAATCTTGGATGGAGTTTGATTCAACTGATCTACAATCCTGTAGTCACTCTTCTTAATAATCTTCATAAACTCCTCCACATCTTTCTCAAACGAGCCCTCAGGCGCCTCCTTCTGCACAGGTTCTTCATCAACCACAACTTGTTTACCCTTCGCTTTGGCGAGAGCCTCAGCATTGCTATCTCTCAAAGGCTGCGGTGCAAACAGACGACCGCTTCTTGTGAACCCTCCAGGTCCCCCTACATTATCCACAACCGGACCAACAGGCACTGGAGCTCTACTCGGTAAACCAATTGTTACTGGAGGCTGATTAACTGGTCTGATCCGAGTTTCTGCCCTTCTGTTACTGCGATAAGCATTATCATACTTCCACGGCACAACCCTACTATTCTCAACAGCCCTTCTACCAGAAGCAACAATAGTGGTGGGAGCACTGACAGTTACTGGAGCAGATATAGTAACAGGGGTACCAACGGTTGCAGGTGCTCTAACAGTTCTCTGGCCATGTCCCGAACCCTCAGACGGTTTGAAATAAATGGTGACAGTTGACACCATCCCATGTTCTTTCACAGCCCTGGCAAACTGCAAACAGCCCTTATCAATCAGTCCCTGGATACCAATCCTCAACTGCATACACCCATTCTCTGAATCTTCACAGTCTGAACAACCCTTATCACAACCCGGGGACACTCCCCCATTCAGCAAACGCTCTTTCACAACAAACAACGACGTCTGAACATCTTCAATATCAACTACCAAATCCAAGGCCTCCTCACCTTCCACATTATTCACCCTGGGCCCACCATGTTGAGGCATAAGGTTGTTCACAACATTAGGCACAAGAGCAAAATTGATTGTTTTGGCGTCAATCAAGTCCTGGACCTTATGATGGAAAGCCCGACAGTTCTCAATATGGTGCCCCGGTGCACCGGAATGAAAGTCACAACGAACGTTGGCATCATACCCAGCAGGTATCTTCGTCAACGGAGCCATAGTGCGCAACTTAACAAACCCCAACCTGAGCAGTTCGGGCAGCAACTCAGCATATGTCATAGGTAACGGGTCGAACCGACGATCCGACATTCTCTGTCTCGGCTGAAATGGACGTTGCTGTTGTTGTTGTTGTTGTGGAGCTCTCTGTTGTTGCTGTTGTCGTGGCTGAGGTGCTGGGATAGTTACGGCAGCAACCTGGCGATATTGCCCTCTGTTCATATTTCTTCTACTGTGTACGACATTAGTTTCACCCTCCCTCCTTCTGGGTGCCCCAGCAAATGGCTTCTTTGAAGACGAAGAACCAGCATCCTGAATCTTCCCTGCTTTAATAAGGCTCTCTGTTCTCTCTCCACAGATTACTACATCAGAGAAACTACCGAACGGGCAACTTCCCATCCGGTCCATGAACACTCCTTGTAAGGTCCCGATGAACATATCGGTCAACTCCCTCTCCAGCATAGGAGGTTGCACCCTTGTAGCTAATTCACGCCATCTCTGGGCGTACTCTTTGAAACTCTCGCCTGATTTCTGGCACAAGCTCTGTAACTGAGTTCGGCTCGGCGCCATGTCCATATTGTGCTTGTATTGCCTCAAAAAGGCTTCACCCAGATCCCTCCAACTTCTGATGGACTCTCTTTTCAGCTTCATGTACCAGTCCAAGGAAGCTCCAGACAAGCTATCCTGGAAGAAGTACATCCACATCTTCTCGTCGTCCGTGTAGGCGGAGATTTTTCTGTAATAGGCCTGCACATGGGTACGAGGACAAGAAGTGCCATTATACTTGTCAAAGGAAGGCGCTTTGAATTTATAAGGAATTCTTAATCCATCAACCAGGCCCATATTCGTCACATCAAACCCCAAAGAGTTCTGACACTCCATGGCTCTGATCTTCTCAGCTAGGGCATCAACCTTTCTGTCCCTCTCTTCAACTCTTCCAACCTCATCTTCATCACTGAGCAGGGTGAACATATCTTCCTGCCTGTCAACCAACGGATCAGGATGGCGCACTGGAGCACGATTCATTCTGGCATTAACAGTCTCTGCAACAAGAGGTTGTCCATTAATTCGAATACCCCTCAATTCATCACCCACGGCGTAATCATTGACGGGAACAGTAGCAGCAGCATTATCATTAACAGGGACACCCACTGGTGAAGCACGACTGGGAGGCGGAATCACAGGTTCCTGTCTCTGGGCTAAGGCACGCAGCTCCTCTTGCCCTTGAACAACTCCTTGCATCATGGTCATGAATTGGGCCATGTTATCCCTCATCTCTGCTAACTCAGCTTGAACTTGATCCATATTCCTCTGTTGATTCAACCTCGTAGCGTAACGGTGCGGACGTTGATCAGCAATCCTGCCTAAAATAGGAACCAGAGTGAGAAGTCTCGTTCAAGAACACCTGTAATGCAAAATGATATGTGTATGATGCTTATGATGCGTATGATGCACATGATATGTTCATTCCTCAGGCATTCAAGAGCCTAATTCATCTTTCAAGAAATGGCAACCTGCAATACAAACAGCAAAGAAACAACCTACACAGGATAATGAGCACAAGGTGAAACATCAACAATCTCATCTATAGACATGAGCAACAAGGATCATACAACAATTCAAGCAAAGATCCACATGATCAGAGTACAACAATGAATCCCATCCAACAATCCTGGAGGTGATTCTCAACATAAACATCAAATACAAGCTCGGAAAAATGCCCTCCAGGAATGAGAGTCTTCAGATACTGGCACTGGTCTATCAACAAGTCACATTCTGAACAATCAGGCAGAGGAGTGAGCTTCTCCTTCAGTTGTCTTCTGAGCTCCACAACTTCTTCTCCAAGCTGGCTCTCTGATGCATGTCTCAAGTCTACCTCCTTCTTCAATTGGATGTCTTTGTCCCTAAGCTGTTTTTCCAGGTCTCTTATCTTCTTCTGATAATTAGCCTCAACTTTCTGCAACCTCAAGCACTCACTGTGTTCTTCATTCAGCAATGTCTCTAACTCCTCATAAGACCTCTTCTTGCTCTTCAATTTGCTAGCATCCTCACCTTGCATGCCTTTGAGTTGATGAGCCAAATTCAACTTATCAGCTTTGGCTTTGTAAAGCTCCATCTGGATATCTTGTTCCTTCTCTTTCAACCGACGATTCTCCATCAAGGCTTGTTTGTAATGCTCAGAGGGCACACTCTCAGAAAGGATTAAGGGTGGTTGTTCTTGCAATGACTCCATCCTATCATAGGGTAACAACAAAGTCTCAACTCTATTCCTGACCCAATCAATGTAATCAGGCATAGCAACTGCAAACTTTTTCCCCAACAAAGCTCCCCCTTTGACACCAATAGTCTTCCAAGCTCTTCCCACTTGCTCCAATCTAGCTGGGTCACTCCGCTTCTCAAAATACACACTCTCAGCTATCTCAGCATCTAGCGGTCTTCCATTCATGAAACCCCAACTGACGAAGAGAAAGAACCGGATTGTAATTGATGCAACCCTTAGTCCCTATGAGTGGCACATTATGAAAATCTCCACAACTCATGATGACACTACGCACATTCAATCTGTAAGCCTGCCACCGGATGTCATAGGATGTGAGAGACATAATCCTCTGAGTCCACTTATGAGAGCTCTGAGCATCCACAAAAGGTCCACTGGTTGGCAGCAAGGACAAGAACCATCTGAGTAGCAACGAGAGACAGCACCTGATAGCTCCACCCTTACCATTCCTGTTGTGTATAGCATAGTAAGTGTCAGCTAACAATGTAGGAACTGGGTTTCCTCCAATGAAAATAGTGATGGCAGCAAAGTCCACAAAATTAGGCATACTCGGGAACAACACAACTCCATAGATCATGGTAGCCAACTGAGCATTGAAAGCTTCCCAATTTCCTTTCTTTGCTTCCTCCTTAGCCATCCTCACCAGGTACTTCAAAGGCAAACCCACAACATCACCACTTGACTTCCAATTGTCACTCACTTCCTTGATACTCAGATAAAGAGCTCTGGCAACAACCCTGAAATCAACCTCCTTTGGAACATCTAAGAAAGGCACCTGGTACTTGATCGGGACATTCATCAGGATAGAATACTCTTCAAGAGTGGGCGCTAACTGATAATCCTGGAAAGTGAAACAACGGAGCTCTGGGTCATAAAACTGTAGAAGAGTCTGCAACGGTACTGGATCTACCACCATCTTCAACAGTGTCAACAAATCCCCATACTGATCAACAAACACCTTCTGATTATCGCCGGTCACAAGATTGCTCAACTCTATCAAAGATGTCAATGACTCACGGTGAAAACTGTAGGTGCAAGTCTTCCTCTTCAACTCTGGAATGGTTGCCATCTCTCACAGTGAACAGACTCCTGAATGAACCTGAGAAATGATATGCATGAGGGGATTAGTTTTTTTCTTTTCCTTGATTTCTTTTTTTTGCATTATTTTTTGAAAATAAACATGCTATGATGCAAATGATGCAAACACGACTGGTTGGCTGTGTATCACGGAGCACATGTTCAAAGCTTCAGCTTGAATTCGGAACCGCAAAGTCATCTGAGACCCAAAGTCATCTGAGACCCATACTTCTGAACCAAGTCACCAACCGGAACCAAGAGTCACCAACAGAATACGGTCACCAACAGATCAAGTCACCAACTGTACCTGTAATATGATTCATTCCCTCCCCACTCGCGGGTGTCATCTAGGCCAAGGTAAGGTCAAGAGAAACGCAGGATAAATAACCCTTTCAAGAATATCATCATGTACACACCAGATGTATGTAACGATAATACCCCATCAGAGTCTGAACTGCTCGTGATATCATGTTCCGCTAAGTGGCGCAATACCACCCGCTTCCCATGAATCACTCTATTCCTAGGTGTCCTAGAGTTCACTCATAGCCTGGGTATTGGGCCTTTTACCTCATGTAACTCCCACCCCACAGAGAGACAAACACACAGCCAGCACAATGAAAGTATGATGAATGCAAACATAAATGCAAACATAAACAATCACAGCATAAACATAAATGCAACAAATAAAACAGCAAAAGCAACCAAACCCTATTCTACAGAGCGCTAGGAGTGACTCGCTTAGGGAAGATGGACCAACAAGAGGTCAACTTCTCGGGATAGTCCCCAGCAGAGTCGCCAGCTGTCGCATTACGCGAAAAACCGGCAGGAAAAAGACACAACAGAGCCGCCACCGTGCGTTATTTATCCCAAAGGAGGGAAAGGAAACGCTCGAAGTAAACTTGGAAAGGAATGGTCTCACGACCAGAGATGCAAGGATCAGGAGTCGGTTATGTGAAGGGAAGGTATTAGAACCCCTACGCATTCGTCGTACTCGACGGGATCCACGCTCAAAAGAATAGAAGAAAGGTTGCTAAAGACTGCTCAAACACTGCACACACGCTGGAAGGAAACACAGATGAAAGACGGAAGAAACGGGACTCGGCAGGATATCGCATCCTGGGCCTACGTAGTTTGTTCGCACAAACATCAGAGTCGACGTAGTTCGGGAAAGGGGGGAAACATGCTCGCTAGGATGTCGCATCCTATGCATACGTATCTTCTCTAACCAGAGAAAGAATCAGAGCACTCGTAGCTCGGCTAACGCACGCCAAACAAAACACAAACAGGAAACCGACTGCCAATCGCTGGACTTACGTCAGACTCCACACAAACAGGCAAGCATGGAAACCAAATGCCAATCGCTGGACTTACATCAGACTCCGAACCAACAAAACACACACAGGAAACCAACTGCCAATCGCTGGACTTATGTCAGACTCCAAACAAACACACACACAAACTGGAAACCGAATGCCAATCGCTGGACTTACATCAGACTCCAACCAGAAAAGGATAACAAACACACACAAACGGAAAAGAAAGTTCCCGGAGAGATCAGCTCAATCTCCTGCCTACGTACCTCATCTGGTATGAGGATCAGGGCGACGTAGTTCCCCTTAACAGGGAAAAAACTTCTAACTTAACCAGAGACAAGGGGAGATAACAAGCTACTAGGGAGGCTACGACTCGAGCCTAGAAGTTGTCATGCATACAATCCCTATGTTGAGGTCTCTAATCCTAACTTGCACAGGAAGCAAGCTAGCCTAAACAGCACATCATCAAACACAAGCACAAGAGAGCAAGCACACACACTATATGCAAACAAGTGGCTCATACAAGGCTAGGCTGTAGAAACAAGCCAACTGGAATGGGGTGTTTTTAGCTCTTAACCCTAACATTGAGAGTTAGGGTGAAGCAGATGAAATGGGAAGTGAGGGTAAGACCTCATAGCTCTTATCCCTGGCCTGGGAGAGCTTGACTCAAATAGAAAGTGTAGGAGTTCAGAATGAAGGAACTCTTCTCCACATGACTGACACAACAAGATCTTGGGTTCTTATTCACAATGCATCAACACATGGTGTGTGAGCAAAGTGAATGACACAACTGAATAGCAGGGGATGGATTGCACATCCCTTGTATCTGCCAATTGCCTCTTAAGAGGTCTTTACCTGCTTGGCACAAAATTAAACATCCACAAGCATTGCCTCTTAAGGAGGGCTTCAGACAGGTGCCTACCAATAACAGTAGGTCTTCCAGACTACATGAAGTCAGAGGTCATTACCTAAGTGGTATGCCAACCACAAGCAAAGCTAAGCAAAGTTCAAATGAACTTAAAGCAACTTAAGTACCTGTGGAAACAGCTAAACCAGTCAGTACAAAATCCAGACAAACAATCAACAATCAATATCAAACAGACAACCAAATCCAATCAGACAGCAATGAGCAATAAACACAAGTGAATTGTCATCAAGGCCTACAAAACAAACCAATGTTAGCCAATAATAACACATGATCAAGCTCAAATGAGGGAGCAACATCAATCAAGGAGATGCACACTTGAACCTGAAATTCACAACTCAAATGTAAGTAACAAACCACTAGGTCAAAGCCTAGGGTCAAAGGTGAATCAAAAATCCAAAACAGAAGCTCAAACTCAACATGAATCATATTTAATCCATCAAGAACAAGTCCTAAAAAGAACCAAATCATAATCATCAAGCAAGTTCATTTTATGTGCAAGAGAAATCAAAGACCAATTCAAGGCATCCAAATGATCATCATGAATGATAATTCCCAATCAAAACAGAAATGATTCAAATAATTCTGGAAAAATTCATGAGTATTCAACATATCCAAAACATCCATCACACAAAAAATCAGAAGCATTAGAGGTTATTTGGCATGGAAATCACATTGCACAAGTTAGACAACCAAATGTGTGACACAAATTGTCACACCATGCAAACACAAGCATAAAACAGAAATGGTGCATGAGAAAAATACCAAACCAAGCCTCAAAGGTCCATCAACGTGTCTAGAATCAGCATGTAAAATTTCAAGTCCATTGGATTAAAAACAAGCTTTTCATGATAGTTTGAACAAGGCAAGGTCATACATGCACACATGATCAATCAACCTAGAGCCAATAAAATTCCAGCCAGGCACAACTTTCAAACTCATTATCATAAAAAACTAGACAAAACAAGGATCATTTTGCAAAAAATTGGGAGTGAATTGATGCTTTTTTCAATTTGTTATGGATTTTACAAGTTGATAGAAAAAATAAAATTCAAATATGAACATGGCATGGCAAATGGAGGGAAACATGGAAAATGGAATGAAGATTTGAATATTTGCGCTCGGCAGGATTCGAGCTATGTCAAAATTCAAATGAAATGCGCGCTAACACATGAAATGACACAGTTTCTATAAAACCCTAAGCCTTCGCAAATTTGGACGGTTCAAACCGACGCTATTTGCCAAGAACCGACGCTATTTTTCCAGAATTCGTCGTTATGCATGCATCTTCATCTTCTTCATGATGAAGATGATGAATGTTCATCCTCAAATTTCCATAAATTCCAGAAATGTCCAGAAATCCACAAAAAGCATATCATTCAAATCCTTATTACATGTACATCATAGATCAACTAACAATTCATTCTAAAACATCATAACAAGTTCAAATCATGCATGAACATTTTTGGATCTCAAACTTCAAACGCACATAACTCAATGAATACTACACCATTTTCACGAATTTTAGCTCAGAATGCTCAGGGTTAAAAGATCTACACAAATATACACATGGATTTGAGAATAATTGAGATCGAATTTTCACCTTCTTGAAGAGCAGGTTCTTGTTTTGCACGTTCCAGCACTTGTAACGATCCAGATCACTTCCAGGATGCTTGTAGAGATGATTGATGAAGAATTGGAAGCTCAAAAATGTGTGGATCTAGCTTAATTTGAAAACTCCATTGATGCATCCAAGCTTGAGCATGCACGAAATTGAGCAGAAATCCACAAGATACACGTTCAATCTTACTCAAAACCACTCCATGATCATGAATTCACCAAAAGAAATGAGGTTTATGTGAAGAATTTGGAAGTTTTTTGTGAGAGAAAAATTTGATCAAAATTCTAATTCTAGATCTGAACTTGTGTATTGTCAATGAAACAGTTATGATTATCCTTATATATGTCCTCTTAATCATTCTGAAATTAAGCTTAAACCAAAACTAAATGAGATTAGGGAGTTACAAGGTGCATGCACAAATTTGCACTTTCACCTCATGCATGAGATGCACACGTGAAGAGTGCCCTTTCTTTGATTATTTTCACTCAAAATCACATTTCAAACACAATGGCAATGGTAGAAAGTCCATACAATGCACCATTTTTAAATTTCCAATTTTCCCTCCAAAATTGACTTGGATATGCAAATGCTCATGTGTTAACATTTCATGCAATGTGATGGTTGATTTGGAAACCTCATGACATGAGAAGAACAATGCAAAAAGAACCACTAAATTTGGAGTTTTGGTTCAAAAGATATGGCCATTTGAAGTTTCAAGCACACTTTGCCATGATTTGATCATAACTCCTTAACCATTCATTAGAAATTCATGATCTTGGACTTTTTGGAAATGGGAGAGAAAGATCTTCAACTTTCATGTTGGACAATGTTTCATTTGAAGCTTCTTGGATGTTGGAAAGTTGAGTTGAAGTTGGTCCAAAAACTTGCCATTTTTGGAAACTTGAAATTACAGGTCACTTTCCATTTTTGGAAACTTTTGATCTGGCTTCAAAACCTTCAAGGTAGATGTTTGACATGTTGAATAACCTTCTTTAGGACATGAATGAAGTGTCTCAAACCATTTCTCCATCTCCTAGCCCTCAGTTGACTTTTATGGGCCTCAGATGATTTGGTCATGCACTGTGGACTTCTGAGCCTCTAGCCTTTGGTCAAGTTGCATCAAAATGATCCTTGGGTTGTGTAAGCTCATTGGAACAACCATAGGGCCTCTATCTCATGGAAAAACCCTTGTTCTCTTGCACAGATGGATTCTCCTGATCAATTTTGACTGATGAAATGTAACATGCTATGCAATGTTAATGACCTAAAAATGAAATGAATGTACAAATGGGAGGTGCAAATTTGAGGTGCTACAAGCACGAATATGACCTTAATTTTAACTAACTTTACATATATAGAAATATATGAGGAATTGAATTTTGAGGTGTGTCAACTTAGTTGCTTCGATTTGACCTCTAAGCAACTCAATCTTATTGCCTACATTGGTAGGACTTCAGACAACCAAAGATCCAAGAGAATTGAATGGAATTGAGTGAGAATCGAAGAGATGAAGTTTTCTGAAAATTACCTTCATTGATATGCAGTTCTTGATGTTGCTTGCTTCAAACACGATCTGATCACACTTGAGAAGCTAATAGGAAGTGATTCGAGAGGTTGCAAGGCTGTGGATCCTGGAGTTCTTGAATCTCCAACAGTTGAGATTCAAACTCAAATTTCTAATTGAAATTTCTCAGGTTTTCCTTTAGAATGAGCGGGTTTCAATGGGGGGAAAAGCTGGCGCGCAAAGTCTAATTCAAATGAGCTCATAAGCCTTCTATTTATAGCCAAAGGGAATGATATTTGCACACTTCAAAATCTGTCCAAAATTGGCAATGTGGATGGCACGAGTGTGATGCTTGTAGTGGCTATATATAAAATATAGTTTGTCGGGTACTTGACTGCAAGTGCACAGTCTAGTCGCTTTAGTTTTAAAAAGATATCGATCCCACAGGGACCTATGGTCAAATTAGTGTTACTAACGTCACTATGTTTAGCTAAGGGAATTGATTAGTAGAACTTCGTGGGTAATATAGTAAATCTAAGGGGAATTTTTTGTTTTAAGAAAGAATTAATGGAAGGAATCAGTATGCAGTGCATTAATTGTCAGGGATTCGATAAGTCACCGATGAATAGTTTAAATGCCAAATATCTCTCAGTAGAAAATGTTTATTTAAAAGACTTTATCTCACACTCTCGTGGTTGTTGATTCGGCCTATAACTTTAAGTCAGAATGTACGCTCTCGCTGTCCCATTTGAAGTCAAAATTATTTTTTGAAAATAAATAAGTTCTAATTACTTTTAAAGTTCACTCGCTGTTTTTAAACTCAATGCTTAATTTTTACTATCCAACTCGAGCCTCACGCTCTCGCGATTGTTGGTTCTCACCTTAGTTAATTTCCCACTCTCGTGGCAAAATCGTATTAAATAGTTTTTCACGCTTTTGTGATAAAGTTAATTAAATTTAGATTAAAAACTTCAGCCTAAAAGGTTATTTGAGAAAAAGGGTTTTCACCGGTTATTATTAAATCCCATCAAATTAAGTTGCTACATACCGATACCGGTAGTTTAGCCGGACATATTAAATAAAGCAAACACAAGGCATAAACAGATCAACATTGCGTCAAACATGCTTATAATAATAAATGGGCAATAACAATAATAATTCAATAAAAACCTGGAGATCGAAGTAACAGAGTATAGCGATTCTTGGAGTACTTGAGCAGTCCTCCACAAGTCAGTAGGCTTTACTTCTTCAATACAAATTACTATTAAAATTAAATAAAGTGTAGTAGTTCCCAGTGTAGGAAACTACTACTTGGCTAACTGGAAAACTAACTGGAAAAAGGGAAACTCTAAAAAGAATGGCGAATAAAATAAGGCAACGGAAACAAGGTTGCTGGAAAGAAAATGCTAAAAGCTAGAAAGCTGTAAAACTAAAGTGCAGAGCGTAAGTGTAAAAGTAGGCGTCCCCAATTTTTCCCATTCTGGTCCTTTACATAGTTTCCTTTAGGTCTTGGTGGTTGAGAAATTCAAGGGAGACTTCGTTTTGAGTGAGGAATCCGTAGGAATAGGGTTGTTGGAGGAGATTTAGGCACGTTTGGGTGCCTGTGGCTGACTGTTTCAAAGCGCATATTGTGGCCGTGTGACGCTCGTCATGGGCCTGTGACGGTCGTCACAGTCTGGATCGTGACGAGCGTCATGAATCTGTGACGGTCGTCACATCAGCAAAATCTGCATACTCTGCTTTTCTGGTTTTTCTGTACTTTTTTACCTGTTTCTTCTTCTTTTTCTTCCTTTTCTTCATTTTGCTCTTTAGTGCATGGAGATTTAAATACCTTCAAAAACAACATGAATACTTGCGCAATAATCGGGATATTAATCAAAATGGTGTGATCTTTGAGTGTAAATTAAGGCAATTATCGGATGTGTTTTCACGTTATCAAACTCCCCTAAACTTGAATCTTTGCTTGTCCTCAAGCAAATACAATTTGAAAACAAAGTTAAACGCAAATACATTACCTGTTCGTACGTGGTTGTCAGGTGGATTGTTAGGATGTCCGATATTGAGTAAAACACCAAAAATACTATGACGACACGAGCTTTCAACTTTAGCATAAATCTCTCCTTAACACAAGCCAGTTCGAATCATGCTATTATAGCTCGACCTAGTGTCTCTGTTTCTATTTCACCCGGTTTTATTCTAGCACAATCACATTAAGCCCTTTGCCTCCGCACGCACTTAGTGAAGTAGCCGGTTAGTGACTTTGATCCTTTTCTTAGCACGGGGGTCTGGTACACTAGTGTGGTACCCCTTTATATATCCCCTTTTTTAAGGTTGTGGGGGATCGAACCGTAGTTCGCCCTACCGAGTCCAGTACCAGGTACCTCTGGACCAACCAACTGGGCTTTCTATTCCTTCTTTTTGCATAACTTTGCAACCTTTTGTATGGTTCTTTTATCAATTTCTTGATAGAAACAGTATGAAGGAGTTTCTTAATTTGTAGGCATCAAACACTTATATTCATCGGCTCTCCACGTGGTTTGCGCTTGAGAGTGTGCTGACTGCTAGTATAAACTACTAGGGGTTAATCTACAATGGAGACTTAAGGTGTCGGTATAATGGTTATTCAAACTGATCTCGTAGAAATAAGGGATCGAGGGTGTCGGGACGGTATCAATCTTGTTAGATCTTTCTCAGTTTTCCTAACAAAACCTCCGCAAGACAGCCTATATACTTGTAGGGTATGCATTTAATCTTAAGGAAAATTTTTGTTATGCCAAAATATGTAAAAATGATTGAAAAGGACAAGCAAAATTTTTTGTATTGGCTGAAAATATTAGCAATAGAAACAAGTAGAGGAGTGATAAGGATTTCCTCCCACATTTAAACAATGCATTTTCCTCAATGCGATAGTATACAGAAGTAAAAAGGAAAGAAACAAAAATCACTGCTCGTCATTACGCGGCTGGCTTCTTCGTGCTCTGGCTCTTGCTCTTGCGCGCTCACCTCGTCCTCGCTGGGTAGGATCCAATCCCACGTGCTGAGTGTATTCCTGGATGGCATCTACGCGATAAGTCAGGGCACTCATCTGGTCTGAAAGTTCCGCCATCCCCTGATCATGCCAGTTAGCATAATCGTGTTGATCCCGCTGCATTTGCTGGATCGCTTGCACCATTTCTGTTTGGCGGTCATCCATTATTTGATTGTGTCGTAACATCTCGGCGTAGATGTTTTCCATGGAGGCGGGTCTTCGTTCGCTTCTCCGTTGTCCTCGGGAAGAAGTCTCTACAACTTGTTCTTGAGGTGGTTGAGGCATGCCTCTGTCAAGCTCCTCTTCGACTTCATCTGCACCATTACCAGGATTTGCATCATTTGGCTCGGGGGCCTCCAGATCAAAATTCCAATTTTCCATTTCTCTTGGATCTGTGAGGTTCCTGTTGGGCATGATGATAATTCTAACTACCTTGTTTCTGACAACAGGATGATACTTCCCATCATCTCTTGCTTTGATCAGGTGTGAAGCACGACAGTAGTCGATGTCGAGGAATTCTGCTTCCAGGGCTGGTAAGTTGGCTAGCCTATCTCCCAGGTTCAAGCCTAATGCTATGGAGGTGACAATTCCCCCACAACAAAACGCCTGGCTGCCTCTCATGCAAGCAGCCTGGATGTTGGCCAGTAGGAAAGGAGTAACATTGAACGCAATTTGAGCAAACACACAGTGGAGAAGGAAAAGATCCTTGGAGTTTACCTTGTGGTTGCTGACTCTTCCAAAAACTGTGTGCCCCAGGACTCGGTAAAAGTATCTAATGGCTGGGTTGTGGATATATGTTGCGTTAAGCATATCCTAGCTCGTTGCGTTCATGTTGGTGAGGTTGTGCCAAACTTGGAATGCTATCTCTAACCATCCTTCTGGGATGCAGCAGTGGATTCCTTCTCCATGTCGGAAGTCAAGCATTCTCTCTATCTGGGTTTGATTAAGGGAATACTCGGTGTCGAACATTCTTAATGTGGCGACACCGGTGAGGTATTGGGTAGCTCCAGGGGGTGTGATATAAGAGTAGGAACTCATAAATTCCAGGGTAAGCGCTTCGTAGGTCGGCTGCAGTATGGTGCAGAGTTGCGTCAAGCTGGAGTTAGCAAGCATCCACTCCACGCCCTCCAAAAGTCCTAACTCCCTCAGGCATTCATGATGAACATACCTCGTAGCTTGAATAGAGCGTTGGTAGAACTTGTGGTAGTTGCTTCTTTGGTGTTCGCCGGCTTCTCCGTTTCGAAATATGGCGGTTGAGAGGTCGGGGTAGCTCTTTCTTCACGGGGCATTTGATGAGTTGTATGAAACTTTTGGTAGTGGTGGGTGAGATGGAGTGTTTGTGAGTTGCACGCTTGAAGGAAGTGTAAAGAATTTAATAGATGAAGAGCAGAATGGTAATGAGAGTGATAATTGGTGAGGAAGAAGAGAGAAAGAGCGCCTGCATTTATTGGCAAGCTCTCTGGAATTCGTGACGGTCGTCACAGGGGTGTGACGGTCGTCACGCGCAACGGATGCGTAACGGTCGTCTGCAACGGTCAGATGCTCGTAACGGTCATTTTCATCTCGTGTGACGATCATGGCAGATCCGTGACGGTCGTCACGTCTGTGAGACAGACGTCACCCTATTGTGACAGTCGTCACACGCTGATTTTCAAAAAAATTCTCTATCACAGGTTTCAGCAGAATATGATAACAGCAAAAATGATAGCTAAGCAATTTAATTTTAACAGCGTGAATGCAAAAATAAATAAATAGATGAAATAAGCGTAATTAAATGAATAACAATTGAATTAATAAATTGAAATTAAATGTAACATAGGAAAAAAATTGTAGCGATAACATAGTAAACAAAAGCAATAGAACAAAAGTAATGAAATAAATAAATGTGCTCCCTCCCCACACAAAACAAAGCAGTGTCCTCATTGCTTAGTGTGAGTAGGAGAAATCAGTGGTCAGTATTATTAGCCACGTTTTTGTCCCAATGCAGCGACAACTTCGTTCAGATAATGAAACTGCTCAACGACTATATCCATCAGGCCTAGGACATCAAAGCGTATGAGCTTTATCTCTTCTTTCACAATGGTGATGTCAGCTTGGAAAGCATTCAGACGGGTGATGAGTATGGCATGATTATCAGCATAAGATGGAGGAACCGGTTCATCAATGCTATAATAGTTAGGTGGCGTTTCAGGTTCAAATTCTTCCTTATGGATAGGGTCATTGATACACTCATATTTGGGCGGTGTAGTAGGAGGTGAAGGTGGATCAATAGGGTGTTCCTCTAAGTCATAGAGCCAGTTATCGCGGTTGTGAACACTTGTTTTCTCATGGTTAGGCAAGGTAAAAAGTCGAACCACTTCGTTACTGATGAGATAATCAAAGGTATCCGTCCCAATGTTTCCTATGATTATGCGGTCAAAGCAAAATTCGATATCCATTGGACGGATGTTTCAAAAAGGTATAAGCTCATAAAGTGGGCGGACAAGTCCGATGGCGTCTGCTATCATGGTTACTAGGCCACCTATGATTATTGGGGTACAGTTATTCTTAGCAAGGTGGACAAATCTTTCCATCATGAATGTCACTATATTGACGTGTCGACCTTGATCGACACATAGCAAGATGAAGAGTTCATCGCGGGACATTAAGGTGTTATTCTCTTCCTTACCAAATAAGGTGTGGGCTAGTATTTTATGAAAGTATCGGATAGCAGGGTTTTGGATCTTTTGTGAGTGCATCTCATTCGGGTTAGGGTTGGATTCTCCAGATATGCTCCCCCAGAAGTCATCGAGGTCGATGTCATCGATTAGGTCCTCCTGCGGGTAGTAAAAACGAAAGGGCCGCTAGGGAATCCTAGGAGGTCAGCAAGGTCTCGAAGGGTATAGGTGAAGTTCATGCTAAATAACCTAAAGGATATCAACCCTTTGTTAAGTCCGTAACCATGCTCAAGGATGTATACAAGGGAGCTCAGGAATTCTAAGGTTAGTTCACGGTATTTACAAATCATCTCTTAATGGTTGCGTTCTCCCACCCAAGCTGGTTAAACATATATAGGATGCTATCTCGGATGCCTAATTTATCCATGGTCGGTCCATCATAATATATGGTCAATGCCATATCCTTCCGGGCTAGATAATCATACCGCCTGCGTTGAACTCTGCCTCTGAAAAATGTCTCTGGTTTTTGCATGATGAAAGTAATTAACTAACTAGTTAGTAATTTTCCTGTTTGTCAATATCCAATATGTCTAAGTTAGTTACTAGAAACAACAAGAGTGACTGCAAAGAATCAAGAAGAGGGGAGCAAACAAAATAAAGAAGAAAATCAAAGAAGGGAAAAATAGAGTGTAAGAAAAATAACAAAGAGGAAAAAGGGTGGGTTGTCTCCCACTAAGCACTTTGTTTAATGTCGCAAGTTCGACAGTAGTGTCGCGTTGTACTAGGTTTGGGTTGAGCGGGCAACTCTATGAGTCTGAGACTGTTCGAATAGTCTCTGTTTTCTATATTATGATAATGCTTTAGTCGCTGCCGTTTACTACAAAAGGGTCACTATTTCTACCTTTTATTTCTATCGCGCCACTATTGAGAACTTTGGTGATCTCGAAAGGGCCAGACCATCAAGATTTGAGTTTTCTTGGACAGAGTTTAAGTCTTGAATTGAATAGCAGCACTACGTCGCCGACTTTAAACTGCTTCCTAGAAATTCGTTTGTCATGCCATCTTTTGGTTCGTTCTTTGTAGATCCTGGCATTCTCGTAAGCGTCCAATCTCAGCTCTTCTAATTCGTGGATGTCCAGAATCTGTTTCTCGCCTGCGGAAGTGTAGTTTATGTTCAGGGTTTTCATTGCCCAATACGCTTTGTGTTCTAATTCCACAGGGAGGTGGCATGATTTACCATAAACTAGTTTGAAGGGTGTGGTTCCTATCGGGGTTTTGTAAGCCGTCCTGTAGGCCCACAAAGCTTCGATTTGTTTGGATGACCAGTCTTTTCTAGATATTCCTACGGTCTTCTCAAGAATTTGTTTTATTTCTCGATTCGAGACTTCGACTTGCCCGCTAGTTTGTGGATGATACGGTGTTGCTACGAGGTGTCGGACTCCATACTTCAGAAGGAGTTTTCCAAATATATTCGATATGAAGTGGGAGCCACCGTCACTGACTACTAATTTTGGCACACCGAATCTGGGAAAGATAATGTTTTTGAATAACTTGATCACTACTCGTGTGTCATTTTTTGGAGAGGCTACAACCTCGATCCATTTTGAGACATAGTCGACAACAACGAGTATGTATTTATTACCAAAAGAAGTTTGGAATGGTCCCATGAAGTCAATCCCCCATACGTTAAAGACTTCTACTTCTAAGATTCCCATTTGTGGCATTTCATCACGTCTTGAGATGTTGCCAGTGCGTTGGCACCGGTCGCATTTTATAACCGCGTTATGGACGTCTTTCCATAGAGTAGGCTAAAAGAGGCTGGATTGCAGGATCTTAGTGCATGTTTTTGAGGTACTTGCATGCCCTCCATAGGGAGCGGAATGGCAATTAGAGATTATATCATCGATTTCATCCTCAGGAACACATCGACGGAAAATACCGTCGGTCCCTCTTTTGAAAAGAAGAGGTTCATCCCAGTAATACTGTTTTAGGTCGTGAAAGAACTTCTTCTTTTGTTGATAAGATAGGTCCGATGGAAGTGCTCCGACGACTAGGTAGTTGACAAAGTCAGCATACCATGGCAGAGTTGCATTCGCGTGTACTTCTTCCACGGATTCTTCTATTTCTGTATCGTTTAATGTCAGTTCAGACATATCACTTTCCATTTGGGCTATGAGTCGTTCGTAAGGGAAATCGTCATTAATTGGGATTTGTTCAGGCTTGTTCCCTTCGATACGAGATAAGTGGTCTGCTACTACGTTTTTAGTACCTTTCTTATCTTTTTTTTCTAAATCAAATTCTTGTAAGAGCAGGATCCATCTTAAAAGTCTTGGTTTGGCATCCTTCTTACTTAACAGATATCTAATAGCGGCGTGGTCAGTATAGATGATCATTTTTGCCCCTACTAGGTAGGAACAGTATTTGTCCAAAGTGAACACGACGGCTAGAAGTTCTTTTTCAGTGGTGGCATAGTTCATTTGGGCAGGATCTAGCGTTCTACTCGCATAGTAAATAGAATGAAGCTTCTTATCTTTCCTTTGTCCCAGTATTGCGCCTACTGCGTAATCACTCGCATCGCACATGATTTCAAATGGTAATCTCCAATCAGGTGGTTGCATTATCGGTGCGGTGATTAAAGATGTTTTCAGTTGGTTGAACGCTGTTAAGCATTTTTCATCAAATATGAAGTCAGCGTCTTTCATTAATAATCCTGTAAGTGGCTTGGTTATTTTTGAGAAATCTTTAATAAAACGTCGGTAGAAACCGGCGTGTCCTAGAAAGCTTCTTATTTCTCGAACGGTTTTAGGAGGTTGAAGGTTCTCTATGATTTCGATCTTAGCTTTGTCTACTTCAATTCCTCTGTCAGATACCACGTGACCTAATACAATTCCTTGTTGAACCATGAAATGGCATTTCTCCCAGTTTAAAACGAGGTTTACTTTCACGCATCTTTCGAGTACCATTTCGAGGTTAGATAGACATCCTTCAAAACTCTGCCCAGCAAACAGAAAAATTGTCCATAAAGACTTCCACGATGTCGTCTATAAAATCGGCGAAGATTGCCATCATGCATCTTTGAAATGTTGCGGGAGCGTTACATAGGCCAAATGGCATTCGTCGGTAGGCGAATGAACCATATGGGCATGTAAAGGTAGTCTTTTCTTGGTCGTCAGGATGGATTGGGATTTGAAAGAATCCTGAATAACCGTCTAGAAAGCAGAAGTGAGAATGCTTAGCCAATCGTTCAAGCATTTGGTCAATGAAGGGTAGAGGGAAATGATCTTTACGAGTGGCTTTATTTAGTTTTCTATAGTCAATGCACATTCTACTTCCGATCACAACTCTTTGTGCTATGGATTCGCCCTTCTCATTCTTAACGACTGTAACACCTCCTTTCTTGGGCACTACATGAACGGGGCTAACCCATTGACAATCTGAGATCGGGTATATGATTCCAGCATCTAGAAGTTTCCTTACTTCATCCTTGACTACGGTACTTATGATTGGGTTGATCCTTTTCGGGTGTTCTCTAGAGGTTTTACAGTCTTCCTCCAGCATAATACGATGCATACAGATTGAAGGACTTATTCCTTTTAGATCGGTGATGTTATATCCTAACGCTGTTGGATATTTTCTTAGGACATCTAATAATTTCTCAGTTTCCATCTGTCCTAAGTCAGCGTTGACTATTACTGGTCTTTTCAGTTCAGTGTCTAGGAATTCATATCTTAGGTTCTTTGGTAGTGTTTTTAGTTCCAAGTCAGGTTTCTTTGGGCAAGGCATGTGGTCGGGTGTAAGTGCTAAGCATTCGCTTAGACTTTCGTTTTGGTATGGTTCATGCCAATTATTATCTTCAAAGATTGGAGGGATTTGGATTTTCATTATTTCAGAGTATGTGGTTTCTTCCATCTCCATCTCTCTCACGCATTCGTCTATGACATCAAGCAGATAACAGGTGTCGTCTATAGCTGGCGCTTGTAAGAATTGGGTCAAGATGAATTCAACCTTTTCCTCTCCAACTTCGAATGTCAGCTTACCTCTCTTTACGTCTATTATTGCTCCGGCAGTAGCCAAGAATGGCCTTCCTAGTATGATAGGTGTACTGGCATCTTCTTTGATGTCCATGATTATAAAGTCCGTAGGGATGTAAAATTGTCCTACCCGAACTGGGACATTCTCTAGTATACCGATAGGATATTTGATTGAGCGGTCAGCTATTTGAACAGACATCTTTGTCGGTCTTAATTCTCCCATACTGAGCCTTCTACAAATGGTTAAGGGCATTACGCTAATGCTGGCTCCTAGATCGCATAGAGCTTTGTCTATGACGAATTTTTCAATGACACAGGGTATGGAGAAACTACCTGGGTCTTTTAGTTTGGGAGGCATGTTATTCTGGATTATGGCGCTACACTCTGCAGTAAGTGTAACTGTTTCGTCATCCTCAATCTTTTTCTTATTGGATAGGATTTCCTTAAGAAATTTGGCATAGGAGGGCATTTGTATGATGGCTTCTGTAAAGGGTATCGTAATGTTTAATTGCTTCAGAAGTTCAACAAATTTACTAAATTGATTCGCAGTTTTAGAACTTTTGAGTCTTTGAGGATACAGAATGGGTGGTTTATAAGGAAGTGGAGGCACATAAGGTTTCTCTTTCTCTTCGGCCTCTTGGGTATTATCTTCTGTTTCCTTTGGTTCATTCACCTGCTCAGTTGGGGTTTTATCTGGTTTTTGGTACATGGCAGGGTTTTGGAGTCTTGGATCTACGGGTCCGTCTACTTCTTTTCCACTCCTCAGTATAACGACATTCGCATGTCCCTTTGGATTAGGTTGCGGTTGTCCAGGAAATGTTCCAGCTGGAGCGGCTGTAGATGCTTGATGTTGAGCCACTTGTGAAATCTGTGTTTCAAGCATTTTATTGTGGGTGGCTAAGGCGTCTACTTTGTTCGCTAGTTGTTTAAGTTGCTCGCTAGTATGTATATTTTGGTTCAAGAAGTCCTTGTTTGTTTGAGCTTGGGTAGCTATGAAGCTTTCCATCATCAATTCGAGATTTGACTTCCTAGGCATGTTAGGAGCATTATTAGCTGGCTTTTGATATCCAGGCGGAACAGCTGGTGCTTGGCCAGGTGCATACAGGGCATTGTTAGTCTTATACGAGAAATTAGGATGGTTTTTCCAACCTGGGTTGTAGGTATTTGAATAGGGATTTCCTTGTGTGTAGTTCACTTGATCGGTTGGGACTTCTGCTAATATTTGACATTCTTGTGCAGTGTGTCCAGGGTTTCCACATAACTCACAGTTTGGAGTTACAGCAGCAACGGTGGCTGCGGGTGGTATGGTCAAGTTATCTAATTTTTGGACAAGGGCATCTACCTTTGCATGAATATGGTCAAGGCTACTGATTTTGTACATTCCACCCTTTTTCTGGGACTTTTCCACTGGAGTTCGTTCACCTCCCCATTGGCAATGGTTTTGGGCCATGTTTTCAATGAGTTGATAGGCTTCGGTGTATGGCTTATCCATAAGTGCACCGCCCGCGGAAGCGTCTATTGTAAGTCTTGTGTTATACAGAAGCCCATTATAAAATGTGTGAATGATCACCCAGTCTTCGAGACCGTGATCTGGACATATCCTCATCATGTCCTTGTATCTCGCCCACGCTTCATAGAGAGATTCCACATATTTTTGCCTGAATCCGTTGATTTGAGCTCTCAGCATAGCAGTTTTGCTCGACGGAAAGTATCGGGATAAGAAAATGTTCTTCAGTTCTTCCCATGTTGTAACGGAGTTGGATGGCAAGGATTGCAACCAAGCCCAAGCTCTGTCTCTTAGTGAGAAAGGAAAGAGGCGCAGTCTTATCGCATCTTGAGATACACCATTCGCTTTTACAGTATCGGCGTACTGCACAAACTTGGTCAGGTGTTCATTAGGGTCTTCCGTAGGATTTCCAACAAATTGATGTTGTTGGACGACTGATAAGAGTGAGGGTTTCAGCTCGAAATCATTTCGATTAATAGCGGGGGCAGCAATGCTATTGTGAGGTTCTTGTTGAGACGGGGTAGCGTAGAATTTAAGAGGACGATTTTGTGGTCCTTCTTCAGCCATGTTTGGTTTTTCTTCTGGTTTAGGAGGAAAGGAGATATCGGGAATACCATACTTTTGTTGATATTCGTGTATCTGGCGTCTCACGTATAATAAACGCTCTAATTTAGGGATTGGTGGTGCTAAGTTATCGCCTTGTGAGTGAGTACTTGGCATACAATCAGGGAAAGAAGGGAGAGAAGATTAGTTTTTGTTTTTACCTTAGTCTATACCGTGCAACGAGAGAATCGCATTATTCAACTAAAACAGGTCCCCGACAACGGCGCCAAAAACTCGATGCTTGTAGTGGCTATATATATAATATAGTCTGTCGGGTACTTGACTGCAAGTGCACAGTCTAGTCGCTTTAGTTTTAAAAAGATATCGATCCCACAGGGACCTATGGTCAAATTAGTGTTACTAACGTCACTATGTTTAGCTAAGGGAATTGATTAGTAGAAGTTCGGGGGTAATATAATAAATCTAAGGGGAATTTTTGGTTTTAAGAAAGAATTAATGGAAGGAATCAGTATGCAGCGCATTAATTGTCAGGGATTCGATAAGTCACCAGTGAATAATTTAAATTCCAAATATCTCTCAGTAGAAAATGTTTATTTAAAAGACTTTATCTCACACTCTCGTGGTTGTTGATTCGGCCTATAACTTTAAGTCAGAATGTACGCTCTCGCTGTCCCATTTAAAGTCAAAATTACTTTTTGAAAATAAATAAGTTCTAATTGCTTTTAAAGTGCTCTCGCTGTTTTTAAACTCAATGCTTAATTTTTACTATCCAGCTCGAGCCTCACGCTCTCGCGATTGTTGGTTCTCACCTTAGTTAATTTCCCACTCTCGTGGAAAAATCGTATTAAATAACTTTTCACGCTTTTGTGATAAATTTAATAAAATTTAGATTAAAAACTTCAGCCTAAAAGGTTATTTGAGAAAAAGGGTTTTCACCGGTTATTATTAAATCCCATCAAATTAAGTTGCTACATACCGATACCGGTAGTTTAGCCGGACATATTAAATAAAGCAAACACAAGGCATAAACAAATCAACATTGCGGCAAACATGCTTATAATAATAAATGGGCAATAACAATAATAATTCAATAAAAACCTGGAGATCGAAGTAACAGAGTATAGCGATTCTTGGAGTACTTGAGCAGTCCTCCACAAGTCGGTAGGCTTTGCTTCTTCAATACAAATTACTATTAAAATTAAATAAAGTGTAGTAGTTCCCCAGTGTAGGAAACTACTACTATGGCTAACTGGAAAACTAAGTAGAAAAAGGGAAACTCAAAAAAGAATGGCGAATAAAATAAGGCAACGGAAACAAGGTTGCTGGAAAGAAAATGCTAAAAGCTAGAAAGCTGTAAAACTAAAGTGCAGAGCGTAAGTGTAAAAGTAGGTGTCCCCAATTTTTCCCATTCTGGTCCCTTATATAGTGTCCTTTAGGTCTTGGTGGTTGAGAAATTCAAGGGAGACTTGGTTTTGAGTGAGGAATCCGTGGGAATAGGTTTGTTGGAGGAGATTTAGGCACGTTTGGGTGCCTGTGGCTGACTATTTCAAAGCGCATATTGTGGCCGCGTGACACTCGTCATGGGCCTGTGACGATCGTCACAGTCCGGGTTATGACGAGCGTCATTAATCTGTGACGGTCGTCACATCAGCAAAATCTGCATACTCTTCTTTTCTTGTTTTTCTGTGCTTTTTCACCTGTTTCTTCTTCTTTTTCTTCCTTTTCTTCATTTTACTCTTTAGTGCATGGAGATTTAAATACCTGCAAAAACAACACGAATACTCGCGCAATAATCGGGATATTAATCGAAATGGTGTGATCTTTAAGTGTAAATTAAGGCAATTATCTGATGTGTTTTCGCGTTATCAGAGTGCATGGGCATGTACAGGCCCATGATGTAATGCATTAAGGTTAAAAAATGATTCAAATTGAAGTTCGAATGAAGCTTGAATGGCAAGGCATTGTGAACTGAAGTTTGTATAATTGATTCTTTCCAATGATGCAACCCTGTTAAAGCCATCACAAACCTAGCAGTCTTTATCCAAAATGCATGAACTTGGGTTCTTCGGAAAGCTTGGATCAAGGTGAACAAGTTTGATGTTGAACACTTTTTCATTTGGAGCTTGGATCATTGTGAATTTTGAGGTGGAAGTTTGGAAATTTCAACATGTTGAAATTTTTTCTAAGTGTCAAGCCATATATCTCAATATTCCACTTTGCTTAACTTTTTATGTGAGCTTCAAATTAAAAAAGTGTCTTCATAAAAGTTGTAGCTATTTTAAATACCTTCAAAATGGTCACAAATTACATGTCATTTGGATTTATAATGATAGAGTTATGCATTTTTGAAGTTTGGAAAAATCACTTGTTCAATGGTATAGGTAAAAAATGACCTATAATGTATCCTCATATCACATGCACATAAAAGTTGAATTTTCTTTCACTCCAAACATAAAAGTTGAAGTATACATCTTGAATTTGATTGTTCAACTTGGAAATCTTTCATCTCATAAAAAATTAGCAAGTTATGGCTTTGGGAAGTTGACTTTCAAATTAGGGTTTAGACAAAATGACCTATAATGTTTCAACATAGAAAATGATTTTCCATGCAAAACTAGCTCTAGGTCTCAACATTAAAGTTGTTTGTAATATAATTTAGAGTAACTTTTCTCTTGGAATAATTTTCATATGGTGAATATTGTAGGAGATAGGGTCTAGGGAGACCCAGTTTTGATCAAATGAATTCATCTGGCCAACCACCATCAACGAACTTGCTAACCTTCAATTCTTTGGACTTTCTTGGTTCATGGTAGATCATATATGCATAAGATGATGAATTTTGAAATGTCCCTTGATAAATTTGATCAATCGGTGAGATAGCTTGTTGGAGAAATTACTCAAGATACCCAGTCAAACTAGGGTTTCTAGGGCAAATCACCTCCAAACTCTTGAAGAAAACTTGATTAATATAACATGTAGGAATCAATGGAACTCATATATGATGCTCATAACCATTCTTGGATCAATTCATGGTTGTGCTCTTTGTCATGCCCTACCTACAAAAGAGTTACACAAATACAAAGATATATTTTTGGTATCTTGGTTAGTAAAATGATAATATACAAGTATGATACAATCAAATGGTGCTTGGTGATCTCTCCCAAAACAAACCCAATGAAAGAGGGGTAAGGAGGATGCCAAGGTATGATCCCAATGCTAATATTTATGATGAAATTGCATGAGGGGTATTAGGGTCAAAATTGGGGTCTTACACATGTATCTCACTGTCCTCGACGAGTCAATGGGGTGTGTATTAGGCCAACATGAAGAGTCTGGCTGAAAAGAGCATGCAATATACTACCTGAGAAAAAAGTTTACCAGCTGTGAAGCCAATTATTCATTGCTTGAGAAAACTTGTTGTGCTCTAGCGTGGGCTGCTCGCCGGCTAAGACAGTACATGTTGACCCACACTACTCTTTTGATTTCTAAGATGGACCCAATCAAATATATCTTTGAGAAACCTTCTCTCACAAGGAGAGTTTTTCGTTGGCAGATGATCTTAACAGAATATGATATCCAATATACAACTCAGAAGGTCATCAAGAGTAGTGTAATTGTTGATTACCTAGCTCACCATCCTATGGAGGATTACTAGCCAATGAAATTTGATTTCCCCGATGAAGATGTTTTGTTTCTCAACGAATATTACAATCGGCCAAACCCATATGAACTCCTAGAACCAGGATCGCGATGGACGCTCGTGTTCGACCGTGCTTTAAATGCTTTAGGAAACAGTGTGGAAACTGTCATTACTTCTCCCATTGTTTTTCATATTCCTTTCACTTCCATAATATATTTTGATTGCACGAATAACATGGCCGAATATGAAGCCTGCATCTATGGGATTGAAGCTGCCATTGACTTAAGGATCAAGCATCTTGAGGTATATGGGGATTCTGCCTTGGTCATTAGCCAAACTAAAGGAGATTAGGAGACTCGTAATCCGAATTTAATTCCATACCAAGAACATGTGATGAAGTTAACTCCATACTTTAAAGAGATCACATTTAACCATATCCCAAGGGAAGAGAATCATTTAGTAGACGCGCTAGCCACTTTAGCATCAATGTTCAAAGTCAAGTGGGCAAATGAAGCCCATTCCATCGGCATTATGAGATTGGATGAGCCACCTTTTTGTTACAATAATGACGAGGTTCGGGATGATAAGCCTTGATTCTATTATATCAAGAGATACCTTGGGAAACAAGAATACCCAGAGGACGTAACTATCCCTGGAAAAAAACATTGAGAAAGATGTCTCTATTCTGCTCAGATGCGTGGATAGACACGAAGTAGACAGAATTATTAAAGAGATTCATGAGGGTTCGTTTGGAACATACTCAAGTGGTCATACCATGGCAAAAAGGATTTTGAGAGCAGGATATTATTGGATGACTGTGGAGACTGACTACCATCTTCATGCCAGATCATGTCATAAATGCCAAGTCTATGCTGATAAAGTGCATGTCCCTTCCGTGCTTTTAAATGTTCTGACGTCTCTGTGGCCTTTCGCAATGTGGGGCGTTGATATGATCATACGTATTTAACCTACAACTCTAAATGGACATCGCTTCATTCTGGTAACTATCTATTACTTCACCAAATAGGTGGAAGTTGCCTCCTACGCCAACGTAACTAAGCAGGTGGTTACTAGTTTTATCAAGCACAATATCATTTTTCGCTATAGGATCCCCTAGAAGATCATAATAGATAATGGGTCCCATCTCAACAACAAGATGATGACAGAGTTGTGCAAAAGTTTCAAGATTCAGCATCACAATTCCTCTCCTTACAGCCCAAATATGAATGGGGCAGTAGAAGCAGCCAATAAGAACATACAGAAAATAGTGCAAAGAATGGTGGTGACATACAAGGACTGGCATGAGATGTTACCATTTTCTCTGCACGGTTACTGAACCTCGGTACGTACCTTAACTAGGGAAACTTCATTTTCATTGGTTTACGACATGGAAGCAGTTTTACCTGTCGAAGTTGAATTCCCTTCCTTAAGATTAATGACAGATGTAAAACTCGACGAGGCCGAGTGGTGCAAAACAGATTCGATCAGGTGAACCTCGTTGAAGAGAAAAGAATGGTTGTTATATGTCACGGGAAGTTATATCAAAAGCGGATGAAGAAAGAGTTCGATCGACGAGTTCGTCCTTAGAGTTACCAAGCTGGTGACCTTGTATTGAAAAGAATTATTCTTCCTCGGTATGATCCCAGGGGCAAGTGGACTCCGAATCATGAAAGGTCATATGTGATAAGGAAGATTTTCTCTGGTGGAGCCATGATGCCTACTACTATGGATGGTGAGGATTTTCCACTCCTTATAAATGCATACGTAGTCAAAAAATACTTTGCATAAGAAGGACCCGCTAAGTCGATGACTTAGGCAAAAATGGGCATCCCGGCGAACAAAAAAAAATGATGAATAAGAAGGTTCAAGCAATAATTAAGGATGAAAATAAAATATTGATTACACCCGCTAAGTTGAAAACCTGAAAGGACGACTTAGGCAAAAAAGGGCATCCCGGTGAATTGAAAACCTAAAAAGGCGATCCAGGAAAAAGTTATGGATTTAAAGTGAATGACTACGTCTGGTTTTGGATCAATTGATTCCATCATACTATTACAGCTGGAAACCCGAAGGGCAATGTAAGACCCCAATTTTGTCCCTAAGATCCCTCATGGCATCATAACATTGCATTGCATAGCCTCAAGGATCATTGAGCATCTTGGCTCCCTTTCCCTTTGGGTAGGGATCTCTTGTGAGTGGTTTGAGATCACCAAGCACGCTTGAATTGTATATCATTGCTTTTCTTGTTTGTAGCTTAAGCAATCACCAGGTCAAGAGCTTCAAGGAGATCCTTTGTGCAAGAGATGAGGTATTTTCTTGAGATGAGGATCACATGATTATTATATGGAGCTTACATGAGCTAGGGTTTCATTTTGAAGCAATTTCACCCAGTGGTAGAGGCTCAAGCTAATCAAAGCATTTCAAGGTCATCTGAGGACCAAAAGTCAACTGTGTAGTCAATTGAGGGCTTTGAGGTGGGGAAATGAGTTGAGACACCTCAATCATGTTCAAATAAGGCCTATTCATCATTCTAAACATCCATCTTGAAGATTCAAAGGTCATGGCAAAAGTTACTAAAAATGGAAAATGACCTGTAATTCAAAGTTTCCAAATTTGGCAAGTTTTTGGTCCACATTCAACTTGAATTTTCAATGTCAAAGAAGTTTCAAATGGACTTTTGGTGAACATGAAAGTTGTAGATCTTTGTCTCCCCTTTCCAAAAAGTCCTAATTTATGTCCATATGATGAATGGTTGAGGAGTTATGGTCATTTGATCACAAGGTGTGCATGGAAATTCAAAATGGCCTAACTTTTGATGCAATGCTCCAATTTGGTTCATTCTTTTTGCAAAATGCTTCTAATGTTCAAGCCATCTCAAATATACATCATTTGGTCCAATTGTGCAAAGGAATCATGGCTTGTATTCTCACTATTTCACACATATGCATTTTGAAGAAAATATTCATTATTCATTTTTTGGCTTATGATACAAGCAAAATAACAATTCCATGATGATCCTTGGTTGCTATTAAGTGAATTCCAGCCATTACATGATAGGTTGCACGTGGATTATGGGCCTTGGAAGCTCATGTGCATTTTTTGCAAATTGCCTTACATCTCACTAATCATGATTAATGAATGGCTTAATTGGTTTTCAGTATCATTAGCAAGGAGTATATAAGCTGAAACCCTAATCCTAACTGCAAAAATCAAGATTTCCAGATCCAAATTCAAGAAAATTCTCCAAAATTCTCTCACTTCGATTCTTCATTTTTCGCACACAAACTTCAAATCTCTTTGCATATTCTTGTTCCTGGTGCAATTCTGAGCAAGATTCATCATTCACTTGAAGAAATTCATCAAGAAACCATGTAGATCAAGAGCTTCCTCATGTGGATCGGATTTTGAGATTGAGGAGAATTCAAGTGGTTTCAACCTTTGCTTCTTGCTTAAAGCTTCATAGGAAGTGTAGAGGAGAAGATCTGGAGCTTTTGAGCACTTGAGAACACGAATTCAACAGCTTCCATTCCAAGGTAACTTCAAATTCATCATCTCTTTTTGCTGTTTTAAGGTCATAGATGTGTAGATCGTGATTAGTAGAGCTTGTAGATATGATTAGATTTGAAAATGGTTGAGTATTGAGCATGATATGTTGACTGAAAGTTTTGATTTCATAAATGTTTGCCTTCGATCTGGAAAACTTGTTGAGAATTAGGATGAATTGATAGTATATTTGAATTGTACATTGCAAGGCGGTTCAAATGGTGTATGATTTGTTGATTTCTGGATAAAAATTGTGTTGAGCTCGCCGGAATCACGCCGGAGAAGACGATCGGAGACTGTAGCTCCGGCGTCTGTGTGTTAGGGTTCTGGCTTATGTGTACTGCCATGTGAGCGCATGCTTGGCTGATTGTTTGGTTGAGATTTGTTTGACCTTGCCACGCATGTGTTTGCCGCTGATGTGTATGCTGACGCGTTTAATGAAACGCAGCGCTTTGAGGTTTAAATGTGGAGCGTTAGATTGAGCGCGCGCCAAGATCCAACGGCTGATGTTTATTCTGAGTTTATTCAAATATTTGAATTTCCCTCCATTTTTCCATGTTATTCCAATTATTTTGCTCATTTCATTTTATTCATAAAAAATAGAAAAATAGTCCAAATTAATCCCAATTTTTTTTCCTAGTTTTGTTTGGATGTCTATTATTTTATGGTATTAATTTCATGAATTGTTGATGTTTGGTTTGTGATGTGTGAATTTTTGAATCCATGTGGTGTTAATTTGATATGTTGCATTCAATGCATTGTGAAATCTTCATCTTTGAGCCATTTGATCCAATTTTTTGTATGCATGATATTCATATATGATGTGAATTTTTGAGCACTAGTTTGGAATTTTTCTCACATGCTATCTTTGTTTTTGACACATAGAGAAAATTGTGACAATTTGTGTCACATTTTTGACATTGAATTGTTGCATTTTTGTTCACATAGCATTTGAATCTTTCTGGATTTGATCTTTTGCATATTGTTTGTTCATGACATGAGAAACTTGTACAAAAAATATGAAAGTCTTTGCATGCATTTCTGATTTCATATGGATTTTCTAACTTGGAAGTTCATTGTGTGCACATTTTTTGGTCATTGCATTACATAGATCATTTGAGATACTTGCTTTTTGATTTGATGTTGGTCCTTTTGAGGACATTTTGTGACATGTTTGAATGTGCATTGTGTAAACGATTGGGTTTTGTTTTGGTCATTTGATTTGGTTTTGAATCTAGTCTTTGCACTAGTGTTTTGTACATAAACTAACTTTGTCTTGTGTTTCAGGTTTGGACATTTAGCATTGATGGTTGATTTGTTCTCACTTGTGAGATGCAAATGCATTTGAGTACTGACCTATGTTTGTTTTGTAGGTTTTTTTTGATGTGGTGAACTCATGAGCTCATTTGAGTGCTAGGACACTTAGGCATTGAATTGTAACTGTTAGGTGGTTTCACTGTTTATTGTCTGGTTGTATGACTGAAGTACTAATTGTTTAGTCTTTGTACAGGTACCTTAGTTGCTTGCTTACTTTAGCTCTTGCTTGAGCTTTGGATTATGGTTGATACACCACTCAGGTAGTTAGCCTCTTACTTCATGTAGTCTGAAGTCCTGTCACCTTTTTGGCAGGCATTTTGCTGGCAAGTCCTCCTTCAGAGGCTCTGTTTGTGTTTGTTTAAAATTGTGCTCAAAGACCTCCAGATGAGGCATGTGATATTTGATAAGACCTCCAAGAGTTGAGGCAATTGACGGATAAAAGGGATTAGTAGCGAATCCCCCGTTATTCAGTGTGTCGTTCTTTATGCTCGCACTACGTGCTGATGCTTCTGAACATGTGCCCAAGATCTTTGTCCAGTGTCTGTCAAGTGGAATAGGATCTCACTTTCTGGATCCCCACGCTTTCTTTGTCATGAGCTCACCCTGGCCAGGGTTAAGAGCATGAGGTATCATCCTCATTACCATTTTGATCAGCTTCACCCTAACGTTCAATGTTAGTGGTTAAGAGCTACAGATTACCCATTACAGTTTGGCTTGTTTGTCGAGGTTGATATGACCCCTCTTGACTAAAGCCCACCCATTGTTTGAGCCTTTTGTATGGATATAGTGTGTGATGATTGTTTACTTGTGAACTTTTGTTATGTGTGCTCTTGAACTAGGAGTTTCCATTTGAGCTTAATTGACAGATCATTATCATGTTCATCTAAGTGGAAGATACAAGATACATTGAGGATCTCTTATGAGACTTGTATGATTGCTTATGCTTTGTGCTTGCTTATTCCAAAGGATGGGAGCCACTTGGATCATCTATATGATCTCAAGAGAGGAACTCCTAGTGTGGTTTCATTCCTTATCCCTCATCTTTTTGTTCTTCATCTCTCCATTCTAACCCAAGCCAAAACCTTTTTGTGCAAACATTTGACTATTGTTTTCAACATTAGAAACCTAAGCCTTATGCTTTTGATTTTCAAACTTTCTTTTCATAACACTCATTTTGAATTGAATCTTTAAGTCAACTTTGACCATTTTGTATATACTTCTAATTGGTAAATATAACCCATTCAAATTTCTTTTGTGGTTCCAATGTCCACTTCTTAATCAAATTTTTCATAACCTTTAGCTATTAGGTTTGAGTTATCTTTGTGGTAGATATAATACTCACCTTTGTCCTTAGTGATGGACAATGAGTCTTCCATGCTTATTATAGGGTTAACCCCTCACTAGCATGTTGAAGCTATCCTCACATGGTGGACTTGTGGTTTTAGGTTGAGTTTTCTCCCTTTGATAACAAAAGACCTTAAGGCTTTTGGACCAATAAATCCACTCATTTGTTTTGAGATTTTTTACCCGAACTACGAGGTTTTGATCCTAATCTTTTTATAAGAGGGTACGTAGGCAATGGGTTTATCCATCCGAACACAAAATGTAAATAAACTTGTATATTCTTTTCTCATCTCTTCAATCATGTTTGCACAAATAAAATTTTCACAAAAACAATAAGCTTTGCAACAAGTGTGAAAAGGGCTCCCTAGGAGTACCTAGGATGTTTTGGGTGCCTAACACCTTCCCATTGCATAACCAACCCCCTTACCCAGATCTCTGTTTCTTTTACTAGTTTTGTTTGTAAAACTTTTAGGTTTTTGTTCGCTTTCTAACCATTCCTTTGGATAAATAGAAGTGCGGTGGCGACTCGACTTTGTATGATTTACGTTGGATTTAGTCAATATCTCCAATGGTAACGAATACACCGCTACAGGAAGGAATCAGTTCAAGTCATTTTTCTTAGGAAAGCAAAGGGATGAGAACATTGAGGTCATAAGGAATTATAGCAGAATCGGAATCTGATGGGAATCTGTTTTTCACATTGCCTTTCTTCAGCAGATTTATTTTCTTGGTTTTATCTATTCTCATACGAAATCATGCATCATTACATCACATCCATAAAAATTGCCTAGCATTCCCATTTTACATGGAGCATTACGCAATAGAAAAATTTTACATGCATCATAACATAAGACAATGATGTTTTCCTTGCTTCCCCGGAGAATTTATCGGTCTCTTAGAATATCTCCAAAATTTTCTATCCTTACAAGATTCATTTGACTCTACGGACCTAAATCCAGTTTTATCCTGGTAATCTTTTCAAATCCAGTCCTATCCTGGAAATCTTCGTTGGTGATCCAGTTCTTTCATGGCCCAACATATTTTGTCTGCATTCTTACCCGTTTAGCTGGTGGTCTTCGTGATTGTTAAATCCAGTCCTATCCTGGTAATATTCGTTGGTGATCCAGTCCTTTCTTGGCGCAACATCTTTTGTCCGTAGACATACCCGTTTAGCATGGTGGTCTTCGTGATTGTTAAATTCAGTCCTATCATGGTAATCTTCGTTGGTGATCCATTCCTTTCCTTACGCATAATCTTTTGTCAGCATACATACCCGTTTAGCATGGTGGTCTTCGTGATTGTTAAATCCAGTCCTATCTTGGTAATCTTCGTTGGTGATCCAGTCCTTTCCTATCGCAACATCCTATGTCCACAGACATACCCGTTTAGGTGGGTAGTCTTTGTGATTGTTAAATCCAGTTCTATCTTGGTAATCTTTGTTGGTGATCCAGTTCTTTCCTGGTGCAACATCTTCCGTTCTTAGACGTGCCCGATTAGATTGGCAATCTCTGTGATCAAACATTCTCACTCACTTCATGATAAAGTTTGGACTTGCTTACTGACCTTTTTTCCTCTTTTCCAGAGTGCAAATTTTTGGGTTCTTTGGGTATTCAATCCTCTCCCACCTTGAACGTTTGAAAAATGTCGCTTTTTCAACCTCTCAGGTGCCAGAAGATTGAATAGGAGCAGCTGTTGTATCCCAAAATTTACCCTCTTCTTTTTTACCATAATTGGCTTATGTTTTATCATCCCATACATTCATGGATATCATTGGTTATATGGTTATGAGATCAAGGTATCTCTCTGATGACTTTCTTCAAGCTTTAAAAGAGAGAGCAGTGACAAGCAATACAAGGAGGTTGGGATATCCTCAACCTCTTGATCATTCACGCTACAAGGGTTTCCCCATGCCCTGGGACATCTCATATGGTTCATTACTTCATTAGTTGAATGAGAATTTAATGAAAATGGAACTGGATCACACTCTCCCATCTTTGGATCCCTGAGCAAGAAGTGTTGACTATATCTGTATGTGGCATACCCATGGACCAATTTTTGATTCATCTTCATTTTGTTATTATACAAGAGATCTTTTTGAGCAAAACTTTATTCCATCATATTCTGTGTATCCTTAAGTGTCTATGAGTAAAGGATTGGTCATTAATTCCATTTGTAAGAGGCTCAATTGGTCAGATAATTGTTTTTTTTATTCAATTGGGGAAAAGCCAACTGGACAAATTAAAAAGTCAACTTTTGAGTTTTGGGCAACATTCTGTTTTTCAAGTCAAAATTGGTCTATGTGTGAAATTTGATCAAGAAAAGTCAAGAGATTCATCAAAAATCAAGATTTGTGGAAAGTTGCTTAATTTGGAAACTAGGGTTTTAAAACTTACTATTTTTGGTATGTTTAGCCTTAGTGAACAACTACTTTCATGGCCTTTGTTCTACATGATCAAGACTCCAAACCAAGTTGGTCTTAGCATGAATTTTGTTCTTATCCATCCAAGCTTCAAGGAGGTACCAATATTAAGCCATTTGGATCATCATATCCCTAGATATGGTCGTGGAAAGTATGGTGTTTTTAAATTCATCAATTTATTTCAAGACTTAGAAATTTTCGAAGTACCCAAGTCAGGATTACCAAGCATTGTTCATGGCAGTTTTTTTAGACTTTAAGTGCTTCATCTCAATTTGTTTCCAACATGAAAGTTAAAGTATTGGATCCCCCCTCTCCATTTCTTCCAAGGGAAATTCATTCGGAGCACCATAGCTCAAAATACAACTCTTAAAAGTTATGGCTTTGGATTGTTTGAATGGCTTGTGTACTTAGTGAAATTTTTCCAAGTTTTCATTCTTTGCAAACCACATACTTCATGATCATTTTCTACCAGGTTCTAGACCCTATTAGGATTAGACCTCAACTTGAAACTTATTCCTCTCATTCTTGTCTTTCCAAAAAGCTCTAATTCACTCTTTTGGGCCAAGAGAGCATGAAGTTGTGTTTGCTCAATTTCACCATGTTGCAAGCCTTCTCACATCACCTTTTTGGTCGAATCTTTGAGAATTTATCATACTCCTTTGCAGCAACACCATTTCCCACTCAAGAGCACTTCAATCTTTACTCCTTTTGGCCAAGCAACATACTATCCCATGCATGCATGTCATGTATTAGGTTTTCCAAATGAAAGAAATGTTCTTTTGACCAAGCTTGCTTCATACACACTTCTTTCCAAGCCACGAGACAGGTCCCTTTCCTACTGCACCTCAACACCTACAAGACGACATAACACTCTTATCCTTCCAAAGTCAAACACGGTTCTGATACCAAAGGCTCTTACACATTATTTAGACCAGTTTTACCTCCAACGGGTGTGTGCAAAAGGGTAAAGTAACACTTCATCTGCAGATATATATAAGGGAACCTTGACCTAGTTAAGAGGAGGGAGATCATTTTAGAGGAAAAGATCACTTGGCAGTTGTAGCATCCTACGAGAGTTTTGTTCATTTCACTTCTGGATTCATCTTTGCTACTCATCCAACACCATCCTTGCTTGAAGAGAAGGACCAAGCTTCATTATTTTGCTTCTGCAACTCATTTGGAATCAAGAAGCAGTGGACTTTTCTCCATTAGGTAGGTTATATTCTCTTCACATTACATCCATTTTGAAACATGAACATATGGTTAAGAGTTTTGATTATAGTCATTTTAGTGCATTACTTTCACCTGTTTGCTCAAATATGTGATGTTTTAAGCATGCTGAAGTTTGATTACAATGAGTTTTCTCCAACTTTGATGCCACTTTTCTCATAAACTAGACCCTCTTTTTGAACTTGGTTTGATATGCCTTTGAAGTGCTCCATGAGTTCTATGGTTTGTCTTTTGATTTCGCGCGTTTTCGTGCACTGTAGAATGGGATATTAGGGTTAGAAGTGATGCTTGTAGAATCGGGATTAGGGTTCATGTTGCATGGTGTAGCGGTAAATTCATGATCATCAAGCTATGAATAAGCTAGACATCAGATAACAAGAGTCGCAACCGCGCTTTTATTGTTTCCAAGGGAAAAGGGAAAAGTACGAACAAAACCAAAAAATAAGAAGTTTTCAAATCAAAACTAATAAAATGTCAGAGATTACAGGTAAGGGGGTTGGTTACACATAGGGAAGATGTTAGCACCCAAAGTGTCCTAGGTACTCCTATGGAGCCCTTTTTGTGTGCATATGCATTTTGTACAAAGTGATGTTTCCAAACAAATAGAATGGGGGGATGAGAAAAGAATTCATTAATTATATTTTTGTGTTTGACAAGACCTTCGGACCTGTGCCTACGTACCAACCTAAAAATGAGAGATCAAAACCTCGTAGTTCGTGATATAAATTTCAAAGTAGATGCATTGTTGTTAACAAAAATTAAGTTTGAAAGGCACAAAGGCCTAAAAATGGTTTGAATGAGTTAGTTATTTTTGGCTTTTTGAAAGTTTAGGTCAAGTATAATTAAGTTTATTTACAAGTTTGATTAAGAAAAGAAGTTTGAAAATGAAATGGCGTAAGGCCAAAGTTTCTATTTTGCAAAGTGGTCAAAGTTTAGAATAAAACTAGCTCAAGCTGAGAACAATTTTTAAAAGGAGGGAGAGATTTTGAAATTAAAGAAGTGGGGAGGAGATGAAGAGACTAATCCTATGCATAAAATTAAAAGTTAAGAGTTGAAAAGATCTGACCAATGGGTAGCAATCCAATAGACAAGAATGTCATATAGAAACCCAAATTCCCTTGGACATTTAGAATCAAGCAACACATAATGCATATTATATAAATCTTGAAGAGAAAGGCATCAAATAATGATAGCCACATCCAAGCTTAGTCACTCCATGATCTTCTTCAAATTAGCCCATGTACCAGATGAATTCCACAAGTCACAGGTTCAAAATAACAGTTTCATAATCATTATGTTGCAGATGAACTCAAAGGGATCTTCAAAGATGTATCAGATGAAGTTTCAAATTGCAAGCACTTGGTTTCATAAAAGTTGGCATTGGCCAAGTCCTTTAGCATAGGAATGTTGCCTAAATTCTAAGTCCAATTGTCCAAGATCAAGTCAAAAGTCCATACAAAAGTGTTTTAGTGTTTTTGTTGTTATTATGTACATTAATGGTCAAAGACCAAACAAACAAACTAAACATACACAAACAATATATATCACATAATATGGTCCAAGTGGACAAAGTGAAAATGACATTAACATAAACAATTAGAATGGTATGAATAATGGCAAATGAATATAGACTTGAAATTAAATGGCATTAAAGTAAATGGCTTGAAATTAAATGTTAGTTGTTAATGAGTTAGAAGTTAGTATTGTTTTGCTTTTGCTTTTTTTTAAGTCATTCTTTGGAGAACACTCAACCCACTTATCACAAGCATGGGTCCTTCAGCCAAGACATCTTCCAAAGAAAGAAAAAAAGGCCAAGTTTCCACACAATACCATGAAAGAGGGGAGACTTACAATCTCACTAACTAGAATGCTATGCCTTTTGTGTCAAAAATTTAGCGTTATGTTAAGCAATCGTAATTGGACTTATGAAGAAGTCACAACTATTTGAGGTCGGGCAATAGAATTTTGGTGTTAATGCATGTTAGAGACATAGTATAATGGACTATGCTCATGAAACATACCACACACAAAAAGAATATGCAAAAGAGGTGGCCTAATCTCATCCATACTTATGTTGATTTTGCAATCAACTAGCCTTAGGACTTTGAGATGTCATAGGCCAAATGAAATGAATTCCTAAAGGGGAATTAGATGAAGAGGGAGGGGAATGGATCATAACTCAAATTGGTCAAAGGAGGACTTTTACCAAGTTAATATCATTCATTCATTTTGGGAGATGGAATGTACATTCCATCAATCCCCTAAATCCAATGATATTAACCTAGCAAAGTCAAATCAACCTTGACCAAGGCCCAACAACACAAGTCAAACGTACACGAACCATCACAAGAGATCAACACAATTATTTGGCTTTTGATCAATTTAAAAATACTAAAATAATGCATTTAAGTTAAATATGGTTTGTCAAATTCCTAAAACCTCATCAAAACACCAAAGAAATAGCTATGAGATTTATCATAGGTCAAACAATGTCAAAGCACGTTGGAGAAAAATTTTCAGAAAATTTGGAAACTTAAAAGTATTTTTAAACAATTAATAAAAACTCACAAAAGAAATTAAATCATGAAAAATATTAATAATGATCCAAAAAATAATTTTAATTCAAAATATGCAAGTGGAATTTTTTAAAATTTTTTTTGTGAAACTCTCATATTTTTTGGATCAATATTAAAATTAATATGAGTTAGTGAAAATCAAATGATTTAAAACAAAAATCAAAAAATCAAAAAAACGTGAGCCACTTGATCTCCCTCATTAATTGAGGTGGCATATCAAGTGGATGGAAACGCGCGTTCCATGGTAGAACTTAGTCAGCGTGCGACACGCGTGGTAATCAAAACCAACGCCTAAGATTAAAACATTTCAAATGGATCATGTGGTCTGGAGACGTACCAACACACCTCCGGAGCCAGAGATCCGGTCTTCTTCTCCGGTGGACCTCACCGGACTGGTCCACCCTCAATCATCACCAAAATAAAAATGAAGGACATGATCTGAAAGTAAAAATGGCGTAGAGCACGAATCTGACCTCAATTTCAACTAACTCCAAATATATAAAAAGATATGAGGAGTTGAGTTTTGAGGTGTGACAACTAAGTTGCTTCGATTTGACCTCAAAGCAACTCAATCTCCTTGCCTACATTGGTAGGACTTCAGACAACCAAAAATCCAAGAGAATTGAGTGAGAATTGAAGAGATGAAGTTTTCTGAAATTTACCTTCAATGTTGGGCAGAAATGGATCTTGCTTGCTTCAACCTTGATCTGATCACTCTTGAGAAGCTTGCAGGAGAGGTTTGGCAATGGTACAAAGCTTTGGATCCTGGAGTTTCTGAATCTCCAAACAGTGAGATTCAAACTCAATTTTTAATTTGAAAAATTCTCAGGTTTTGCTTTGAATGGTGAGGGTTTCAATTGGGGGGCAAAGCTGGCGCGCAAGGTGTGTTTGAATTAAGCTCCAAAGGCCTGTATTTATAGCAATTGAGGCTGATATTTGTACACTTGAAAAATTACTAAATTTGGACATTTCATACACAAGCTTGCATGGGCGTGTACAGGCCCAAGAAGCAATCCAATTTGATCCACTTGCAACTGTTCTGAAGTTCAAATGAGGCTTGGATGTTAAGGCAATGTGAAATGGGATTTTTGGCATTTGATTTCTTCCAATGATGCAGCCCTGTTAAAGCCATGTGCAGACCTATCAATCTTTGTCCAAAATGCATGAACTTGGGTTCTTCGGAAATCTTGGATCAAGGTGAACAAGTTTGATGTTAAACACTTTTTCATTTGGAGCTTGGATCATGGAGAATTTTGAGGTGGAAGTTTGGAAATTTCAACATGTTGGAAAATTTTCGAAGTATCAAGCCATACATCTCAATATTCCACTTTGCTTAACTTTTTATGTGAGCTTCAAATTAAAAAAGTGTCTTCATCAAAGTTGTATCTCTTTCAAAGAACTTTAAAATGGTCACCAATTTCATGTCATTTGTATTTAGAATGATAGAGTTATGCATTTTTGAAGTTTGGAAAAATCACTTGTTCAATGGTATAGGTAAAAAATGACATATAATGTATCCTCATATCACATGCTCATAAGAATTGAATTTGCTTTCACTCCAAACATAAAAGTTGAAGTAGACATCTTGAATTTGATTGCGCAACTTGGAAATCATTCATCCCATAAAAAATGAGCAACTTATGGCTTTGGGAAGTTGAATTTCAAATTAGGGTTTAGACAAAATGACCTATAACGTTTCAACATAGAAAATGATTTTCCAAGAAAAACTAGATCTAGGTATAAACATTAAAGTTGTTTGGAATGTCATTTAGAGTAACTTTGCTCTTAGAATCATTTTCATATGGTTAAATTGTAGGAGATATGGCCTACGAAGACCCATTTTTGATCAGATGAATTCATCTGGCTAACCACCACCAACCAACTTGCTAACGTTCAATTCTCTTGGATTTATAGGCTCAAGGTAGATCATATATGCATAAGATGATGAACTTTAAGTTTCCCTTGAGAAATTTGATCAATTGGTTGGATAGCTTGTTGGAGAAGTTACTCAAGATACCTAGTCAAACTAGGGTTTCCAAGGCAAATCACCTCCAAACTCTTGAAGAAAACTTGATCAGTATATGATGCTTTGAGACATTGTGGATCAATCCTTGATTGTGCTCTTAGCCATTAGGGTCTTAAAACCTAGGTGTGGACTTGATAGATCAATGGTGATCATGCCCTACCTACAAAAGAGTTAGGCAAATGCAAAGACATATTTTTGGTATTTTGGTTAATAAAATGACAATATACAAGTATGATACAATCACATGGTGCTTGGTGATCTCTCCCAAAACAAACCCAATGAGAGAGGGGTAAGGAGGATGCCAAGGTATGATCCCAATGCTAATGCATATGATAAGATAGCATGAGGGATTTTAGGGTCAAAATTGGGGTCTTACACATGGCTTGAGGTTGGGGATGATACGCTGGCTGTTTTTTATTGGTTGGGGAATGGTTTTGTCTTTTAGTGACTTAAGCTCATGTGATCGGTTGATGGCCAAGTCCACATGTTTTTTGTACATTTTAATTTATCCTTTGATGTCACGCTGCCAAAAACTGAGTTTTGGGTTGGTTTGTTCGTTGGGCCTTATTGCTTCGTTGTTCACACTGTTGCGGTAAATTCATGATCATCAAGCTATGGATAAGCTAGACTTCAATTAAACCAGAGTCGCCACCGCACTTTTATTGTTTCCAAGGGAAAAGGTAAAAGTACGAACAAAACCCAAAAATAAGAAGTTTTCAAATCAAAACTTATAAAATTCCAGAGATTACAAGTAAGGGGGTTGGTTACACAGAGGGAATGTGTTAGCACCTAAAGTGTCCTAGGTACTCCTAGGGAGACATTTTTTGCGTGCATATGTATTTTGTACAAATGATGTTTGCAAGCAAGTAGAATGGGGGGATGAGAAAAGAATTCATTAATTATATTTTTGTGTTTGACAAGACCTTCAGACTTCTGCCTACGTACCAACATAAAAATGAGGGATCAAAACCTCGTAGTTCATGACACAAATTTCAAAGTGGATGCATTGCTTTTAACAAAAATTAGGTTTGAAAGGCACAAAGGCCTAGAAAATGGTTTGAATGAGTTAGTTCTTTTTGGCTTTTGAAAATTTTAAGTCAAGTATAATTAAGTTTATTTACAAGTTTGATTTAAGAAAAGAAGTTTAAAATGCACTAGCATAAGGCCAAAGTATCTAATTTGCAAAGGGTCTAAGTTTAGAAAAAACAAGTACAAACAAAGAAGTTTTTTAAAAGGAGGGAGAGATTTTGAAATTAAATAGATGGGAAGGAGATGAAGAGACTAATCCTAAGCATAAATTTAAAAGTTAAGAGTTTAAAAGATCTGACCAATGGGCTGCAATCCAATAGACAAGAATGTCATATAGAAACCCAAATTCCCTTGGACATTAGAATCAAGCAACAACCAAGGCACACAATATTAACTTGAAGAGCAAGGCATCAAATAAAGATAGCCACATCCAAGCTTAGCCATTCCATGATCTTCTTCAAATTAGCCCATGTAGCAGATGAATTCCACAATGCCATAAGTCACAGGTTCAAAATAACTGGTTCACAATGATCATGTTACATATGAACTCAAATGGATCTTCGGTGATGTATCAGATGAAGTTTCAAATTACAAGCACTTGGTTACATGAAAGTTGGCATTGGCCAAGTCCTTTGCATAGGGAGTGTTGCCTAATTTCTAAGTCCAATAGTCTCAGATCAAACTAACAGTCCACACAAGATGTTTTTAGGGTTTTTGTTTTTATTATGTACATTAATATCCAAAGACCACACAAGAAAACATAATATACATAAACAAAATATATCACAAAATATGGTCCAAATGGACAAAGTGAAAATGACATTAACATAAACAATTAGAATGGTATGAATAATGGCAGATGAATAGGGATTAAAAAATAAAGTGCATTAAAGTAAATAACTTGAAAGTAAATGTTAGTTGTTAATGAGTTAGAGGTTAGTATTGCTTTTTCTTTTTCTTTTAAGTCATTCTTTGGAGAACACTCAACCCACTTATCACAAGCATGGGTCCTTGAAATAAGACATCTTCCAAAGAAAGGAAAAAATCCCAAGTTTCCACACAATACCATGAAAGAGGGGAGACTTACAATCTCACTAACTAGAATGTTATGCCTTTTGTCTCAAAAATTTAGTGCTATGTTAAGCAATTGTAATTGGACTTATGTAGAAGTCACAACTATTTGAGGTCGGGCAATAGAATTTTGGTGTTAATGCATGTTAGAGACATAGTATAATGGACTATGCTCATGAAACATACCACACACAAAAATAATATGCAAAAAAGGTGGCCTAATCTCATCCATACTTATGTTTATTTTCAATCAACTAGCCTTAGGACATTGAGATATCATAGGACCATGACATGAATGCATAAAGAAGGGGAATAAGATGAAGAGGGAGAGGAATGGATAGAACTCAAATTGAACAAAGGAGGACTTTTACCAAATTAAGATCATTCATTCATTTTGGGAGATGGAATGTACATTCCATCAATCCCCTAAATCCAATGATCTTAACCTAGCAAAGTCAAATCAACTTTGACCAAGGCCTAATAACACAAGTCAAACTCATACAAACAATCAAAATGGCTCAACACAATTATTTGGGATTTATTCAATTTAAAAATACTAAAAATAATGCATTAAATTAAATATGGTTTGTAAAATTCCTAAAACCTCATCAAAACACCAAAGAAATGGCCATAAGATTTATCATAGGTCTAACAAGCTCAAAGGACCTTGGAGAAAAAATTCAGAATTTTTAGAGACTCAAAAGTATTTTTAAACAATTAAAAATATTCAGAAAATCAATTAAATCATGAAAAATATTAATAATGATCCAAAAAATAATTTTAATTCAAAATATGAAAGAGGATTTTATGTTAAAAAAATTGGTGAAACTCTCATATTTTTTGGATCAATATTAAAATTAATATGAATTAATGAAAATAAAACAAATAAAATGAAATTAAAATATTCAGAAAAAACGTGAACCACTTGATCTCCCTCATTAATTGAGGTGGCAGATCAAGTGGCCATCAGCGCGCTTTCCACCATAGTCACTAGTCAATGTGTAACACAAGTGGTAATTACGAGCAACGCGTGAGATTAAAACATATTGAACAAGATCAATGACTCTGAACCTATCCAACACATCACTGGCGCTAAATCTCTTGTCACCTTCTCAAGCGAGCCTCACCGGACTGGTTCAGTCATCACCATCACATAAATGAAAAAGGAGGACATGATCTGAAAGAAAAAATGTCGTAAAGCACGAATCCGACCTCAATTTTAACTAACTCCGCATATATAGAAAGATATGAGGAGTTGAATTTTGAGGTGTGTCAATTGAGTTGCTTCAATTTGACCTCAAAGCAACTCAATCTTCTTGCTTACATTGGTAGGACTTCAGACAACCAAAGATCCAAGAGAATTTATGAGGATTGAGTAAGAATCGAAGAGAAGAAAATTTCTGGAAAATACCTTCAATGTTGTGCAGAACTTCATCTTGCTTGCTTCAATCATTGCTTGATCACACTCAGGGAGCTTGCAGAAGTGGTTTGGAAATGGAACAAAGCATTGGATCCTGGAGTTTTTGAATCTCTAAACAGTGAGATTCAAACTCAATTTTCAAAATGAAAATCCTCAAGTTTTCCTTTGAATTGTGAGGGTTTGAAGAGAGGGAGCAAAGCTGACGCGCAAGGATCCTCTCAAATGAGCTCAGAGGGCTTGTATTATAGCAATTGGGAATGTTATTTGCACACTTCAAGTTTCTTCCAAATTTGGCAATGTCATGCACATGTTTGCATGGGCGTGTACAGGCCCATGAAGCAATCCAATTAGGTCCAAATGCATCTGAAATGAGATTGAAATGATGCTTGAATGGCAAGGCAATGTGAAATGGTCATTTGCACTTTTGATTTTTCCACTTGACATGGGTCTGTTAAAACCATGCTCAGCCCTAGCAATCCTTGTCCAAAATGAATGAAATTGGACTCTTTGGAAAGCTTAGATCAAGAGGAACAACTCTTATGTTAAACACGTTTCCATTTGGAACATGGATCAAGGTGAATTTTGAGGTGGAAGTTTGGAAATTTCAACATGTTGAAAAATTTTCTAAGTGTCAAGCCATATACCTCAATGTTCCACCTTACTAAACTTTTTATGTGAGCTCCAAATGAGAAACATGTCTTCATAAAAGTTGTAGATCTTTCAAATACCTTCAAAATGGTCACCAATTTGACATCATTTGGATTTAGAATGTGAGCGTTATGCAATTTTGAAGTTAAGGAAAATCACTTGTTCAATAGTATTGGTCCAAAATGACCTATAATGTATCCTCATATCACATGATCATAAAGTTGATTTAGCTCTCACTCCAAACATCAAATTTGAATTAGACATCTTGAATTTGATTGTGAAACTTGGAAATCTTTCATATCATAAAAATTGAGCAAGTTATGGCCTTGGGAAGTTGACTTTCAAATTAGGGTTTAGACAAAATGACCTATAATGTTTCAACATGGAAAATGACTTTCCAAGAAACATTAGCTCTAAACTTCAACATAAAAGTTGTTTGTAATGTCACTTAGAGTAACGTTTCTCTTGGAATCATTTTCTTATGTGGAAAATTGTAGGAGATAGGGTTTAGGGGGACCCAGTCTTGATCAGATGAATTCATCTGGCCAACCACCATTAACCAACTTGCTAACTTGCAATTCTCTTGACTTTTTAGGCTCATGGTATATCATATATGCATACGATGATGAATTTTGAAGTTCCCCTTGAGAAATTTGATCAATTGATGAGGAAACTTGTTGAAGAAATTACACAAGAAACCCAGACAAACTAGGGTTTCCAAGGCAAACCAACTCCAAACTCTTGAAGAAATATTGATCAAAATAACATGCAAAGATCATTGGGACTCATATATGATGCTTAGAGCCATTGTGTATCATTCCTTTGTTGTGCTCTTAGCCATGAGGGTCTCAAACCCTAGATGTGAACTTGATAGATCAATGGTGATCATGCCCTATCTACAAAAGAGTTAGGCAAATAAAAAGACATATTTTTGGTGTTTTAGTTAGTGAAATGATAATATACAAGTATGATACAATCACATGGTGCTTGGTGATCTCTCCCAAAACAAACACAATGAAAGAGGGGTAAGGAGGATGCCAAGGTATGATCCCAATGCTAATGCATATGATGAGATTACATAAGGGATCTTAGGGTCAAAATTGGGGTCTTACACACACCCCTCCTTTTTTGAGCCCATAAGTGTTTTACTTAGTAATTAGTATATTCTTTAGTTTGCTGATACACCCCCGTCTTGCATTTATCATTTATTTTTATTTTCTTTATGCCACTTGTATTTAATCCTATTTATAATATTTCTTGTAGGCCAAAAATGTTAATTAAATTCATGAAGGACACTTGAAATGTTATTTAATTTTTCACATTTTTTATTTTCATTTTTAATTTATTTTAATATTATTTTCCTTTTTTAGTTTTGGCCCATAATTTTACACACTTGTAGACATATGTATATAGGTCTTTTAAGCTTTCATTCTTGATTTGATTGCTAATTTTGAGTCAATTTTGAATCTATTTTTGAAGGTATCTTTGTAGTGGTTACTTGTTTGTGCTAGTCTAGATGGCCTAATTACTTGAACATACTTTACACATGGTATTGAGAATATCTCAAGGGTATATTGTGATTTGGACCTCATCTTCCTATGGATAATTTTTCATAACTTATCTTTGCTTCTAACTATTTTTCTTGAAATTGTGAAAGACATGCTTATTTCCTTGTGTCACATTTGTGCATTCAGTTGTTTCTTTTGGATTGCATTTGTATAATCATTGGGGATATATCTCTTTTTATCCCCTTTACTTAATCAACATCATCTAGGAGACTTAAATCCACCCATGTGAACTATTTTTAGCATCTCCATTTGGTTTTTTCTTTGCTTACTTATCTGGGTTACTTCTTACTTGCTCTAGGAGGCCCTAGTTGGATTTTGTCATGTGCATTCCACTTTGAATATTATGAGTCCATTGGATTTTATTCCTCTTGCCTATACTTAGGTTGTACTTGGTTTTGGCAACTTTATATCTTGCTCTTATAATTCTTGGAGTGGTACTCCATTACCATTAATCATGAAGACAAATTAAGAGCTACATTCTTTTCTTTCTTGACCTAGTTTTTGGGTTGGTGGATGGTGAAACTCTTAGGAGTTTGGGATCCATCCTTGTGTATTCTAATGTCACACTTATGCCATTTCTTTTTGTCCTCATTTCCACTTTACTTTGTTTTGATAAAGGATTCCTTTTCAAGGATGATAGCTTTACTTGTTTATCAAGTTACATGACTTTGATTTGTGTGTAAAGTTTGAATGACTTCTTTCATTACTATTAAACCCCATCTTGACCTGATAACTTGTCTTCTAATTTATCTCTTCCATAACTTGATTTGGATTATTATTATTTCATGTACCCTTTCATGACTTGATATGATTTGTTCATACTCTACCTTTTTTTTCTAGGACTTAATATGGACTACTTTTGGTATGAATTGTACTACTTTATCGCTTTCATGACTTGATATGAATTGGTTGGTTTATATCTTCTTGTCCCATGACTTGATATGGATTTCCATTTTATTTCACCTTCTCCCATGACTTGATATGGATTTCTATTGTTTGTATATTCTTTCCATGACTTGATATGGATTGTCATTGCCTCATTTATTTCTTCATGACTTGATATGGGTTGCAATTATTTACATTCTATTTGTTCTCCCATGACATGATATGGATTGCTACTATTTTTTTATTTCTATCATGACTTGATATGATATTGTGGTGTTTATTGTCCCATGACCTAATATGGGTTATCCCTCTTTTATCCATTCTCCTTGTATGGATAACATGTTCCCCATAGGATTCCTTTGGTTCATTATTGGTTAAGATTGAACAAAAGTAGACCTTAGGTTTGTTTACCAAGCATGATAACATTAGGTAGTCCCCTTGATCCTTAACCCTAGGTAAATCTTTTCATGATAGTCTAGTTAAATGTTTCCTTTTTATCCTAACCTTAGGACCACTATTGCCTGCCAACATTAGGTTTCTCTTTAGAATCCCTTTAGATTTTCCATTTATTTTTGCATTCATCCTAAAACAAAAACCATTTCTTAATCAAAATCCAAAAACATTCTAATACTACTTGAACTCTTTCAACGATAAGAAAGAAGTACTCTTATACCTCCTGCTTTGGGAGGATCATTTGATGTATTCTTTCAACAAAAATATTCAACCAATCAAACTTCTTTTGCCACTTAAGGGTAGTTACCCATGAAAATCACCAACAAATCAAAAAATTTAAGAAGAACTACGGTGCTCTGATTCTTTTTGATACGTAGGCATTGGGTTGCAAAACCTAAGCGAGCGCAATAATAAAAAACTCTTTTTTGTTTAGAATTCAATGTTTGCATGCATTCCCTTCTTAGTAGTAAGTATTAGAATAAACACACACATTTGATTAGAACAACAAGAGTGGATCCTGTAGAGTACTAAAGACATGAGGGGTGCTAATACCTTCCCCTTGCCTGTCTTTTGGTTGCGAGATCATCAAATTCATCATTCCTTAGGTTTACTCAGTGTTTACTTTCCCTCTTATGGGATAAATAACATTGGTGGTGACTCTATTTTGTGTGCGCGTTTTTCGAGATGCAACAATGTCAACCCAAATAGATAATGACCAGTTGCTCATTCATTATTTTCAAGACAATTTGACCAGTGCCGCTCTTCATTGGTATATGGGTCTGGATAGTGGTAGTATTCGTACTTTCAATAACTTAGGTGAGGCCTTTGTCAAGCATTATAAGTATAATATGGATATGGCGCCTGATCGTGACCAGCTTCGGTCTATGTCTCAAAAAGATAAGGAGACATTTAGAGAATATACGCAAGAGATTGAGAGAGTTAGCTGCATAAATCAGTCCTCCGTTGGAAGAAAAAGAAATGACGAAGATCTTTCTCAAGACTTTACTATGAGCGTATGGTTGCTAGCACTCCCAATAATTTCACTGAGACGATGAACATGGGGATGCGTCTAGAGGAAGGTTTCAGTGAGGGCAGATTGTCTAGAGAAGAAGCATCAGTCAGTAAGAAGTATGGGGGTGGTTTCTCAAAGAATAAAGATGGAGAAACTAACTCAGTAATTATGGAGAGACGAAGGAAGCCTTATGTGAAAAAGAGTTCCAGGTCTTATCAACAACATCATCAAGTATCCTCTGTTATTCCATTGTTTGCCAACAATTCTTCTGTTCAATTAACAACAGTTCAACCTCAACAACAACAACAACAACAACGTACTCATAACAACAATAATCACAACAACAATAATCAGCACAACAACTTTGAGAGCAAGAATGTCACGTTTGACCCCATTCTGATGTCTTATGCCGAATTGTATCCGTCTCTTATTGTCAAGAATTTGGTCCAACTGAAGAATCCTCCGCATATTCCTGAACCTTTTCCCTGGTGGTATAAGCCCGATCAATACTGTGCCTATCATCAAGGGGAACCTGGCCACAATAGAGAGAACTGTTATCCGCTGAAATATGAAGTTCAAAGACTTGTGAGAAGTGGGATGGTGTCCTTTGAGGACCGTGTGCCGAATGTTAAAACCAATTTGTTACCTGCTCATGGTAATTCTTCTTGAAATATGGTGGACGGTTGTCTTGGTAAGTACAGAGTTTTTGATGTCAGACGTATCCGAAGATCTTTGGTAGAGCTTCACAAGACTTTGCATCTAATCAATGATTGTGAGCATGATCATGATGGTTGTATCATCTGTAGTGTCAATCCACGTGGATGCGTGATTGTGAAGAGGGATGTTCAGAAGTTAGTGGATGAAGGTATGATTCACATCCATCAAGCTAGAGATCAGGATGATAATGTGAATGTGATTGTTCCAGTTTTAAAAAATCATGAGTGAGTGGTGATTTAGTTTGATAGTAGTAAGAGCAGCAATAGATCGGTACCGCCGTTAGTGATACCGTTGATGGGCCCAGTTCCGTACACCTCTAATAAGCTTGTGCCTTACAAGTACGATTCTACTATGATCAAAGATGGGCAAGAGGTTCCTCTTCCTGGAGCTAACTCAGTAGTAAGCATTGTTGACGTCGTCAAGGTGACCCGAAGTCGTCGTGTGTTCAGTCTGGTAATCCCGAAGGCTGTAGAGAATGTTGTAGTTGGGAAGAAGGCTAAAATGGTTCCTTTGGTTGATCATGTTAACACTCCAATCTACCAGTGTGGTAAGTCCAGCGGTTTGAAGAATAAGGTTGATGATGATGAAGTACTCCGTCTGATTAATAAGAGTGAGTTTAATATCGTGGAGCAGCTATTTTAGATGCCCTCCAAGATTTCTGTTTTATCTTTGTTGATGAATTCTGAAGCACACTGTGAGGCTTTGCAAAAGGTTCTTGATCAATCCTATGTTGAACATGACGTTACGGTTGATCAGTTTGATCACATCGTTGCTAACATTACTTCGTGCAAAAATTTGAGTTTTTGTGATGAGGAGCTTCCAGAAGAAGGCATGAATCATAATCTGGCTCTCAACATATCTATTAATTGTAAGGAGGATGTCTTGTCCAATGTATTGGTAGACACTGGTTCATCTTTGAACGTTCTACCCAAGTCTACTTTGGCTAGGCTATCTTATCAAGGAGCACCCATGAGATATAGTAGTGTGATTGTGAAGGCGTTTGACGGTTCCCATAAAACTGTCATTGGATAAGTTTGAAGGTAGAGAAAAACAAGAAAGGGGGTTTGAATTGTTTTTGGAAACAATTTTTTTTTTGAGATATCAGACACACAGAATAAAAAGGAATACGACATAGAATTTTATACTGGTTTGCTTGAAATTCAAAGCTACTCCAGTCCACCCTGCCAAGGTGATTTCGCCTTCAAAAAGGACTTAATCCGCTAATTCTTGAAAGATTACACAAACAAGCGTCTAAGAGAATAATCCGTTAGCCCTCTCAAGTATTCAGACTGCACAGAGTCACTTGAGGAAATATCTTAGCAAAAATATGATTTGTAATGCAATGTGCTTCTAACAAAAAGCAAATATTACAGAATTATAAGAACAATAGCTTTTCATGTGAGAGCAGAAGCTTGTGAAAAATGAGAGAGAATGAATGAGAGTTTTTGTATTCTTGTGTGTCTCAGGTGTGTCTTCTTGTGAAGTATTCAGTCCTTTATATAGGCGTTGAAAAGGACCGTTAGAGTGATGACAGGATCTTGGTCATTGAAGAATGTTTATTATCATTACTATCCTTGTTTCTTTCTAAAACAATTTTGTGTGCGTCATAATTTCCTTCTAGAAATACTTTCTTTCCAAAACCAGATTTCTTCATGGTTACGCGTTCTGAACCGATGAATTTATATCAGAGTCTTGTTAGTCAGAGTTCAATATTCAAAGGTTGATTTTATATGACCACATCAGAGTTTCTCTATGCTCTTGACTTCTTAGGATTCAGAGTCTGGATTCAGTCTTCTTTGCCAGAGTTGTTGACTTCTTCCTAATTTGCTGGTACCTTTGTTGATCAGAGTCAAAACCTTCTAGACGCGTTTTCTCAGAACAACATCTGATAGTTGAATTCTGTATCTGATGTATTTATCTATCTGATTGTTTGATCAGAGTCCTGCATACTTAATAAAAAATTCGTTAGAGTACCATTTTTGTTTCATCCTTCGTTATCATCAAAATCTTAGAGATGCATTGTAGAACCAACTTTGTTCTTACAAAGTTAACCTCCCAATTAAGATTTCTCCGACTGATTTCCAAATTACTTTCAAGGTAATGGATATCCACCAGACCTATAGTTGTTTATTGGGTAGGTTGTGGATTCATGAAGCAGGTGTGGTCATGTCGATTCTACATTAGAAGCTCAAATTTGTCAAGAATGGGAAGCTTGTTATTGTTGGAGGTGAGAAGGCATTGTTGGTGAGCCACTTATCATCTTTCATGTATGTTGAAGCCGAGGAAGAGATTGGAACTCAGTTCCAAGCTTTGTATGTGGCTAATATGATCCAGAAGACTTGGGCATCCATGTCTTCTTTGAAATATGTGCAAGAAATTGTTCAAGATGGTGACACAGACAATTGAGGTCGTGTCGTGGAAGTGGTTGAGAATAAAAATCGGGCCGGTTTGGGATTCGAGCAAGGGCCGTTCATGAAATAATTCAAGGATATGCAACATATTTTCCATAAGGGAGGGTTCGTTCACAAGGAATAAAAACACTCAGTTGCGATCATTCATGAAGATGAAGATCAAGAAGAGGACAGTGCCAACTTTGTAACGCATGGACAGATTTGCAACAATTCGGTTGGTGTTGATGTTCTTGTTTTAATTCATCGGTCAAAGTAATATGTCTTATTGTTTAAAGAAAAATCCTTCTCCTATGCCTAAGGTAAAAGTGAAAATATTGTCAGGCATTTTCAATTATCATCAATAAAATGCAATTTTGTTCATCCACATTTATGTTATTTTTACTTTTTGCTTTTTTCTAAAAATGGTAATCACAAAAAATATAAATAGACAATAATTTTTCCCATATCTGCATAATATTTGTTTGCACTTTATATTTCTAAAGTCAAAATATCAAATCATTATGAAGGTTGCTTCTCAAACCCATTGAAAATAATGACCCTACTCCCACTTCGAACTTTGATTTCCCTGTGTTCGAGGCTGAGGAAGAGAATTATGATGAAGATGTTTATGATGAGTTATCCTGTTTGCTTGAGCACGAGGAAAGAACCATTCATCCGTTTGAAGAACAAATTGAGTTAGTCAACTTGGGTTCCCAGGATGATATCAAGGAGGTCAAGAATGGGTCACAACTTCATCGAGAGGTTAAGAAGAGGTCGGTTGAGCTTCTCCGAGAGTACTCTGATGTGTTTGCTTGGTCTTATCAAGACAAGCCGAGTCTTGATATCGATATTATGGTGCATAGATATTTGTTGAAGCTAGAATGTCCGCCAGTCAAGCAAAAGTTAAGAAGAACTAATCCTGACATGGCAGTGAAGATCAAAGAAGAAGTCCAAAAGCAGATTGATGTCGGTTTCCTTGTTACCTCCGAATATCCACAGTGGATAGCTAATGTTGTTCCTGTTCCGAAGAAGGGTGGAAAAGTCTGCATGTGTGTTGAAGAAGTATAAACTCCGTTTGAATCCCAATAAATGTACATTTGGTGTCCGCTCTGGTAAGTTGGTAGGCTTTGTTGTCAATGAGAAGGGTATTGAAGTTGATCCTGCCAAGGTCAAAGCAATACGAGAAACGCCTACGCCTAAAACTGAGAAGCAAGTCAGAGGATTTCTCGGCAGCTTGAACTATATTTCAAGATTTATATCGCATATGACTGTCACATGTGCGCCTACATTCAAGCTCCTTCGGAAATATCAGTCTTGCGATTGGACCGAGGATTTCCATAAAGATTTTGACAACATCAAAGAATATCTTCTTGAGCCTCCAATTATGTTTCTTCCAGTTGAAGGAAGACCATTGATCATGTATTTGATTGTGCTTGAAGAGAGTATGGGTTGTGTTCTTGGTCAGCAAGATTAAACTGGTAAGAGAGAATATGTTTTTAACTACCTCAGTAAGAAGTTCACCGATTGTGAGTCACGGTATTCTATACTTGAGAAGTTCTTGGTCAGCAAGATGAATATGGTAAGAGAGAATATGCTTTTAACTAACTCAGAAGAAGTTCACCGATTTCCAGTATATGTTGAATCATACTACTTGGTGGATATCCAAGATGGATCCAATCAAGTACTATTTGAAAATCGTGCTTTTATTGGGAGGATTGCCCGTTGGCAGATGTTGTTATCTGAGTATGATATTGAATATCGAGCTCTGAAAGTGATTAAAGGTAGTGTCTTGGCTGACCATTTGCCTCACCAACCTATGAACGATTATCAGTCAGTATAGTTTGATTTCCCTGATGAAGAGATATTGTATTTGAAGATTAAAGACTATGATGAACCATTGCTTGAAGAAGGGCCATAACCTGGTTCCTGTTGGGGCATGGTATTTGATGGAGCTATTAACTCATATGGTAATGGCATTCGGGAAGTGATTATTACTCTTCAAGGCACTCATCTTCCGTTTACAACTAGATTGCCCTTCAAATGTATGAATAATATGGCTGAGTATGAAGCTTGCATTATAGGGCTCGAAGAAGCCATTGATCTTAGAATCAAATATCTTGACATTTATGGAGATTCAACTTTGGTTGTTAACCAGATTAAAGGTGAATGCGAGACGAATCAACCCGGTTTGATACCATATAAAGATTATGCGAGGAGGATGTCAACTTTCTTTACAAAGGTTGAGTTTCATCATATCCCTCGAGATGAAAACCGGATGGCAGATGCTCTTGCAACGTTAGCTTCCATGATTGCTGTGAATTATTGGAATGAAATTCCTAATCTGGCTGTGATGCGCCTTGATAGGCCAGCTCATGTATTTGCTATTAAAGAGATCGAAGATGATAAGCCTTGGTACCATGATATTATATGTTTCCTCCAAAGTCAGATTTACCCACTTGGGGCATCTTTGAAAGACAAGAAGACTTTGAGAAGACTGGCTGACAACTTCTACATGAATAGTGATGTGCTTTACAAGAGAAATTTCGATATGGTTTTGCTTAGATGCATGGATAGACACGAAGCAGACCTATTGATGACTGAAGTCTATGAAGGTTCCTTTGGTACGCATTCCAATGGACATGTTATGGCAAAGAAGATGTTGAGAGCAAGTTACTATTGGATGACAACGGAATCTGACTGTTGCAAGTATGTGAAGAAGTGCCACAAGTGTCAAACCTGTGCAGATAAGATTCATGTTCCTCCAACACTTTTGAATGTCATTTCCTCTCCATGGCCCTTATCCAAGTGGGAAATTGAAATGATTGGCATGATAGAGCCCAAGGCATCAAATGGACATTGTTTCATTCTAGTGGCTATTGATTACTTCACGAAGTGAGTTGAAGCGGCATTGAATGTTAATGTGACCAAGCAAGTGGTTGTGAGGTTTATCAAGAATTAGATCATATGTTGATATGGTGTTCCAAGTAAGATCATTACTGATAATGGATAGAACTTGAATAACAATATGGTAGAAGATCTCTACAAAGACTTCAAAATAGCACATCATAATTATTCTCCCTAGAGACCCAATATGAATGGGGTTGTTGAAGTTGTGAATAAGAATATTAAGAAGATTATCCAAAAGAAGGTTATGACGTACAGAGATTGGCATGAGATGCTCATGTTTGCTTTGCATGGGTACCGTACATCCGCCCGCACTTTGACAGGGGTAACCCCTTTCTCTCTTGTTTACGGCATGGAAGCATGCTCCCCGTGGAGGTTGAGATCCCATCGTTACGTTTGTTGATGGAAGCCAAGTTGACTGAAGCTGAATGGTGTCAAAGCAGATATGATCAGTTGAATTTGATTGAAGAGAAGAGATTGATTGCCATGTGTCATGGTCCGTTGTATCAGCAGAGAATGAAGAAAGCTTTTAATAAGAAGGTTAAACCTCGTGTGTTTCGAGAAGGTGACCTCGTGCTCAAGAAGATCTTATCTTTAAAAACTGACTTTACGGGCAAGTGGACTCCTAATTATGAAGGCTCATATGTTATCAAGAGATCCTTCTCAGGTGGTGCATTGATTCTTACAACTATGGATGGTGAAAATTTCACTCGTCCTGTGAATGCCGTTGCAGTCAAGAAATACTTCGCCTAAAAAAAGAAAAGAACAACTCGCTAAGTTGAAAACAAGAAAGGGCATCTTAGGCAAAAATGAGTGTCTCGATGGATTGAAAACCCGAAAGGGTGGTCCAGGGAAAAAAATAGAGACATAAAACAGAAAAATCATCCCGGTAGATTGAGTATCCCACCTTGGGGAAATCTAGGAAAAAATTAGGGATTATGGCAAGTAACTACATCCGGATAGATCTGATCGTTGAAGCAACATTTCCAGTCATTTGGTTTTGATTCATTATTCTCAACCAAGGACAAAGCACAAGTGGATTTCAAAGTCGGTATGGAGAGTAGTGGTAATTGTATTCAATGTAGCCGTTTTCCATGTATATTACCATTTTGAAACTTTGTAAAATCCATGGAGTCCTGCCTTTTGTGGACTACCATTCTATTAAATAAAGTTGAGCCTTTATCCAATTTGTTTCTTTTCTTATTTGTTTCTGTTTAATAAAATTGCATTTTTATGATGATTTTTGAAATAAATAAATCAATGAATAACCATTTTTCTAAAATAATAAGGCATTTACTTTAAGAACATTGAATTTGAAAAAGGAATGTCAACAGCAATCTGAGAACAGTAAGTCTTAATGTGTGAAGCATTGTTGCATTCCCCAAGCAGTGTTTGGAGGTGTTTACTCCTCGAACAATTTGTTGTTTATCCCCGATAGAGCTGATGTGTTATTCTCCTTGTAGCTCATCATCTTTCTCCAGCAAAGAGCCTTTGTGGATTTTTATCCTCAGTTTGCATATTTGTGATTGAACCTTGGATCTCCAGTAAAACCTTTATTTGGTTTTTCAGATCCCCAGCGCACCTTTATTTGATTGTTGTATAGTCGTGGCATTGTTTCTCCCTTTGTGAGTTCCTGTAGGCCTGGTTGATATCTGGTACCTTGGGATTGGTTTATTTCCCAATCCTCAAGAAGAGTCTTATGACTGGTTGTTTTCCTTTTGAGGAATCTGTTTGCATTTTGCATCCCTGTGTGGCATTTATTTCTTCATTTGAGATAATCCCCACACATGATTTGTCTTGACGTATTTAATCCCTAGTGAAGTCCCCACAGAGTTGATCAGAATTGATGAGATATCTAGTTGGAGTTTATCTTCTTACCAGTTCCCCACTCAGAGTTTTTCCTCTTGTTGTGACGTGGATTCCTCATGGAGTTTCCTCTTTTGGTGAAAGATCTCCTCATTTAGAAGATGTTTGATTCTGAGAAGTATTGATGTAGTCGTCCCCTGTAGGGTTGTCTCCCATTTGATATGGTATTGACCTAAAATCCCCCGCAACATTGACTTGTCGCTGAGAAGTATATATATATATATATATATATATATATATATATATATATATATATATATATATATATATATATATATATATATATATATATATATTATATATATATATATATATATATATATATATATATATATATATATATATATATATATATATATATATATATATATATATATATATATATATATATATATATATATATATTATATATATATATATATATATATATATATATATATATATATATCCTTCAGCTTTAGATGTGGTTCCTCAGCAGATCTCTCTTATCCTCAGCATGCTAGTTGATATCCTCAGTAGTTCTTTCGTCCCCTACGAAGTTGCCAAGTTGTATTTCCTCCTCTCCTAGAGAGTTTGAGCTTTAAGCAAGATCTTTGTCAATCATTGCTTATCCCCTAGAAGTTATTTCTCCTCTCCTCAAAGTCGAGTATTGAAGTTGGATTTATGTTAATCCCCGTGTCTGCTACTAATATATGTATTCTTCATTTCCTATTAGCGCTACGTCTTCAGCAGTTTTTGGTTGGATGCATGCTCTTCATGTCTTTCACCAACCAGAGTTGAGCTTTGAATTTGGATTGTGATATCTCCAGCCTTCCTTGAGTACTTGGTTGTGTGCTACCCCCAGGGAATTGAATATTTGAAGATAGGATTTATATCTTCAATTGATTTATTTTCATCCCTAGCAGGTGCTCTAGTTGGTGTTCCCATCTTGTTGAGATTAGTCGAGTATCTAGTTGTGATGATTGGATCTTTATGATTGTATCCTTTGTGCTCGTCTGTCAGCATAATCATATACATACACATCCATATACATGCATAAGCATAGCATCAGATATTTCATTGTGCATTTTTAAACATTGACCTGATTTTTTTTATGATCCCCTACTTTGGTGATGTTATTTCCCATGCAGATGTGGTGGGTCTGTCCTCCTTCAATGTAGAGTGTCAGCCCCTTAAGCAGAAAGAGTTTATCCTTTTTCTTCCCCACCGAGTTATTTCCTCGTAGATGATTATTATTTTTGTTTCCTCCCTAGTTCATTACCTGGATGGAACAACTCCCCTTGCGTTATATCCTCATTGGGTGGAGTCTTATTTTACCGTTTCTTTCTGGTTCTTACCCATATAGATTTTTTGGTCCTCCGAGAGTTTATTACCCAGTAACTGGTAAAATCCTTCTTGATGTTGAGTACTTTACCTGTGTTTTTGGTCCTCCCCAACGGGTTATGTTTTCTCCAGCAGATTATCATTGCTTAATTACCTAATAACTAGTAATTGTTTATCCTTTTTTCCAGCTGATCGTTTTCATGTTATCTACCCAGTAACTGGTAGTTAATAAGAAATTTCTCTTTTAATTTTTCCCAGGAAGTTTATCCTTGATATGTTTACCCAGTAACTAGTAACGGATATTTTTCCTTTGGTCTTCTACCCAGTAATTGGTAGTTGTAAATCCTATATTCGGTCTTCTACCCAGTAACAGGTAGTTGTAAATCCTATCTTTTGGTCTTCTATTCAGTAACTAGTAGTTGTAAATCCTATCTTTGGTCTTCTACCTAGTAACTGGTAGTTGTAAATCCTACCTTTGGTCTTCTACCCAGTAACTGGTAATATAACTCTTTCCAGTGGTTGATTAACTTTGTTAAGTTTCCCAGTAACTGGTAGTTGGTAATTCTTCCTCCTTTTCCTCAGTGAGTCATCCTTGATATGTTTACCTAGTAACTCGTAACGGATGTCCCTCTACCCGAGTATAGTATCTTCCTTTTTAAGATACCCAGTAACAGGTAGTAGATAATATATCTCTTTACACCTGTGTTGAAGTTTGACTTCCCCAATTGAGTCTGGACTCGTGTTTCCTTATGAAATCAAACTTCCTTTGAACGTTTGGGTATTTCAGCTTCGTTCTGATTTACGCCTTTCCCTAGTCCGAGTCTTTCCATTGATTTATCTTCATGGAAATTCCCTCGTGTCTCTAGCAGTTTTTAAGTCGTAGCCTAGCCTACGCATAGCTTTTTATCCCCAGAGTCTTTGTCCCGTCAGTGAGTTTTCCTTATGGAATGCATTTTGCTCATGTGGGCATTCACTTTCCCCGGATTTTTTTCCTTTGTGGCCATATATTCCCCACGAAGATTATATTTTGCATTCATATCATATGCATCATGAGGTCTCTTAGGGACCAAAATTTGTTTCTTGTTGTTAACATTTAAGTCCATTCTACCGCGTTAATACGAAGATTTTAACCTTCATATCTCCTTATAGAATGACCTTAAATATGAGAAGTTGTAAGACCCCAATTTTTACCCCTAAGATCCCTCATGCCACCTTATAGATTTGCATTGACATTCAGTTCACACCTTGGTATCCTCCTCACCTATCATTTAATGGGTTTGCATTGGGAGAGATCACCAAGCATACGTGATTGTATCATACTTTATTTTCTTTGTTTACTAACCAAAATACAAAAATATGTCTAGTGTAGCTTTGTTTCTTCTGTAGGTATGGTGTGTATCCATTTGTGCCTCACCAATCCCATAACTAGGGTGTGAAACCCTCAATGAAAGAGATAAAGCATCATATATGGATCCCCATCTTCTTTATTTGTCATTTTTTATCAAGATTTCATCAAGAATTTGGAGCTTGTTTGTTAGCGAAACCCTAATTCATCTGGGTATCTTGTGTGCCTTCCTTAGCAAGTTTCATCAACAATTGGTCAAATATATCAAGGGATAATTAATTTTTCATCATCATAAGCATATATGATCCTCCATGATCCTCTAAGAGTAAAGGAACTTCAAGTGTGCAAGTTTATTCAAGGAAGTTGACCAGAAAAGTCAACTGGTCAAATCTAGGGTTCCCTAGACCCTATCTCCTACAAGTTTTATCATATGAAAATGATTCCAAGAGTAAAGTTTCTCTTTATAACATTCCAAACAACTTTTATGTTGACATCAAGAGCTAATTTTGCTTGTAAAGTCATTTTTTATGGTGAAAGATTATAGGTCATTTTGTTTGTGCCCTAGATTGAAGATCAACTTACAAGAACCATAACTTCCTCAATTTTTATGATATGAAGATGATCCAAGTTTCATGAAGGTCAAATTACAAGAACCATATCTTATTAAACTTTTATTGTTTGATAAATATGAAATTCTACTTTCAAGGTCATGTTCCATGAGGAAACATTATAGTTCCATTTTGGTCCTTATCATTGAATAAGCAATTTTTCTCAACTTCTAAAATACATATCTCCATCATACAAACTCCAAATGGTGTCAAATTCCTGATCAAATTTAATATAATTGAAAGATCTACAACTTTGTAGAAGGAACCAAGTTCATTTGAAGCTCACATCAAAAGTTATTCAAGGTGGAAAGAGGGTTCATTTGACTTATAACTTAGAAATATTTCTAAGTATGTTTGATACCTCCATCTTCAAGGCCAGAATTATCTATTTTCCAAGCTTCAAATTGAAAACATCTCAACATAAAAGTTGTTCCTCGTATTGAGGGCTTTTCAAAAAGTCCAAGATCACACAATTTGGACAAGAATTGAGGGACTTGCGTATGATTTCTTTCATTTGCATAATTTAGCAAGTATCAAACTCCAATTGCTGTACAACTTTGCATGGCCTCGTGTGATGACCTCAGTAGCATTTTGGCACAAATTTGAGTGGATTGCAATCATCATTTGGCCCTGAACACGCGTCCATGCACCATGAATTTCTATATTTGGTTCAACCTTTGAATGGCGTGGAAATCATTTCATTTGCCTATAAATACATTGTCGTTGCCTCAGAATGAAGGAGGAACCTGGCCCCAGCTTTGCCAATCAATCCCATAAACTCCGAATAGAGAATACCTTGAGGATTTCACTTGAAATCGAGTTTTTATTCAACTCAAGATTGTGAACAAAAACTCCAAGGATTCATTGTCATTTTCATTCCATTGGACTTCTGCAAGCAAGTGGAAGAGAAATCAAGTGGAATTGCAACAAGAATAAAGCTCCAACGTTGCTACTCAAAGGTGATTTTTCTCAATTTTCATCTCTTCGGTTCTCCCTCAATTCTCAAGATCTGGACTCAATTTTGTGATGTCTGAAGTCCTACCAATGTAGGCAATGTTCTTAAGTTGTTTTGAGCCTAAATTGAAGCAACTCAAATTGAACACCTCAATTTTCATCTCCACTTTTTTGATTATAGAGTGAGAGATGGAAGAAATGGAGGTTATATTCGTGATCTTTGGCTTGTACCTTACCGGAGCTAGGGCTCCGGTGGTGTTTTGGCTTGTCCCTTACCCTTAGATGAATGGATGGTATTGATCAAGTGAGATTCATCCCTTGACCAATTTAGTTTTCTTTCCATATCAGCTCTCCATTTTCATCTTACTTCTTCCCCAACCATCTCTTGGCCAATGACTTCTCATGAATCATTTGCTAGTTGATTCATCAATGACCTTTTGTCAGATGAATCAACATGAGCTTGATTGAGATAGGCCCATCCCCTCTTATTTTTGTGTGTAATATGCTTTAGGAGCTTGGTATTGTATACTTTGTCTCTAGCATGCATTAAAACCAATATTATTCTTGACCGGCCTCAAATAGTTATGACTTCTACATAAGTCCAATTATGATTGCTTAATATAGCGCTAAATTTTTCCCAAAGGCATTAGCATATTTGTGAGAGAGATTGTAAGTCTCTTATTCCTCATGGTACTTTGTGAAGATTTTTCACCTTTTCCATTTGTGAGAGCTAGTGACATACTTGTTGATTTTATCAAAGTTGGATCCCTTCTCATGAATGATGTATAGGTTCATATCTTCATGCTTGTGAGTGGATGGTTGAGTGTTCTCCAAAAAATGACTAAAACATCTTTTCTTCTTCCACTAACATTCACTAACATCTCTTTATATTGACTTTATTTTAGTGTCATTTACTTTAATGCAATTTAAATTCTTGTACTTTATCATTCATTGTCATTTACATTCATGCAAATTGTTTATGTTTCAGTCATTTCCATTTTGCTCACTTGAGCCATTGTATTTTTGTGCTTGTGATATATTTGTGTTGGTGATCTTGTTTTGTTTGTGGCCTTAGGACCTCAAAAAACTTAATAAAAACAAAAAACCCTAAAAAACACATTGGTGGATTGTTGAACCTCTGTATCTGACTTGATTTGGACATATGGACTTAGAGTTGGCAACATTCCTAAGCTATGGAAGGAAACTTGGCCAATGCCATTAATTTGAGACCATTTCTTGGCCAATGCCATTCATCTGATACAAGTTAGAGAAACTCCCTTGGGTTTATCTAATACATTTTTTCTCTGTGTCTAAGTTGTTATTTTGATCTTTTTGTCACTATTTTATGTTTTCTCTTTGAGTATGTTTCAAGGGATTATTTCATCTGATACACATAAAGGACATTGAAGATTGATTTCTTTAGAGTGCTAGCTTGGATGTTTGGTTATCTTTATTTGATACCATTGGGTTTCTTATTAATTGCTTGGATGATTATGGCTTTATTGCTTGCTTAACAATCCAAAGGAAATGGGTTTCTATCTGACACTATTGTCTTATGGATGCTTCCCATGGGTTAGAAACTTTTAAATCTTGTCTAGGATGGTCCCTTCATCTCCACCCCTTCTTCTTTAATTTCAAAATCTCCCTCTCATTTTCAAAACTTATTTGCTTGTTTTTTTCAACTTAGACTTATTTTAATGAGTAGAAACCTTGGTCTTATGCCATTGATTTTTGAACCATTTTATTAATCAAACTTGTAAAAAGAATTAATCATATTGACTTTATTTTTAAAAAGACAAAAAAAAAGAACTAGCAACCTCATCGAATCATTTTGGCCACTTTGTGCCTTTTTCGTTTTTAAACTTTTTAGAAAGGAAAGCATTTAGATTTGAGTTATATTTGGTTGAGATGTAATTCTCCCATTCCATGATATGTTGAGTGTAAGTCTTTCCATTTATTTGGGGTTAGTGGCATACTTGTTGATTTAATCCAGGTTGGAGCCCTCCCTCTTAAATGTTGTAAAGCCCTCATTATCGATGGATATTTGGTTGAGTATTCTCCCATTGATAACAAAAGATCTTTAAAGCTTTTGTTAAAATCAATCCACCCCTCTCCTCTCTTTCCCCATCCAGGTTTGAGCCCCTTTGAGGTGGACGATTCTTGTGCATTCCTTTTGCACCTTGTTCTCTCCAGCAGTTGTTTCCTCCCTTTGTGGATTGGTGGAGAATTGTATCGATGATTCAGACCAGTGACATTTGTATCCTTTGTGATCGTTTTGTCAGCATAATCATCATATATACATATACATATACATATACATTCATTTCATTATTGCATTACTAATACACTTTATGATTCATTATTTATCTGATCCTCTGCTACAGTGGTATACTTTTTCCCCCCACGCAGATTTGGTTTGTCTGTCCTATTTCAATTGTAGAGTGTCAGCCCCCTAAGCAGAAAGAATTTAACCTTTCTCATTCCCCACTGAGTTACTTCCTCGTAGATGGTTGTTATTTTAGTTTCCTCCCCAGTTGATTATCTAGATGGAACCACTCCCCTTGAGCTATATCCTCATTGGGTTGAGTATTTGATTGACCGTTTCTTTCTAGATCTTACCTAGATAGATGCTTTTGGTCCCCCTGAAAGTCTATTACCCAGTAACTGGTAATATTCTTCTCAATTTTTGCAGATTTTTACTTTTTGCCCAATACCCGGAAAAAGTAACCTTTTTCTCCCTAGAGGATTCATTTTTCATGTTTCCTCAGGAAGTTTATCCTTGATATGTTCATCTTAACCGATGACGGATATTTTCTTCCCCTCCTTTGAGTTTATCCTTGATATATTCATCCTAACCGATGACGAATATTCTCTTTTTGGTATTCTACCCAATAAAAGGTAGTTGTAATCCCTATTTTGTTCCCAGGAGAGTTAATCCTTGATATGTTCATCCTAACTGATGACGGATTTCCTTCTCTTTGCGGTCTACTGCCCAGTAACCCGTAGTTGTAAATCCTGCTTTCCCTTTGCAGATTTTATCCTTGATATGTTCATCTTAACCGGTGATAGATATTCTCTTTTCGGTATTCTATCCAGTAACTGATAGATGTAATTCATATTTCTCCCCTCGGAGTATATCCTTGATATGTTCATCCTAACCGATGACGGATATTCTCTTTTTAGTGTTTTATCCAGTATCCGATAGATGTAATTCCTACTTTTTCAGGCAGTTTATCCTTGATATGTTCATCTTAACCGTTGACGGGTATCCTTCCTAATATCCCCAGGTAAGTCTATCCTTGATATGTTCATCCTAACCGATGACGGATATTCTTCCCCTTTGAGTATATCCTTGATATGTTCATTTTAATCAGTGATAGATATTCTCTTTCTTTGAGGTCTTCTACCCAGTGACCGGTAGATGTAAATCCTATTTGGCTTTTCTTACCCAGTAACTGGTAACAAATGCATCTCCTATTTGCCCTCAGCGAGTCATCCTTGATATGTTTACCCTAACCGGTAACGAATGTCCTTCTCTGCTAGATTATGTTATCTCCTTATCCAGTAACTGGTGATGGATAATATACTTTTGTTCCTCCTGTGTCGAAAATCATTTCTTCCCCAGTAGAGTTTGAGTGGTTATTTCCTCAGTGAGATCGTTGTTTCCTGCTTAGGTCGAGTATTTCAGCTTTGTTCTGATCTATATGTTTCCCCTGCAAATGTTCCTTTTATTCCCCGGATGAGTCTTTCCATTGATTTATTTTCATGGAATCCCTCGGGTCCCCCAACAGTTGTAATTCGTAGCCTGGCCTATGCACGACCTTTTTATCCCCCAGAGTCTCTGTCTCCCCAGTGAGTTTTCCTTATGGAATGCATTATACTCCTGCGGATTTATGGTCTCTCTGGATTCTTTTCCTTTGTGACAACATTTTCCCCACAAATATTATTTTTGCATTCATATCATATGCATCAGGAGGTCTCTTAGGGATCAAAATTTGTTTCTATATGTTGTTATTTAAGTCCATTCTACTGAGTCGATGTGAAGATTTTAACCTTCACCTCCTCATCTAGAACGTCCTTAAATAGGGGAAGTTGTAAGACCCCAATTTTGACCCTAAGATCCCTCATGTTATTCTCATCATATGCATTAACATTGGGATCACACCTTGGCATCCTCCTTACCCCTCATTCATTAGGTTTACATTAGGAGAGATCACCAAGAACATTTAAGGGCATCATACTTCATTTATCTTTCTTTTACTAACCCAAATACCAAAAATATGTCATTGTATAGTTTAACTCTTTTGTAGGTAGTGCGCATGCTCACCTATGCTCTATCAAGTTCATATCTAGGGTTTAAGACCCTCATTGCAAGGAGCTCAATCAATAAGTGGTTTACTATGGCTCTAAGTATCATATATGGATCCCCATGATCTTCACATGTTACTTTTATCAAGAAATCATCAAGAGTTTGGAGTTGGTTTGCCTTGGAAACCCTAATTCATCTAGGTATCTTGTGTAACTTCTTCAACAAGTTTCTTCACCAATTGATCAAATATTTCAAGGGATACTTCACATTCCATCATCTTATGCATATATGATCCTCCATGAGTCCCAAAAGTCAAGATAATATCAAGCTAGCAAGTTCGTTCTTGGTGGTTGACCATAGGAATTCAACTGATCAAAAATGGGGTTCCCTAGACCCTATCTTCTACAATTTTTCTCATATTGTAAGACCCTAATTTTGACCCTCAGATCCCTCATGTTATTCTCATCATATCCATTGACATTGGGATTACACCTTGGCATCCTCCTTAGCCCTCGTTCATTAGGTTTACATTGGGAGAGATCACCAAGCACATTTGATTGTATCATACTTCATTTTTTTTTATTCACTAACCAAAAAACCAAAAATATGTTATTGTATAGTTTAATTCTTTTTTAGGTAGTGCACATGCTGACCTATGCTCTATCAAGCTCATATCTAAGGTTTAAGACCCTCATTGCAAGGAGCTCAATCAAGAAGTGGTTTACTATGGCTCATAGTATCATATATTAGTCCCCATGATATTCACAGGTTATTTCGATCAAGAAATCATCACGAGTTTGGAGTTGGTTTGCCTTGGAAACCCTAATTCATCTGGGTATCTTGTGTAGCTTCTTCAACAAGTTTCTTCACCAATTGATCAAATATTTCAAGGGATGCTTCAAATTTCATCATCGTATGCATATATGATCCTCCAAGAGTCCCCAAAGTCAAGAGAATATCAAGCTAGCAAGTTGGTTCATGGTGGTTGACCAGAGGAATTCAAATGATCAAAACCGGGGTTCCCTAGACCCTATCTCCTACAATTTTGGTCATATGAAAATGATTCCAAGAGCAACGTTACTCTAAATTACATTCCAAACAACTTTAATGTTGAACTCAAGAGCTAGTTTGGCTTGTAAAGTCATTTTTTATGGTGAAAGATTATAGGTCATTTTGTTTAAACCCTAATTTGGAGGTCAACTTCCCAAGACCATAACTTGCTTAATTTTTATGAGATGAAAGCTATTCAAATTGCATGATCAAATTCAAGATGTCTACTTCAACTTTGATGTTTGGATGAAGTGCATGACTTTAGAAGGAAGAAGTATCGAGATCCTTTTCGTAAAGGGAATGCATGAAGAACTACAAAACCAATTGAGTCGGTGCACTCGGATATATGCTATTTGGAAGTTCCATCGAATGAAGGTAACAAATATTTTATCACTTTAAGCGATGACCTTAGAATGAAGACGTGGGTTTATGTTTTGAAAAATAAGTCGGGTGCTTGTGATATGCTCAAAATATTTATAGTGTGTTTTCAAAAGAGAAGTGGTTATACTATGAAAACCTTAAAAAACTGATAGGGAAATAAAGTATATTTTTTCTGATAAAACTAACATGGATATGGTGAGAAGCATGTTGCATTTCAAAACTTTACCCAATATTTTTTGGGTCAATGTAGTGGCTTGTGCAGTATACTTAATAAATAGATGTCTTGTCAAAAGTGTACGTGCAATAAAATTCCACAAGAATATTGGAGTAGGAAAAATCAAAATCTTAGTAACTTGAATGTTTTTGGTTGTATTGCTTATGCACATGTTCCAAATCAGCAAAGGAAGAAGTTTGACAACAAGGCAGGAATGTGTATCTCTGTAGGGTACAATGAAGAAACAAAATCTTTCAAGTTGTACAATTACAAAACACAAAAAGGTAGTCGTCATTAAAGATGTTACCTTCGAAGAAGATGAAGTGTGGAACTATTCTAAAAAAAGTAAAGGAGTTTGTGTCTATACCAATTTATATAAATGATGAAATAGATGATAAATTTGATGAACCTTTAGCTGAACCAATACTTGGCTCACCACTTTAGATATATCTAAGGTGTAAGCACCTCCCACCTTCTTACTTGCAATATTATGAAGTTAGAAGAGATGATGATCCTGATGAATGGGAGGAAGAAATTACATATTATGCCTTATTTGTTGATTGTGATCCTATGACGTATGAGGAAGAAACTAATGAAGATTGTTAGATTAAAACAATGAATGAATAAGTTCATGGAATTGAGAAGAATAACATGTGGGATTTAACAACACTTCCAGAAGGAAAAAAGCTAATCAGCGTCAAGTGGGTGTACAAAGCAAATTATAATTCAAAAGGAGAGGTAGATCGCTTCAAAGCATGATTAGTAGCAAAAGGGTACAAACAAAAACATGACATCGAATATTTTAAAGATGTCGCTCCATTTGATAGAATGGACACAATATGCATGATTCTTTCCTTCGGTGCCCAAAGTAAATGGAAGATATTTCAAATGGGTGTGAAATATACTTTCTTGAATGGTGTACTTGAAGAATAAGTTTATGCAAGGAGGTTAAGACAAGGTGTAGAAGTTGAAGAAAACATTATATGGTTTGAAGCAATCACCTAGAGCTTGGTACACACGTATTGACACATACTTCATCAACAATATATTTCACAGAAGTCTGTATGAGCATGCTTTATATGTCAAAGAAAATAAGGATGAAGATATTATTATTGTTTTCTTGTACATGGATGATCTAATATTCATTGGAAATAATCCCAAATTGTTAGAAGAGAGCATGTGTGCATAGTTTGAGATGACAGATATGGGTCTAATGTTTTATTTTGTAGGCATTGAAGTGAAATAGGCAAATTAGGGGATGTTTATTTCACAGAAGAAATATGCATATGATATTATGAATGAATTTAAGATGGAATCATACAAACCAAATTTGACTATGATGGAAGACATATTGAAACTAGAAAGATAAAGTGATGGTGATCTTGTAAATTCAATAAATTTCATGAGGCTAGTTGGAAGCTTCAGGTACTTGATAACAACAAAATGAAATATAGTTTATGGAATTTAACTTATTAGAATATTCATGAACTCACTAAGACAATTACATTGGTAGGATACTAAGATGATTTTGAGGTATATTAAAGGAAAAATTGATGAAGGAATCTTTTACTCAAGTTCTAGCAAGCTAGAGTTGATTGGATACATAAACAGTGATTGGTAAGGTGAAACTAAAACTCGTAAAAGCACCTTAAGTGTTTGTATTCATCTTGGAACAAGTGTTTTTTTGTTGGTGTAAGTCCTAGAGGCCAAGAGTTTTTGTTAGAACATAGTACTTGTGTCAAATTATTTATTAATAAAGTCCTTAGAATATCTAGTTAGTTTAATGAAACATTAAGTGTGACTTAATCATGAGATTCCATTAAACATAAGGACATTATTTTTAAAGTACCAGCAGTCGAGATTTCTTGTGAAATTGGATAGCATTAAAGTATTGAGACTATTATGTGGATAGACTGATAATCACATATCTCGAATCATGGATAAAGAGTTATAATGTATTTACATGTATGAATTTTAGGAGTAATATTTATACTGGAGTGACCCGCTATGGGATTACTATATAGAATGTTATGCAAAGTGTCATAAGTTATTCTCATTGTGATAGTGGTGTATACGACCCTTAGACCTGAAACCACTATGGAACTTCAATGTGGAGCCGAGTACTTTATTGATGATAAAACTTTGTCCTTAACTGGATAGCCACAAAGACAGTTGATGGGTACTCCACAAATCATGTTGAGGGACATGAATGTGTAATACCCCACCAATATGAATCTAGATTCATATTAGTATTATATTAAAATCTTGGTATTTAGTACATACAAAAATGAATAAATGACATTCTAAAATGTATACATTACAAAACTACAGCTAAAAATGTATACAACAAGAATATATACATAGAGCTACAAAGAAATCCACAACGGAACAAAAGTCAGGTATAGGTCTTCATGTCATCTGGACACCAAAGCATCAAATCCATAATCCTTCGAGCGAATCCTCCTAATCATACAGTGTACCTCAAAAAGAACAACATGATTGGGGTGATATTATTAAATCTCAGCAGGTTCCCCTATCTTATAGGTCCACTCGGCTCTATAGGGTTACTAGATTTATTAACCTAGTCTAGTCTAAAATGGTTTTATACCAACTAAGATTCAAAGTATAATTACTTCAACACAATTGGGTTTTATCCTTCCACTTAACCTTGACAGGAGGAAGAAGGAGTTCAGTACTTTACCGAGTTGAATCGTTTCTACAATCAACTAATCTATTTCCCGAGAGTGGTTGTCTCACTTTTGGTACCAATGCCCTCAAAGAAGTAACTAGGATATCAGGTTTGTCTCACTTTTGGGAATTAACCCTCAGAGGAATAACATATGAGTATCATGTCTATCTCACTTTTTGGAATCAACCCTCCAAGAAATGACCTAAGCGTGTTTCGCTTTTGGGAATTACCCATTAGATAAGTGCGCTTACTTGCTTCACCCTGTTCAAGGTCATTCATAACTTCCTATCAGAAATATGATTAAGTAAACCTTTATACATTGCCTTCAAGGATTGTCGGTGGGTTCTCCGTGTCCGTCCTACTTTTGAGGTTCAACCATTATTAATTGAGATAGAGGAATTAACAATAGTACCCATAACAATGATCTTTCCTTTCTGGTTTCCTCAAAATCCCACAGTTCCTCCCTCTTTCAGAGTTATGGTTTGGAAAACAAGCCTTTCTCCTGTCATATGTCGTGATCAACCAACGTCCATGCACCAGAACTGTTGCTTTGCTTCTCCCTTGAAGCATATTTGTAGCAAAGACAGTTTGAGATTTAGGTATCCATAATATTATGGGGCCTTTTTGGTTAGTTATGACCGGTTTATTATTGTTTTGTACCTTTTCTCTCATATGATAAGGCTTAGGATCATTCAAGACTTTTGATTTGAAAGTTTGTTGTCTTGAATGGACCTTGGCCTTAGGTTCTGAACTTTTCAGAACCTTAGCTCTTGATATCTTTGGTTCTGGATTCTTCAGAACCTTGGACTTTAGAGTCTTAGGTTCTGGTTTCTTTAGAACCCTTGACTCAACAACTTTAGATTCTGACTGATTCAGAACCTTTGTATTCTCAGTAGCAGGTACAAAATAAGAGTCAAACCCCTTTTGAGCAGAGCTTGAAGAAGAAGGGTTTGTAGTTTTACTCAAGGTTTCACACCTTGGATTAGAAGTTTTTTGTGAGTAACCAAAATATTCCCCTTTTCTTCTACTTACTCCATATCACGGAAGTGAGTTTAGTTCTATTGAAGCCAATTATGATAAATTCTTAAAGAGTCATTTCATTCTCATCAAGAGGTTTATCATACACTTCCTTTACTAGAGCAATGTGATCTTTCTGTAGAGCTTCATTTTTATTTTGAGTAGAATTTAATTCTTCTTTCAAAAGATCATATTGCTTTTTCAACATTTTCATGTGTCTGGATTTCTCTTGACACCTTCCCATGAGATATTAAATGAAAGTAATTAGATCATAATGAGATAGTTTAGAAAATACCTCATCCTCTTCCTCAAACTTTGAACCAAAGTCTGAGTTAGATTTTGCTTCAGAAGATGTAAGAGCCCTCAAGGTAAGGTTGGATTGCTCTTCATCCTTTTTAGAGTCTTCTTCATTATCAAGTTCATCCCGTGTTTCCATGAGACTTTTCTTGATGTTTTTCTTGAAGCTAAATTTCTGAAAGCTTCCCTTCTTTGGATTTTCCTTCTGTAGTTCAGGATATTCAACAATGAAGTGACCAGGCTTCTTGCAGTTGAAGCACCCTTTTCTGATCATCCTTCTTTTCTCTAGAGCCAGAATCTCTGAAGTCGCTGCTTCTTCTAAAGAATCTCTTGTTCTTCTTGGCCAGATACTGATAAGTGCCAAAAGATGGTATTTGACCATATTAAATCTTGGCACTTTTTGGCTCAAATTACCGCTTTCTACCATTGAATCCTCCAAATTGTAAAAAGTATTCGTTTTGAAACATATTAGTGTTATGCTTTGTGATTTCTTTGCTATTGTGCAAGAATTCCACACTTGAACCACGATTGGAGCATAAAGCAATAAAGGAAATAACCTGCAAGTTTCCAGGTGAGCATCTAGCGAGACTCAAGAAACATCTCTCCTAGCAAGCCAACGACGAGGCTTAGGTGTGGAGAAATAGAAGCAAACATCATCCTTCTCGCCATGAAAGCCTCAAGCGAGCTATCTCTCCTAGCGAAGCTTCACTGAGCACCAGGCGAGACAAGTCAAAGACTTTCGAAAATCAAAAAGTTCCATTCTCACAAGGTGAGGCTACAACGAGGAAGCTCGCCAGGAGAGACAAGGAGGTTTGTGATATTGAGTTGGCAGATACTTCAAGGTGAAGAAAGGTTTCTTCCCAAGTAAGGAAATAGCTTCCCAGGAAAGAGTAGTAGGACACAACCACTATATCTAGTTTCAGAAACATTTTAGTTAAGATACTTTTGGAATAAAAAAGATACACACCATTAGACATAAAAAAGACAGAGAGAAGAGTAGAACTTGAAGAATATGAGATGGATACGCATCAATTATCGGGGAATCATCATTGGAGCTCATCCATCTTTATTTCTTCTCATTTGTAATCAAAGCTACCATTAGTAGCTAAGTCTCTTTCTTATTGGTATTGGATGCAATCCATTAGTATAATATGTATTTATTATGATCATGGCATTATATGTGAATTAATCGTTTATTGATATTGATGTTATCCTTGTTTACTTGTTTACTTTATAGATTCGAACTATTATTGAGAAATAATCTTTGAATCTCGATTAGCGATAAACATATGTTTGATGCTAAAGTCTAGATTTATATTTAATTTTAACATTCACCATAGTATCGAATCTTAATGCTACTATATAGTTTAATCGGCTGATAAATCATCAATTAAACAATATGGTTGAACTCTCGTCAGGGTTTAAACATAAACACTACCGGCAAGCGATACATGATAATATTGATCAAATAACTGATCTTTGTATAACTAATCAGAAAAATACGTGCGTAATCGGTGGATAAACCCCAATCCTAGCAACATATGTTATATTTGAAACTTCACTTATCATTTACCATTTTTACATAATGTATTTTTTACCAGCAAATAACTCGACAACTTTTTAGTTAAATTTTATCAATTGTTGAATGGCATCAATATCAAATCAATCCATGTGTATACGATAAACAAATACTTACTTTTGATGTTGAATAATGCAACCATCAAAATGGTGTCATTGTTGGAGACTGACGTTTATATATTACAAGCATTGTCACAATTCATATTTGTTTTAGCAATTTTTCAAACTTCATATTATACATATATTTTTACCTATCCTGCTACTCACTTGTTTTGGTTAGGTTATGAATTCTATATATGCGAGGTAAAACTCCAGAAGAGCAACTTCTTTTTTATTCATAGATTGAAAGGACAATCCGAAGGAACAACTAGCCAGGCAAAGTAAGCAACAAGTGTAACACCCCAATTTTGACCCTAAGATACCTCATGATATTCTCATCATATGCATTAACATTGGGATCACACCTTGGCATCCTCCTTACCCCTCATTCATTAGGTTTACATTGGGAGAGATCACCAAGCACATTTAAGTGTATCATACTTCATTTATCTTTATTTTACTAAGCCAACTACCAAAAATATGTCATTGTATAGTTTAACTCTTTTCTAGGTAGTGCACATGGTCACCTATGCTCTATCAAGTTCATATCTAGGGTTTAAGACCCTCATTGCAAGGAGCTCAATCAAGAAGTGGTTTACTATGGCTCTAAGTATCATATATGGATCCCCATGATCTTCACATGTTATTTTGATCAAGAAATCATCAAGAGTTTGGAGTTGGTTTGCATTGGAAACCCTAATTCATCTAGGTATCTTGTGTAACTTCTTCAACAAGTTTCTTCACCAATTGATCAAATATTTCAAGGGATACTTCATATTCCATCATCTGATGCATATATTATCCTCCATGAGTCCTAAAAGTAAAGATAATATTGTAGTGGGGTATTCGTTACCATTAGAGACATTGACTAAATCCAAGGTAAATCATACAAGTCGAGTCGCCACCCCACTTCTATTTATCCAAAGGAATGGTTAGAAAGCGAACAAAAACCTAAAAGTTTTATCGAATCAAAAACTAGTAAAAATGTCAGAGATCTGGGTAAGAGGGTTGGTTATGCAATGGGAAGGTATTAGGCACCCAAAGCATCTTAGGTACTCCTAGGGAGCCCTTTTCACATTTGTTGCAAAGGTTGTTGTTTTTTTTTTTGAAAATTTATTTGTGCAAACATGATTGAAGGGATGAGAAAAGCATGTATGTTTATCTAATGTACTACTTACTAAAAGAAGGGTCAAAAGAAAATGACTCGCACGGACGTCGCATCCACTGCATACGTATCTCATCTGAATAGGAGAATCAGAGTCTTCGTAGCTCGGCTACCTATGGGTTAAAGAGGAGTGTGCTCGCTAAGACATCGCGTCTTATACCTACGTATCTCATCTGGGATGAAAATTAGAGCAAAACGTAGTTCGACCACCTATGGGGTAAGGGTTGTGTTTTGGGGTGAACGACGTTACTACGCAATCTACCGGATGCTCGACCTTTGGAGACTTACTCGCCTGTAGTAGAAGGAGATAATGTGTTCTTAGGAGAAGAAAGATCAATGAGTTTGGGGTGTTTAGGGATGCTCATGCAAAAAGGCAGTCCTGGATGAAGGAACCGCACTACCTTAAATGACATGCCACGAGAGGCTATACGAAACCTAAGAAATCGGTAACATGAGGGAAAAGTAAAGGGATCGAGAGATCTACCATACAGATAAAGATCCGAAGTAACAGCAATTAGATAAATAAGAAACCCAAAGACTCTTCCAAGCTAAACACCATCAAAGAAAGTGAGTCAGTACAGGTAATCGGAATAAACCTCCAGGTGGTATCCCACAAATAAAGTGGAACACCAGGCAAGCCATCTCTGCAAGAGTCATATGAGCCCTCACAAAACAAAACTCAACAAACAGGTTAGAGAAACAAGATAGGGTAATCAAGAGTTGCCCCTAAATCAAAATGTAACCACATGAATCATGCCATTAAAATTTACAAAAAGCTCACAAAAAGCAACCAAGGGTAGGAGGCCTAAATCTCTTGTCAAACACATGCATCAAAAGGGTATCAAATTCACCCATAATACCTCATACATTCAGAGCATTCAAATTAAAAGCATAAAGTAATGGGAATAAGGTAAACCTGACTGGAGAGATCGAATGAAATTGAATTGTCCGGTTGGGTTTGCAAAGCAATCTGAGGGTTTATATGAGAGGGAATTGGTTCTTTGCCGATGAGTTCCCTTCAGTCTCTGGAGGTTGCTCTGAACTCTGTTGGCTCTTCTCTCACTATCTTTTTCCTACCAGGGTAATAGGAATAGAATTGCCTTTTGTTTCACTGAAACTCTGAATTTATAACCTGATTTTTGTGGACCTGTGGGCTCAAATGAGAGAGGCCCAAGTCCAAAATTTTTCTGTTATATTTTATTTATTTATTTATTTTATTTATTTATTTATTTTCGTTTTTTTTTTACACACGTGGGCTTCGCCTAGCGAGCATGACAGTTCATGAACAAACTTTTGCTCCTTCACGATTAACGTTTTGACTGACGAATAGACCCCATTTGAACCTGTTAGAAGTATCTCAAGCCATTCCCTTGTGTTGACTGATCATCTAAATAGAACCCACAAAGTGTCTTGGATGATACTCAAGCTTCAAACAAAAGATGTTAGTGACACATTTTTTGTGCTTTTGGTTAGTAAACAAAAGTAAGAGAAACAATGATGTATAATTCAAGCATGCTTGGTGATCTCAAACCAATCACAAGGAGTCTCACCCAAAGGCAAAGGGAACCAAGATGCTAAAGATCCTTGAGGCAATGCAAATGCAATATTATGATGCCATGAGGGATCTTAGGGTCAAAATTGGGGTCTTATAGATGCCCCTATTTAAGGTCATTCTAGCCGGAGAAGTGAAGGTTAAAATCTTCGTCTCGACAGGGTAGAAAAGGCTTAAATAATAACAAAGAGACGAATTTTGGTCCCTAAGAGACCTCATGATGCAAATGTAGGTATGAAAAATGGTAGCACTCTGTGGAGATATGTGTCCTCAAAAGCAAAGAAATCAGAAGCCACTGATAATCCATATGAGCAATTCACTCCATGGGACCAAGACCCTGGGGACTCTCCTGGGGATAGAAAAGGGATAAAAATGCGCGAGCAGGTCACGACTCAAAGCGTGGGGAACAGAATTCCAAAGGGAAAAGATCCAATGGAAAGACTCGAGCTGACTCGAAGATGCATGTATTGGGGAATATGCCAATACAGCAAAAAACTATCCACAGCGGATACTTCGGATAAAATCCGGATGAAAACAATCCACTAAGGGACTTCGCTGGGGATGTCCACAAGGACACTCCTGGGGAAGCAGCGGGACGAGGTATTACCGGTTACTGGGTAATAAGCTCAAAGAGACATGTGATCTGAACGCCAGGTATGAGGGTGAGAGATACAACATGCTCAGGAAGAGATGAATATCCAAGACCGGTATAAGGGTGAGAGATATCAAAACTTCAAAACGTCTGAGGAAAACCTAAAAGGTATACTTCAACTCAGGGATTCTGACTCCACAGGGGACAAAAAGTCATAATAGGGAGCAGAGAGGAAGGAACACCAGGGATACCGGTTACTGGGCATATAATAGGTGACCAACCAAGGCTTGAATTGGGGAATATTCCCAAAACACTCATCATCCAAAAGAGGGCTAAAAGCAAACTCGATTACAAGATGGATATTCGACTCCACAAAGGGGATACGAATCTTACTCAACTGGGGAAGAACAAAAGGCTTCAGACCCGAGAGTGCATGAGATATACTATCTATTACCGTCATAACATAGATAGTATACTCGCATGGACGATCATCCACAACCGGTGACTGGGTTAATAAAGGATAAATCGACCGAAAAGAAAAGGCATCAGGATACCAAAACTAGGTATATAATGATGACCAATTCAGGGGAGAAACAATCGTTACCAACAACAACAAGGTAGACGAGAGATGACCCACTGGGGATAAATTGCATAATCAGGGCAATTATCCAAGCAGATGAGAGGATATCATCACCGAATATTGGATGAAGATAACTGTCACCAATTAAAGATGAGCAAAAATAGTTACTCTGCAAAAAGGGAAGAAATAGGGTTTACAACTACCGGTATGAGGGTAGAGAAACACAGACTCCGCCGGGGATAATAATTACTAATTATTGAGCAATTATTCATTTACCATGGGGAAACAGGAAAAGAGTCTCAAGAGACCGATCTAGGATCAAACTAGATAGGCACACCAAATCAAGACTTGTCCCGGTGAGGATATAACTCAATGGGGAAAACCATCCTAGTATATATGTTTGGAAGGAACAAAAACAATCAACATCCACGAGGATATAACCCGGTGGGGAATATGGAAGAAAGGATAGACGCTTTCTGCCTATGGAGCTGACTCTATATGGAGAGATCAGACACACACGTCTGCTTGGGGAAGTATATCACCAAATAGTAGGAGACAGCAAACAACGATATATGGCAAAGAATGCAACATGAATATCTGAATGTTACAATTATGCATGAATATGCGTGGTTTATGTATGATGTATGCTGACAGACAAACATATCTAACACAACCAGGTCCAGGAATCAACCACCCGGTACTACATCTCAAGAGAGAAAGCCAAGTTCACCGGGGAGTATCCAATCTGCTGGGGATCAGAGATACCAGGAAGCAAAGAACTCTGCAAGGGATGAATCATCAATCATTCCAGCTGGGGACGAGAGTTATCACAGACAAGGTCCACCACACCAACAACTCTACTAGGGAATCTATCCGAGGAGATAAAGGATTTGTCGGGATCAACCACCAAATATCGCTCTTGCCCAAAGAGATCCAAGCTGCTGAGGAAGAAAGATTGCCACTCTGCTGAAGGGAAAAGAGGTGACTCTCAACAAGCAATCCACTTGGTAGGATAAACCACAAGGGGTTTCGGAGGGAGGAGATACAGTCATGCCAGGAATATGGACAAAAATCTTACCATGTTGGGGATCGTACCACCCTTGGGAGAGCACTGAGGATCTCCTAAGTATCCTTTCGTCATTGTGAATGTTCACTTTGTTTAAAAACAAATTATAAAAAATTTGATCGTTTAAAACAATGATATTTTCTTAATCAAAACATGCAAAACATTTGTTGAATAGAAACAGATAAGAGTGCCAATAATTGGATAAAAGGCTCAAATTTATTTGATAGAATGGTAGTCTGCGAATGGCAAGACTCCATAGATCTTTACAAATTTGAAATTGGTGATATATATTGGAAAAGGGCTACATTGAACATAATGACCATTTCTCCACCAATTCTGAATCAGATGTATTTGAAGCTTTGGCTGATAATGAGCAAGGATTTCTGACGGATGACAGTTGTAGAACAAAGTCTTGTCAGGATGCAGTTACTTGCCAAATCCTTAATTTTTGCCTAGATTGCCCCAGGATGAGGTACTCAATCTAGCGGGATACCTATATTCATTTTTCATGTCTCTAACTTTTGCCTGGATCGCCCTTTCAGGTTTTCAACCCACCGAGACGCTCATTTTTGCCTAAGCCTCCCTTTCGGGTTTTCAACTTAGCGAGCTATTCAGTTTTTATTATTTTTTTAGGCGAAGTATTTATTGACGGCATCTGAATTCACAGGACGAGTGAAATCCTCCCCATCCATAGTTGTAAGTATCAAAGCACAGCCTGAAAAGGCTCTCTTAACAACATATGGACCTTCATAGTTTGGAGTCCACTTGCCCCTGGAATCGGGCGCGAAAGACAAAACTTTCTTGAGCACAAGGTCACCTTCCCGGAACACACGAGGCTTGACCTTCTTATCAAAAGCTTTCTTCATTCTCTGCTGATATAACTGACCATGGCACATGGCAGTCAATCTCTTCTCTTCAATCAAGTTTAGCTGGTCATAACGACTCTGAACCCATTCAGCATCAGTCAACTTGGCCTCCATCAAGACTCTCATTGATGGGATCTCCACCTCTACTGGGAGTACCGCCTCCATGCCATAAACAAGAGAGAAAGGGGTTGCCCCTGTTGAAGTGCGGACAGATGTACGATAGCCATGCAAAGCGAATGGCAACATCTCATGCCAATCTTTGTACGTAACAACCATCTTCTGGATAATTTTCTTAATGTTCTTATTAGCAGCTTCAACAACCCCATTCATCTTGGGTCTGCACGGAGAAGAATTATGATGTGCAATCTTGAATTCACTACACAGCTCTTTCATCATCTTGTTATTCAAGCTAGATCCATTATCAGTAATGATCTTATCTGGCACACCATATCGGCATATGAGTTGATTCTTGATAAACTTTACGACCACCTGCCTGGTCACATTTGCATACGACGCCGCTTCAACCCACTTGGTGAAGTAATCAATTGCTACGAGAATAAATCTGTGTCCATTGGACGCTTTTGGCTCTATCATGCCAATCATGTCAATTTCCCACATGGAGAAAGGCCATGGTGATGATATCACATTCAAAAGTGTCGGGGGAATATGAATCTTATCAGCATAAATCTAACACTTATGGCACTTCTTCACAAATTTGCAGCAGTCAGACTCCATTGTCAGCCAATAGTAGCCTGCTCTCAACATCTTTCTAGACATGGCATGTCCGTTGGAATGAGTACCAAATGAACCCTCATGGACCTCAGTCATCAACAGGTCTGCTTCGTGTCTATCCACGCATCTGAGCAGAACCATATCAAAGTTTCTTTTGTAAAGCACTTCGCCATTGAGGTAGAAACTGCCTGACAATCTCCTCAAAGTCTTCCTATCTTTTACAGATGCCCCAGGCGGGTAAATCTGGCTCTGAAGGAAACATTTGATATCATAATACCATGGCTTATCATCTTTTACTTCTTCTACTGCAAATACATGAGTTGGTCTGTCCAAGCGCATCACGGTGATATTGGGGACTTCATTCCACAATTTAACCACAATCATCGAAGCAAGTGTAGCAAGAGCATCTGCCATCCGACTCTCATCTCGAGGAATATGATGGAAGTCGACCTCAGTAAAGAACGTTGAAATCCTCCTCGCATAATCTCTGTATGGAATGAGGCCAGGCTGATTCGTTTCCCATTCACCCTTAATCTGATTGACAACGAGGGTTGAATCACCATATACATCAAGATGCTTGATCCTTAGATCAATACATTCCTCCAATCCCATAATACAGGCCTCATACTCAGCCATATTATTCGTGCATTTGAAAGTTAGCCTTGCTGTAAAAGGAATATGCGTGCCCTGAGGCGTAATGACTACCGCCCCAATACCATTTCCATATTGATTTACAGCGCCATCAAATACCATACTCCATCTGGAACCAGGCTCTGGCCCTTCATCAAGTGTGGGTTCATCACAATCTTTCATTTTTAAATACAGAATCTCCTCATCTGGGAAGTCATACTGAACTGACTGATAGTCCTCAATTGGTTGATGTGCCAAGTGGTCAGCCAAAATACTACCTTTAATAGCTTTCTGAGCTCGATACTCAATATCATACTCAGACAACAACCTCTGCCAACGAGCAATCCTTCCAGTTAAAGCAGGCTTCTCAAATATATACTTGATTGGGTCCATTCTGGATATTAACCAAGTGGTATGGTTCAACATATACTGACGTAGGCGCTTAGCAGCCCAAGCCAAAGCACAACATGTCTTTTCAAGCATTGAGTATCGAGACTCACAATCAGTGAACTTCTTACTCAAGTAGTAGATAGCATACTCCTTCTTCCCTGATCCGTCTTGCTGACCAAGGACACAACCCATCGAGTCTTCAAGAACAGTCATATACATGATCAAAGGTTTTCCCTTTACATGCGGAGACAGAATCGGAGGCTCAGACAGATATTCTTTAATACTGTCGAAAGCTTTCTGGCAATCCTCGGTCCAATCATGGGACTGATCTTTTCGGAGGAGCTTGAATATAGGCGCACATGTGGCATTCATGTGGGAGATGAATCTGGAGATATAATTCAAGCGGCCAAGAAAACCTCGGACTTGCTTCTCGGTTTTGGGCCCAGGCATCTCTTGTATTGCTTTGACCTTTGCAGGATCAATCTCAATACCTCTTTCACTAACAATGAAGCCCAATAACTTGCCAGAACGGACCCCAAATGTACACTTGTTGGGATTCAGACGAAGCTTGTATTTCCTCAAACGCTGGAAAAGCTTCAACAAATTCTCTACATGTTCAACTTCCGTTCTTGACTTAGCAATCATATCGTCAACATATACCTCAATCTCCTTGTGCATCATATCATGAAACAAGGTGGTCATATCTCGTTGATACGTGGCTCCGGCGTTCTTCAAACCGAAGGGCATCACTCGATAACAGAATGTTCCCCAAGGTGTGATGAATGTTGTCTTCTCCATATCCTCGGGTGCCATCTTAATCTGATTATATCCGGAAAATCCGTCCATAAACGAGAAGACATTGAATTTAGCTGTATTGTCTACCAACATATCAATATGTGGTAGAGGGAAATCATCTTTCGGACTAGCTTTATTCAAGTCTCTATAGTCCACACACATCCGGACTTTTCCATCTTTCTTAGGCACGGGCACAATATTGGCCACCCATTGAGGATATGCAAAAGTCACCAGAAACCCCGCATCAATTTGCTTCTGAACCTCTTCCTTGATCTTCACTGCCATATCGGGATGAGTTCTCCTGAGCTTCTACTTCACAGGCACGCACTCAGACTTTAAAGGTATGAAATGTTGCACAATATCAGTATCTAGACCTGGAATATCTTCATACGACCAAGCAAAGACGTCGACATATTCTCATAGCAACTTAATCAACCCCTTCTTAACAGATTCTTCCAGAAGTGCCCCAATCTTTACCTCTCGCACACAATCTTCAGACCCCAAGTTGACTGTTTCCAGATTCTCAAGATGCGGCTGAGTGATCTTCTCTTCATGCTCAAGTAGACGGGTGATCTCATCATGAATCTCTTCAACATCTTCTTCTTCTGCCTCAAATACAGGGAATTCAAAATTGGGAGATGGTGTTGGGTCATTATGTTCAATGGGTTTAGAAATCAACTTGCATTATGATTTTGGATATAAAAGAGATTTTAGAATTCAAACAAAGCAAATTATTATGCAGATGAAAAGATTGATTTTATTTTATTTTTTAGGGTTTTATGTGATCACCAATTTCATGCAAAAACAAAAAGGGAAAATAAATGGGAAAAACAAACATTTAACATGAATTTATTGAATGAAAATATCATTGTATTTATGTTGCCAACAATGTTATCGCTCCTCCTTTTGGCATGGGAGAAGGGTTTTTAAACAAAGTGATCATTACGTTGACTTATGGACAACTGCTGGAATATCCACAGCGACCCAATTGTTGCAGACCCCACCAGGGATGATGAAGTTGCCAGAATCCTTTGTATCTTCTTCTAAAACGGCAGCAGCCTCCTCATCTAGACCAGTGTGGATGAAACCTCCACTCTTGAATAACCCTTGCTTGTTGAAAGTACCAGAAGAAAAACCTATGCCAGCCCGGGACTCGTTGTCTTCTAACTCAATCATTTTTCCTAAACCAGTGGTTGCACCACGCTCAATGACCAGCTTTGCATCTTTGTAGGAAGCAAATGAAGGAGTTCTCTTCTCAATAGGCTCATCAATAGATAAAGCTTGGAAAGGAGTTCCAACTTCAACCTCAACATCTATATAAGAGAAGGAAGACAAATGGCTAACCAGGAGAGCCCTTTCTCCCCCTACCACCACCAGCTTCTTGTTTTTCACGAATTTCAATTTCTGGTGTAGGGTGGACGTCACGGCGCCTGCCTCGTGAATCCATGGTCTGCCTAAGAGACAACTATACGATGGGTGAATGTCCATGACCTGGAAGGTAATCTGGAAATCACTTGGTCCGATCTTGATTGGGAGATCAACTTCCCCAATCACAGTTTTGCGAGACCCATCGAAAGCCTTCACAACTACTCCACTCTGCCTCATGGGAGGCCCTTGATATGATAGCTTTGAGAGAGTGGACTTTGGCAATACGTTCAATGATGACCCGGTGTCCACCAGCACATTGGACATGGCGTCGTCTTTGCAATTCATAGATATGTGTAAAGCCAAGTTGTGGTCTCTTCCCTCCTCAGGGAGATCAGAGTCACAAAAGCTCAGGTTGTTGCAAACAGTAATGTTTGTAACAATGCTATCGAATTGCTCTAAAGTGACATCGTGATCTACATATGCCACATCTAACACCTTCTGCAGAGCCTCTCGGTGTGGTTCTGAATTTAAGTGTAAGGATAACACAAATATTTTGGATGGCGTTTGTAGAAGTTGGTCTACAACATTGTACTCGCTCCTTTTGTTGAGTCTCAGCATCTCATCACAGTCTTCTTTCACATTGCCACTCGGGCCAACAGAAGTAAGAGTTTTCAGTACGGAGGAGGGCTTAACAGCAAGTGCCGGATTCGGAGAATTCACAGCGTTCCCGATCGGGCGTTCAACAAAATCAGCATTAATTTGAGGCTTCGGCGGTGCTGAAAATACATGGCCACTTCGGGTCAACCCACTAACATCAGCAATATTCACAACAGAAGAAGAGGGCAAGGACACCTCTTTCCCATTCTCTACTGCTACGGTGTTGTAGCGATAGGGAACTGCCTTTTCAGAAGAGTAAGGCACAGGAAGAACAGGCTTAATGATCAGAGCGGGAGAAGCCTTCTGCTTGCTACCATTGTACTTGATGATAACAGGCTCGGGTATCCGGAACACTGGGGAAATCACGTTGATCTCAGGCTCATTTTCATCAACATTCCTGTTTTGAAGGATCTCAATGACTCCTTTGTCCAGCATTTCCTGAACATCCTTGGGCACCTGGAAACAACCCAATCGGTTAACAGAGCAGACTCGGCATCTATCATGGTCATGCTCATAATGACTGTAGTCACACAACGAACGATGCATCTGGACCAGAGACTGTTGAATATGACTGACATATTTGACCTTGTATTTTCCAGGGCAACCCTGGACCATGTTGACAGATTTCCCATGTTCGGGCAATGGGTTCTTCTTCACATTAGGGCCTACGTCCTCAAAACATAGAATACCACACCTCACAAGGTCTTGAACCTTGGTCTTCAAAGGGTAACAATTCTCCACGCCGTGGCCGGGAGCACCAGAATGATAAACACAATGTAACTCGGGCTTATACCACCACTGGGGGTTAGCAGGTATAGTCGGTGGGTCTCTCGAAGTAATCAGCTTCCTTTCTATCAAAGAGGGATATAACTATGCGTATGTCATAGGAATAGGATCAAAGGTGACCCTTTTCCTCTCGTAACTCGTGCTGGTTTGATTACTGTTTCGAGGTTGGTAGGCCTGTTGCTGCGGTCGGTGCTGTTGTTGCTGATATTGCGAATGTGGTTGCTGATTGTTACTATGATAACAGGTGCTATATGAGCCACCTGGTGCTGGTTACTGGCGGGACGCACAGTCTTCCTCCTCACAGAGGGTCTTCTTGGTTTCTCATGGGGGATCACAGCATGTGCCTCTCCATCTTTCTTCTTTGCAAATGCCCCATAACGTTTGGCAGAAGAGCCTTCTTCTCTGGTTAACCGTCTTTCACGGACCCCTTCTTCTAGACGCATCCCCATATTCACCATCTCGGTGAAGTCAGAAGGAGCGCTAGCAATCATCCGCTCATAATAAAAAGAACTTAAAGTCTTCAAAAAGATCTTAGTCATCTCTTTCTCTTCTAGCGGAGGCACGATCTGTGATGCCACCTCTCGCCACCTCTGGGCGTACTCCTTAAATGTTTCTTTATCCTTCTGGGATGTGGCTCTCAATTGATCTCTATCGGGAGCCATATCCACATTGTACTTGTACTGCTTGACGAAGGCTTCGCCGAAATCATTGAAGGATCGGATGTTCGCGCTGTCTAAACCCATGTACCAACGCAAAGCGGCACCGGACAGACTGACCTGAAAGTAGTGGATGAGTAGTTGGTCATTATCGGTTTGAGTCGACATCTTCCTGGCATACATGACCAGGTGGCTGAGAGGACAAGTATTTCCTTTGTACTTTTCAAAATCAGGGACCTTGAATTTCACAGGGATTTTCACATTTGGAACCAAGCAGAGTTCGGCAGCAGACTTGCCGAAAAGATCCTTCCCTCTGAGAGTTTTCAATTCCTTGCGAAGCTCAAGAAATTGATCGTTCATAGCATCCATCTTCTCATAAACATCTGGACCCTCAGACGGCTCAGAATGATAGATGGTGTTGTCTACCCTGGGCAAAATATGCACGACAGGAGGAGGAATGGCAAGGACCGGGCTAGATACCGACAGAGAAGCAAAGGTAGGAACAGGACCCTGAGGCATGAAATTGGGAGGCATCCCCCATGGGAACCCGGTTAGCATGGTTGTTGGAACAAAGTGTGCACTAGCAGCGGGCACAGTAGAGGAGACAATCTCGGAGATAACTGTCCTCTGGGGAGGAGTTGAAGGTGTCGGAGAAGACTGGCTCTGGGCAGCCATGAGTGACTCCATTAGGGCAGTCAATCTGGCCACTCCTCTTTCAGCTCGCGGTTCTCTTGCTCTAAGTGATCCATCAGTCTTGAAATGTTGGCTCTAGTGTAGTACCGGTGAGTCAGCTTGTCTTCAAAATAAATGAAGGACACAGAGTTAGAGCACAGGGCAAGGGACCGGAAACAAAACCTGCTTATGCATATGATGCATGCAATGTTTGTGCATATGATTTGTTTTTTATTTCAAAGGAACTTTAGAGTTTTATTTGCAAATTCTGGAAATATTAAGCATTTTATCACATATGGAAATATCTCATCAAATAATATCAGGGAAAGGAAGTGCAGCATCTTCAATCATATACAAGAGAAAAGGAAAATAATCGTCTTATGGATCCCTAGAAACAATCATCTAAAGCTCGGGACACAGGAAGATAAGATGCGCGAAGCCTCTTCACCTCCCTCTCGTAGGCTGCCTCCTGTAAGACCCCAATTTCGGCCCTAAGATCCCTCATGGCATCATATCATATTCATTGCCTCAAGGATCATTGTGCACCTTTGCTTGCCTCCTAGTGGGTGGGCTATCTTGTGAGTGTGGTTCTTGATCACCAAGCATGTATTGCATTTGTATATCATTGCTTTTCATTTGTTTACTAACCAAAAGTACAAAAATATTGTCATCTAACCTTGTTTCTTGCAGATGAAGCAAACTAGGTCAAAACAGTCAAATCATTCATTGAGCAATGGATGGTGGCCATTCTTGAAGAATTTGGGCACCATGATCATTCATCAAGAGTTCATATGAGTTGTGATATCATTTGGAATCAAGATCTCAAGAGAAAGAGGCTTGAAATTCATCAAAGCATGGCTCAGTCAACCAAAACCCTAGCAAAGTCAATTGTGGTCAACTGTACATTTAATCAGGGATTGGAAGGTGTGAGATGGTTGGAAAGGCCTCATTCATGTCCATACAAGCCTCAATTGACATTTCAAAGATCATCATTGAAGGATTTGAGGTCAGACAAAAAGTTTCCCAAAATAGTAAGGACCTGTAATTTTCAACTGCCCAAAATGGAAAGTCCTTCTCCTCAAGATTACATGTCCAAGCAAGCTTCAAATCAAATTTTGTCCAACATGAAAGTTGAAGATCTTACTCTTGCCTTTCCAAAAAGTCCAAGAACACTCATTTCTCATGTGTGGTTGGCAAGTTATGATCAAATCATTTTCAAAAATTTTGGAATTTCAAGGAGGCATAACTTTCAAACCATTTGGCCAATTTGGGTGATTCTTTTTAGAGAAAATCCTATTTGACATGTACTATAATGATCCATCATTACATTTCATCAAAAAGCATCACATAAAAAGGTCATTTTTCAAGTGAACCAATTAAATTTTGGTGGGAAAAATAATGAATTTGAAAAATACACTTGATTTTTATGCCAAGTCAATTCAAATGGCTTTCAAACAGAAAATTGGGTTTGCTTAAACATGAATTGCACTGTTCCATTGGTTCAAATTGAAAAGGGGCATTTTGGCCAAATGACATAACATGAGCATCTCACTAATCCATTTCCAATTTGCTTAATCACGTTTAACAGTTGGATTAGCAGGTACTATAAGAGCTTAATCATAACAGAAATTCCAGATACACAATTCATTTTCTCAGATCCAAAGCAAAATTTCCAAAATTCTCTCAACTTTTCTCACACTTTTTTCACTTTGATTCATCAAATTTCACTGTGCTTCGTGTTTGTTCTTGCATTGTTCATCATTGGCAGGTACTATTGATCATCTGTTGAAGGAGAAATCGCGAAGAACTTGGCTAAATCGCGACTGTTGGAATCTTGAGCATCCATGGCATTTTGAAGTTTCTTCATCATCAAGCTGTGTTGAGCTAAACTTCCACTTGCATTCATCTTCTACAACACCATAGGCCATCTGTTTTGGCAATTGGAGGTTTGAAAAGCACGAAATCAAGAACTGCACATTCATAAGGTGAGATTTCAAATCCTTCGATTCTTGAAATTAGCATGAGGTTTAGGTAGATCTTGCAACGTAGAACACACTGCAACTTGAATCGTGCATTTTCATTAAGAATTGACTGAGATATCTTGATTTGAACATTTGAATGTGAAACTTGTTTTTGCTCGATCCGTGAAGCATGATTAGAATTAGGTTAATTGCTTGTTAGATTAGTGATCTGCATGATGTGATGATTCGATTGGTATATCACTTGCTAGTTTTTGTGAGAAAAAGTTCATGTTGATGATGAACATGAAGAACGCGCGATGAACATTCAAATTTCGTTTCCAGATCGCGCTCAGATCCTGTTTGCCTGGCTTTGCATGTTTTCAGTTGTTTCTCTCCCATGCCACGAATCGCACGCTGCCACCTCACTTAATGAAACGCAGCGTTTCATTAAGTGAGCATCATATTTACAACATTGCCATTCAGTTCACTAAATTCATTTTAATTGTTAAATGTTTATTTCATTTTCATCATCAACTTCAAAAATTCATAAATAATTCTTGGATGATCCAAATTGTGTGGGGATTTTTGCATCCATCTCCATTTTTCATCTAGTTTTTTATAGGCATGATAACACAAGTTGTGCACGGCTGTGTTTTAATTTTGTTTAATGGTTTTAATCATGTATGCTTTGTGCCTATGTTTTACCATTTTGCTTGTGAAATAATGGTGGATGATCATATGAAGCTGAAATTTTATATGCATGATCTAGACTCATTCCTGGTGATTTTGGTATATGGTTTGCTAATTTTGCATTTCTGGATTGAGAGATATGATGTGATCTTCATGAGTGTGACAATGTATGTCACACTAGGTTTTGTCCAACTTCTTGAATTTTGTTTCCATACTTGTGCTATGCCAATTGCTCTGGATATTTGAATGTGATTACTTCTGTATGTCTAGTATGAGCATGATTTTTTGTAGATTTTTTAGATTCATTTCCTATTTGATTGGGATTTTCTTTGCTGTTTAGTCATTTGTGAACTTTTGTGGAGTGTTCAATTTACATGACTTGGGAAATTCTCATGCCTTATCATATGAAGCTGAAACTTTGTGGATTGATTCTTAACTTGTTTAACTTCATTTTGGCTTTTGAATGGTTCATTCATCTTGTGCCATTTCTGTTTTACACTTGCCTAAAGTTGATACATCATTTGTGGCCTTGTTTGAGTTTGTTCTTGCATACCATGACTTCATGAATTTAATTTCCATACTTCCTCTGGTCCAAATAGCATGAAATTTGATATGTTGCTCATTGAATGTGTTCTGTTTAGACTTGAATTTTCTTGGAATTTATTGAGCTATTTTGGTATTGGTTTGATTGTGATCATTCTGTTTGCTCCAATGTGATTCCAAAATGCATAGTTCAACATTTTTAGCTTATGAAATGGATTTGGTGCATAGTTTTGATGTGAGACCAATTGGATTCTACTCTTGTTTGATAAATCTTGATTTTGATCAATTTTCACTTGCTGTTTTGAATTTTTCACCTCCTTTTGACCCTAGGCTTGTCCTAGTGGTCTTACTTCTCATGTTTGAATTTGACTTTTCAGGTTAAGAAGCAAATGCTTTAAGGAGATTAATTCAAGTTGATTTAATTTGGTTGATTGTTATGAACTAACTTGTTTTATTTTGTAGGATGCTTAGCTCACTTGCCTTGAGCTTGTGCTTTGCACATGTGATTGATTGTGTTGTCTGTTGGTTCTTATGCTGTTTGTTTTGACTTTGTGATTGGTATACTGATTATATTTGATTGATTTCAGGTACCATAGTTGCTTTAGTTCCTTTGAGAACTTGCTATTGCTTTGCTTGATAGCATTAGCATTGAGGTAGACTCTCTTGTCTCCATGTAGTCTGGAAGACCTGGCTTGTTATTTAGCCAGGCACCTGTCTGAAGTCCTCCTTAAGAGGCAACGTTTGTGATTGTTTAAATTTTATCCCTAAGCAGGTGAAGTCCTTTTAATAAGGCAATTGGTAGATAGAAGAGATATGTAGCCTATCTCCTACTATTCTGTGAGTCACTCACCTTGCTCACACTACATGTGTTGATGCATAGTGAGTAAAAGCCCAAGATCTATCGAGTCATTAACTTGTGGAGAGAGTTCCGACTTTCTGAACTCCCACACCTTCTGATATTCAATGCTCCCCCTGACCAGGGATAAGAGTGATGAGGCACACCCCTCATATCCTTTCATCTGCTTCACCTTGGCTCTCAATGTCAAGGTTAAGAGCACCATTGACCCTATTCCAGTTGACTTTTAAGTCTAACCCTTTGATTGAGCCTAATTGTTTGGTTATAGAGTGTGCTAAATGTTTGTTTGATTGATTACTTCATATGTACATGTTTGCTTGCATACCTTTGTGCATTTATCCTCATTAATTGTTCATTATTGCATGATCATCATTTCATATCTTTGTGACTTGGTTGAGTTTGCCCATTGAGGACAACTGTAAGTCCATTCATTGGCCATTGTTCCTATGATTTGGAAGGGATTGAGTGTAAGACCATTTCATTGGTCACTCATGTCCATTGCTTGGTGTTTGTGTTTGTTTGTTGTATGTGAGGATACAATTATAAGACCATGTTGTTGGCATTTGTATTCCTATGATCATCCTTTGGAGGTTGGTATAAGCCCAGATAGATTGGCATCTGACATCCATATTTTGTTTTCTTTTTGGGAGATTAGAGTAAGACCAGTTATTGGCATCTGACATCCACTCTTTTGTTCTGTTTTGCTTTGTGAGATTGGAGTAAGACCATTTATTGGCTTCCGGTATCATTGTGTGTTTTAGGAGATTGGTGTAAATCCATTTATTGGTATCCGATATCCGCTTTTGTTTGTGAGATTGGTATAAGTCCATTGATGGCATCCGGTATCGCCTTGCTTTTATGTTGCTTACTTGCTTTGTTGCCTCATTCCAAAGGACACACTTGAATCATCTTCTATATGATTTCAAGAGGTGAACTTCTAGGAAGTTTTACACTCCATCATCCACACCCTTTTGTTTCAAAAATCCCTTTTCACTTGTTGACTTTTTAAACTTGTAAATGCATATTGTGCAAACATTCTCATCTCTTTTCAAATTAGAAACTTGGACCTTAAGTCCTTGATTTTTCAAACTTCACTTTTCATAACACTTCTTTGAATTGAACTTTAATCACACCTTGACCATATTTTGTGAATAATCATAATCAGTTAACTTCACCCATTCAATTGTTTTGGCTTTGTCCATTGTTAATATGTTTTTCATACATTAGCCGTAGGTTTCAATTACCATAGTGGTTGATGTAAATCTTACCTTATCCTTAGTGAGTCGATTGTAAGACTTCCGTACTGAAAACAGGGTTAACCCCTCTAGTACGTCGAAGCTGTCCTTGCATGGTGGATTGTTGATTCAGGTTGAGTTTTCTCCCATTGGTAATGAAAAGCCTTAGTGCTTGTGTTTTAAAACTGAACTCACTAATTTTTGGAAATCTTTTAGCCGAACTACGGCGTTTTGATCCTTACCTTTGATGGAAGGTACGTAGGCAACGGGTTCATCCGTTCGAACACAAAAATAATAAAAATGTACATTCTTTTCTCATCATCCCATTCATGTTTGCACAATATGTCATAAACAAATAAACATTTTTTTTATACAACAAAAGTGAAAAGGGCTCCCTAGGAGTACCTAGGACGTGATGGGTGCCTAACACCTTCCCATTGCGTAATTTACCCCTTACCCAAATTCTCTGATCTTTTCATTAGTTTTCTATGTGTAAAACTTCTTAGGCTTTTGTTCGCTTTTTAGCCAATCCTTTGGATAAATAAAAGTGCGATGGCGACTCGATTCATTGTATGCTTTGCTTATGGTTTAATCAATAAATCATATAGCGACGAATACACCGCTACAGAAAAGTGGCGACTCTGCTGGGGAAAACATTAGACCTTCCCTGGTGGTATTGCCTACTTTTCACCATTGTTGTATGATATTTGTTTATTTGTTATTTGACATATTTTTGTACAATTTGGGATAACTGTATTGGTTGTAATGTTTGAATTGCTTGATATACAAATGCTGTTTGCTTTGGTGATCTCTGTGAGATGAGTTCTATACCCGAACTCGAGTGCACTCTAGGATAGGAGAATGGCATAGTCTTGTTGACTGGTGTGGAGTATTCCTTAGCCAGTTGACTTGCGAGTCCATTCACTTGGTGGAGGTCATGTTGGATTAATAATGTCACACAAGTTATTTGTGGATAGGCATTATTCTTTCAATCATGTGCCTTAGAAGCCAAGGACCTTAGTTTACCAAACCCATCTTGGCCTATTTTTTAGGACGTAGTGCGGAGGTCGTTCAGATGTAAGATCTGATGCGATTGTTACGCGATACTACACTCATAAGAGTCTCTCTTGAGAATATTTTTGGAATACGAGTATTCGTTCCTCCGATAATATCCGAGAGATGGGACGATGATTATGGGAACCTCTGGTAGAACATGTCTGGCAGGTTTAAACCCTAGTACACTCCCTTTGGGTGGTTCTTAACCGAGACTCCATGCTCGTGACTCTCAGCAAACCCGTGATTCGTGGTTGAGTCGTTCAAATATCGTTAATATCAATGGAACTTGGGCGTTGATAAGGTGTAAACCATAATCCGCCAAAATGGATGATTGATATTAAGGATGTTAGAGCCGGTTCATGTACCGTTAATATCAATGGAACTTGGGTGTCGATAAGGTAAAAACCTAAATCCACCGAAATGGATGATTGATATTAGGGACACAATGAGCTTTCCCACGACCTTTGTTTGGTGTGACTTGCTTGATCCTTGAGTGTGATTGTTGCATTCATGCATTCATCTGCATTTCATGTCATCAAAAGAAAATTTTCAAGGAACTTAAAAGGGTTATTTGCAAAAAATTTCAAACATGGAAAGACCAAAAAGGCATACAAAGAAGTACAGCTTTAGACAGCCCGATGTGAAAGAGTTAAGGAATCTGACATCTTATGTATTAGATCCCTTGGGTTTCAAAGCTCGGTATGGGAAGCTTCTGCCTCTGTTGACTACTCAGGTTGATGAGGGATTTATGAGTACTCTAGCTCAGTTTTATGATCCTCTGTATCACTGCTTCTCATTTCCAGACTTCCAGTTGCTGCCTACCTTGGAGGAGTATTCTCACCTTATTGGGATCCCGATTCTGGATCAGGTGCCGTTCAGTGGCTTGGAGAGTATTCCGACTGCTCGAGAGATTGCAAGTCTGTTGCACATAGATGAAGACTTGATTAAAGCTAATCTGACTACCAAAGGCGGAATTCAGGGTTTTCCCTCCGAGTTCCTTATAGCTCAAGCGACCTTTTATGGGAAGGCCAGGAGTGAGGATGCCTTTGAGGCTTTATTTGTGCTGCTCATCTATGGGTTGGTCTTATTCCCCAACTTCGACAAATTTGTGGACATGAACGCCATTAGGATCTTCTTAGTTCTTAATCCCGTTCCGACTCTATTGGGTGATGCCTATGTCTCTTTGCATCTGAGGAATGCGAAAGGTGGAGGAGTTATCGTCTGTTGTCTGCCTTTGCTGTACAAGTGGTTTATTTCGCACTTGCCGCAGACAGTTGCTTTCAAGGAGAACAAGGGATGTCTACGGTGGTCTCAGAGACTTATGTCTCTCACTAATGATGATATCTCTTGGTATGATCGCGTGTATGATACTGTGCAGATCATTGATTATTGTGGTGAATTCCCTAATGTGCCTCTTCTTGGTATATGTGGAGGGATAAGCTACAACCCTATTCTCGCACGTCGCCAGCTTGGGTTCCCCCTAAAGGATAAACCTCATAACATTCTGTTAGAAGGTGTGTTCTTTCAGGAGGGTAAAGATCCCCAAGGCCTGAAAGCCAGATTCGTCCGCGCTTGGCGCAAGATCTGCAAAAAGAGTAGGAATGAATTGGGTCCGAAGAATTGCATTGCTTTGGAGCCATACACCTCTTGGGTCAGACAGAGAGCTGCCGAATACTTGATGCCTTACGATCATCCGAGACCTACACCTTTGGATGTGGCTGGGCCTTCAACCCTCCCTACCCAACGTGTAGAGGAGTTGAGAGAAGAAGACCTTTCACGTGCTTGGATCCGTGAAAGAGAGGAATTGCTGCAGCAGCTTAAGGAGAAGGATGCTCTGATTGAGTTTCTCGAGCATCAGGTGATCGATGATCCCAATGATACTTGGACTTCTCTGCTTCCTCAGTCTTCCAAATTTTGGAAGAGGAAGTATGATCGACTTGCGAAAGAGAAAGCGGATATGGAAGCAGCCTATGAGAGAGAGATCAAGAAGCTGTGTACTTCTCGTCTTCCAGCATCCCGAGCTACTAGGGATCCCTAGGATGTTATTTTCCTTTTCTCTTTGTAATGATCAAAAACGTTGTACTTCATGCATATGCACGAGATATTTTCCATGAGAAATTAAAATGCTTTAAATATTCAAAATTGCAAATAATACCCTAAGGGTTCCTTGAAAATAAAATAAAGCATATGCACGAGCACTTCATGCATCATTTGCATAAGCAGGTACCTTGTTTCTGGTCTTCTTGTTCTGACTCTGTGTTCTTCATTTATTTTGAAGACAAGCTGACTCACCGGTATTATACTCGAGCCAATTCTGCAAGAGTTATGGATCAGCTAGAGCAAGAGAACCGAGAACTGAAGGAAGAGGTCGCCAGACTTGGCGCTTTGATGGAGCAACTTCTTGCTGCTCAGAATCAACCTGCTCAACCGCCTGCAACTCCCGTTCAGAGGACGGTTATTTCAGAGGTTACCGCTTCGACGGTGCCAGCCAGTGCTCATTTCGTGCCTCATGCAATGCCAGCCGGGTTCCCTTGGGGTATGCCTCCAGGTTTCATGCCTGATATCCCTGCTCCAACTTTTGCTCATATGCCGACATCTAGCCCGGTCCCCGTTGCTGCTCCTCCTGTCGTGCATACCATGCCGAGGGTAGACGACACCATCTATCATTCCGAGCCGTCTGAGGGCCCGGATGTCAATGAGAAGATGGACGCCATGAATGACCAATTCCTTGAGCTAAGGAAGGAATTGAAGACCCTCAGAGGTAAAGATTTGTTCGGCAAGTCTGCTGCCGAGTTGTGCCTTGTTCCCGGTGTCAAGATACCGATTAAATTCAAAGTGCCTGACTTTGAAAAATACAAAGGGAACACCTGTCCTCTTGCTCACCTGGTCATGTACGCCAGGAAGATGTCAACCCAAACTGATAATGATCAGCTTCTGATCCATTATTTTCAGGACAGCCTGTCCGATGCTGCGCTCAGATGGTACATGAGTTTGGACAGTGCTAATATCCGATCCTTCAACGACCTTGGCGAAGCCTTCGTCAAGCAATATAAGTACAACGTCGATATGGCTCCTGACCGTGATCAGCTCAGGGCCATGTCCCAGAAGGACAAGGAGACATTCAAGGAGTACGCCCAGAGGTGGCGAGAGCTGGCTGCTCAAATTACTCCACCACTGGAAGAGAAAGAGATTACTAAGATCTTCTTAAAGACTCTTAGTTCTTTTTATTACGAGCGGATGGTAGCAAGCGCTCCCTCTGATTTCACCGAGATGGTGAACATGGGGATGCGTCTTGAGGAAGGGGTCCGTGAAGGACGATTGGCAAAGGATGAAGGCTCTTCTTCTAAACGGTATGGGGCGTTTAAGAAGAAGGATGGAGAGACACATGTTGTGCAGTCTCATTCTAAATCTAAGAGACCTTCTGATAAGAGGAAGCCAGTGCGTCATCAGCACCAGGTGGCTAGTATAGCGCCTGTTTTCCGGGACAATTATCAGCCTCAGCAACATCAGCAATATCAGCAGCAGCAACACAATCAGCAACAATCTTCTCAACAGTATCGTCAACAACAATCTCGTCCACAGCAGCAGGCCTACCAGCCTCGTGGTAGCACCAGTAATCAAGCCAACATGAACTATGATAGGAAGAAGATCAGTTTCGATCTGATTCCTATGTCGTATGCAGAGTTGTATCCCTCTCTAATAGAGCGGAAGCTGATTACTCCAAGAGACCCTCCGGCTATACCGGTCAACCCTCAGTGGTGGTATAAGCCTGACCTGCACTGTGTCTATCATTCTGGCGCTCCGGGCCATGATGTAGAGAACTGTTTTCAGCTGAAGACCAAAGTGCAAGATCTAATGAGGTGTGGCATTCTGAGTTTTGAAGACTCAAGCCCGAATGTTACCAAGAACCCATTGCCCGCGCATGGGAAGTCTGTCAATATGGTCCAGGGATGTCCTGGGAAATACAAAGTCAAATATGTAAGCCATATTAGACAGTCGTTGGTCGAACTGCATCGCTTGCTGTGTCAGTACAGCCACATGGAGCATGACCACGACAAATGCCGCATCTATTCAGTCAACCGTCTGGGTTGCAATCAGGTACGCCGAGAACTTCAAGAATTGCTGGATGAAGGTACCATTGAGATTCTCCAGAATCGCAATGTTGATGAGGATGAGCCGGAGGTGAATGTTATATCTCCAGTGTTCAAATTGCCCGAGCCTGTTGTTATTCGTTATGATAGCAGCAAGCCGAAGGTTCCTCCGTCTTTGGTGATTAAGCCTGCAGGCCCCGTGCCTTATGCTTCTGACCGAGCTGTGCCATTCAGATATAACCCCGTTGCTGTTGAAGATGGGGTAGAAGTGCCTTTGCCTTCAACGTCTGTCACCAACATTGCTGATGTGAGCGGGTTGACCCGGAGCGGTCGTGTATTCTCTGCGCCTAAGCCTCAGGCCAAGGCTCCTGCTGTTTCTGATTCCGTTGAGCGTCCAGTTGGGGCGGCGGTTAATATTCAGAATCCGGCACTTGATGTTGCCAGGCAATCCTCCTCCTCTGTACAAAAGACTCCTAATTCCTCTGTTGGCCCGAGAGGCACTTTGAGTGAAGAATCTGATGAGATGCTGAAGCTCATCAAAAAGAGTGAGTACAATGTTGTAGACCAGCTTCTACAAACGCCATCCAAGATCTCCGTATTATCTCTGCTGCTGAATTCAGAACCCCATAGGGAGGCTCTGCAAAAGGTATTGGATTTGGCGTATGTTGATCACGACGTCACGATCGAGCAGTTCGACAGTATAGTTGCAAACATCACCGCTTGCAACACTTTGAGTTTTAGTGACGCTGATCTCCCTGAGGAGGGAAGAGACCACAACATGGCTTTACACATCTCTATGAATTGCAAATCTGATGCCATGTCCAACGTGCTGGTGGACACTGGATCATCTTTAAATGTATTGCCAAAGACCACTCTCTCAAAGTTGTCATATCAAGGTCCTCATATGAGGCAGAGTGGTGTTGTTGTGAAAGCATTTGATGGGTCGCGTAAAACTGTGATTGGGGAAGTTGATCTCCCAATCAAGATTGGACCAAGTGATTTCCAGGTTACCTCCCAGGTAATGGACATACACCCATCTTATAGCTGTCTCTTAGGCAGACCATGGATTCACGAGGCTGGCGCCGTGACATCTACCCTACACCAGAAGCTGAAATTTGTCAAGAACAAGAAACTGGTTGTGGTAGGGGGAGAAAAGGCTCTCCCGGTTAGCCACTTGTCTTCTTTATCATATATTGATGCTGAGGATGAAGTTGGAACGTCGTTCCAAGCTTTATCTATTGATGAACCAATTGAGAAGAAGTCTCCATCATTTGCTTCCTACCGTGATGCAAAACTGGCCATTGAATGTGGTGCAGTTGCTGGTTTAGGGAAGGTGATCGAGCTGGAAGACAACAGATCCCGGGCTGGCATTGGCTACTGTTCTGGGGCATTTAATGAGCAAGGTTTGTTCAAGAGTGGAGGATTCATCCATGCTGATCAACCTGAGGAAGAAGCTGCTGCTATCTTGGAAGAGGATACAGAAGATCTGAACAATTTCGTCATTCCTGGTGGTGTCTGCCACAATTGGGTCGCTGTAGATGTTCCTACAGTCATCCATAGATCAGAGTAATTGTTCACTTTGTTTAAAACCCTTCTCCCATGCCAAAAAGTGATGACATTGTTGGCAGCATATATAAAATGATGTTTTCATTCAATTAATGCATTGTCAAACATTTGTTTTTCCGTTTGTTTTCACTTTTTGCTTTTGCATGAAATCAGTGATCACAAAAAACCCATAAGAATAAGAATAAAAGCAAACATTTTTCATCTGCATAATGGTTTGCTTGTCTAAATTCTAAAGTTTTTCATTAACCAAAATCATTATGCAGGTTGATCCTAAAACCCATTGAACATAATGATCCAACGCCATCTCCCATTTTTGAATCCCCTGTATTCGAGGCAGAGGAAGATGATGTTGAAGGAATTCCTGATGAGATTTCCCGTCTCCTTGAGCACGAGAAGAGATCATTCAGCCGCACCTAGAAGATTTGGAAACAGTCAACTTGGGGTCTGAGGATTGTGTTCGTCTGGTGAAGATTGGGGCACTTCTTGAAGAGTCTGTCAAGAAGGATTTGATCAGTTTGCTACGAGAATATTCCGATATCTTCGCTTGGTCATATGAAGACATGCCGGGTCTAGATACAGATATTGTGCAACATTTCCTGCCTTTGAAGCCTGAGTGCGTGCCTGTGAAGCAGAAGCTCAGAAGAACTCATCCAGATATGGCAGTGAAGATCAAAGAGGAAGTTCAGAAGCAAATTGATGCAGGGTTTCTGGTGACTTCTGTATATCCTCAATGGGTGGCCAATATTGTGCCTGTTCCTAAGAAGGACGGAAAAGTCCGTATGTGCGTTGATTACAGAGATTTGAATAAAGCTAGTCCGAAAGATGATTTTCCTCTGCCACACATTGATATGTTGGTAGACAATACAGCTAAATTCAAAGTCTTTTCCTTTATGGACGGATTTTCCGGATATAATCAAATCAAAATGGCACCTGAGGATATGGAGAAGACAACATTCATCACACCTTGGGGAACATTCTGTTATCGAGTGATGCCCTTCGGTCTGAAGAACGCCGGAGCCACGTATCAAAGAGCCATGACTACCTTGTTTCATGATATGATGCACAAGGAGATAGAGGTCTATGTTGATGATATGATTGCTAAGTCTCGAACGGAAGTTGAGCATGTTGAGCATTTGTTGAAGCTTTTTCAGCGTCTGAGGAAGTTCAGACTTCGCCTGAATCCGAACAAATGTACATTTGGAGTCCGTTCCGGCAAGTTGTTGGGTTTTGTGGTAAGCGAAAGAGGTATTGAAGTTGATCCTGCCAAGGTCAAAGTAATACAAGAGATGCCTGCACCCAAAACTGAGAAGCAAGTTCGAGGTTTTCTTGGCCGCTTGAACTATATTTCCAGATTTATATCCCACATGACTGCCACATGTGTGCCGATATTCAAGCTCCTTCGGAAAGATCAGTCTCATGATTGGACCGAGGATTGCCAGAAAGCTTTCGACAGTATCAAGGAATATATGTCTGAACCTCCGATCTTGTCTCCGCCTGTGGAAGGAAGACCTCTGATCATATATTTGACTGTTCTTGAAGACTCGATGGGTTGTGTACTCGGTCAGCAAGATGAATCAGGGAAGAAAGAATCTGCTATATACTACCTCAGTAAGAAATTTACTGATTGTGAGTCTCGATACTCAATGCTTGAGAAGACGTGCTGTGCTTTGGCTTGGGCTGCTAAGCATTTGCGCCAGTACATGATAAATCATACAACTTGGTTGATATCCAGAATGGATCCAATCAAGTATATTTTCGAGAAGCCTGCTTTAACTGGGAGGATTTTCCGTTGGCAGATGTTGTTGTCTGAGTATGATATCGAGTATCGAGCTCAGAAAGCTATCAAATGTAGTATCTTGGCTGACCATTTAGCGCACCAGCCGATTGAAGATCATCAGTCTGTTCAGTACGACTTCCCTGATGAGGAGATTCTGTATTTGAAAATGAAAGATTGTGATGAGCCTACACTTGATGAAGGTCCGGAACCTGGTTCCAGATGGACGATGGTGTTTGATGGCGCTGTAAATCAGTACGGAAATGGAATTGGGGCAGTGATTGTTACTCCTCATGGCACACATATTCCGCTTACAGCAAGGCTAACTTTCAAATGCACGAATAATATGGCAGAGTACGAGGCCTGTATTATGGGACTTGAAGAATGTATTGATTTGAGAATTAAACATCTTGATGTGTATGGTGATTCGGCCCTGGTTGTTAATCAGATCAAGGGTGAATGGGAGACGAATCAGCCAAGTCTCATTCCTTACAGAGATTATGCAAGAAGGATTTCAACGTTCTTCACAGAAGTTGACTTTCATCATATTCCTCGAGAGGATAATCGGATGGCAGATGCTCTTGCTACGCTTGCTTCCATGATTGTTGTGAAGTATTGGAATGAAGTTCCCAATATTGTCGTGATGCGCTTGGATAGACCAGCTCACGTGTTTGCAGTAGAAGAAGTCAATGATGACAAGCCTTGGTATTTTGATATCAAGAATTTCCTCCAGAACCAGGTCTACCCACCTGGGGCATCTGTGAAAGATAGGAAAACTTTGAGAAGGTTGTCAGGCAGTTTCTACCTCAGTGGTGAAGTGCTGTATAAGAGAAATTTTGACATGGTTTTGCTCAGATGCGTGGATAGACACGAAGCAAACCTGTTGATGACTGAGGTCCATGAGGGTTCATTTGGTACTCATTCCAATGGACATGCCATGGCTAGAAAGATGTTGAGAGCAGGCTACTATTGGCTGACAATGGAGTCTGACTGCTGCAAATATGTGAAGAAATGCCACAAGTGTCAGATTTATGCGGATAAGATTCATATTCCTCCGACACTTCTGAATGTGATTTCATCACCATGGCCTTTCTCTATGTGGGGAATTGACATGATTGGCATGATTGAACCGAAAGCGTCCAACGGACACAGGTTTATTCTCGTAGCAATTGACTACTTCACCAAATGGGTTGAGGCCGCTTCGTATGCGAATGTGACCAGACAGGTGGTTGTGAAGTTTATCAAGAACCAACTGATTTTCCGTTATGGTGTGCCAGATAAGATCATTACTGATAATGGATCTAATCTGAATAATAAGATGATGGAAGAGTTGTGCGCTGAATTCAAGATTGCACACCATAATTCCTCTCCCTACAGACCCAAGATGAATGGGGCTGTTGAAGCTGCTAATAAGAATATCAAGAAGATTATCCAGAAGATGACTGTCACGTACAAAGATTGGCATGAGATGCTGCCATTTGCTTTGCATGGATATCGTACGTCTGTCCGCACTTCAACAGGGGCAACCCACTTCTCTCTTGTTTACGGCATGGAGGCTGTTCTCCCAGTAGAGGTGGAGATCCCATCAATGCGAGTCTTGATGGAAGCCAAGTTGACTGATGCTGAATGGATTCAGAGTCGTTATGACCAGTTGAATCTGATTGAAGAGAAGCGATTGACTGCCATGTGTCATGGTCAGTTGTATCAGCAAAGAATGAAGAAAGCATTCGATAAAAAGGTCAAGCCTCGTGTGTTCCGAGAAGGTGACCTCGTGCTCAAGAAAGTCTTGTCTTTCGTGCCCGATTCCAGGGGCAAGTGGACTCCAAACTACGAGGGTCCATATGTTGTTAAGAGAGCCTTTTCAGGCGGAGCTTTGATGCTTACAACAATGGATGGGGAGGATTTCACTCGTCCTGTGAATTCAGATGCAGTCAAGAAATACTTTGCCTAAAAAAAAGTATATGCAAATGAAAAACAGAATAGCTCGCTAAGTTGAAAACCCGAAAGGGCGGCTTAGGCAAAAATGAGCGTCTCGGTGGAGAACCCGCAAGGGTAATCCAGGCAAAAATTAGAGACTTTGAAAAATAGGTATATTTGCATCCCGCTAGATTGAGTACCTCACCCTGGGGCAATCTAGGCAAAAATTAGGGATTTGGCAAGTAACTGCACCCTGACAAGACTTTCTGGCCACCAGCTGTCTTTTCGTCAGAGGTTCTCGATTCATCGCCGACTGAAGCTTCGCATACATCGAGATTCAAATTGGTAGAGAAAGGATCATTATGTTCAATGTAGCCCTCTTCCAATATATATCACTGATTTCAAATTTGTACAGATCTATGGAGTCTTGCCATTTGCAGGCTACCATTCCATCAAATAAATTTGAGCTTTTATCCAATTATTTGCACTCTTATTTGTTTCAATTCAACAAATGCTTTGCATGTTTTAATTGACAAAATATCATTGTTTTAAACAAAAATTTTTAAAATTGTTGTTTTAAACGAAGTGAACATTCACAATGATGAAAGGATACTCAAGAATTTCTCAGTGCTCTCCCAAGGGTAGCATGATTCCCAACAGGTAAGACATTTGTTCATATTCCTGGCATTTGGTTGTATCCTCTTTCTCTTGCTGAATTGTGGGGTTGTTCCCCAAGCAGAGCTGTTGTTGGGGTTGTTCCCCAAGCAGAGTGTTGTTGAAGGCTTCGTTTTCTTCTCCAGTAGTATTCTCTCCCAGCATGGATGTTCTCCTTGTGGTAGATTCGGTAGTTGGTGGTTTGAACCCAGGTACTCCGTTTCTCCCCAGTGCAGTCGCTAGCAGAGTTGTTGTTTCTTTCCTCAGCACAGTCGCTAGTGGAATCCGTGATATATCCCCAGAGCAGAGCGCTTGCAGAAGACTTCGTTTGCTCCAGCAGTACTCTCTTTCCCGGCCAAGTCGCCAGCGGAGTTGCTATCTCCCCATCAGAGTGCTTATCCTTGCAGCAGGGCAGTGATTGTGTTCCTCCTCAGCAGTTGTGGATGTTCTCCTCAGAAGAGTTAGCATTTGGTGGTAGATTCCCCAGCTCTCTTCCGTATCCTTAGTGGGTCCTTCAGTGGATTTCCCCAGTAGAGCCGTCAGTTGATTTGTGGTTTAGTGGTTTGCAGTTTGTGCAAAATCCCCAATAGAGTTGGTATCTCCAACAAAACCAGAATCCCTGCCAGAGTCAGGATTGTATCTGTGGTATTCCCTTAGAGCCTCCGCCAGAGTTGGAAACCTCTGTTTTCCCCAGTAGGGCCGGTTGATGATCTATCATCCAGAGACTGGGTTGATTCCCTGATTGCTCTTGATCCCCAGTAGAGTGGCTTGTTGCAGAATCTACTTGTGTGATCTGTTTTTCCTCAAGGGTGTATTCCCGATGGAATGGATACTTGTATCATCCCCAAGTAGAAGTTGCTTGTGCAGTTGGATTCTACATGGATGATCTGTTCTCCCTCAGTGGGTTGTTCCTCAGTGGAGTTATGTAGAGTTGCTTTCATAGCAGTGAGCTCTTGTTCCCCTGTAGATGTTTTGGGATTTCTCCCATTCCCCAACAGATTTGTCTTTGTGGCCGTTGTGGCCTGTTGTGACTTTCTGTACTCCAGTTGGGATGATCGTTGATCCATCACTCAGAGGTTTTGTGATATCTCTGACCTCTTTTGCCTCCTCGCAGATCTTTGCTCTTCAGCATGAAGATCTCCAACAGATTGGCTTTCCAGTTGGTTTTCTCCCTGGAAGTATAGTACCAGATGTTTGATTCCTGGTCCTGTTTGTGTTAGAATTGTCTGTTTTGTCAGCATTCATCAAACATAAATCACGCATGTTCATGCATAAGCATAAACATTCAGATATTCATGTTGCATTTTTTGCCATATATCTTTTGTTTGTTGTCTCCTGCTAATGGGTTTCACAGATCTCCTTTGTAGATCTTCCCAGGCAGATGTTGGGTGTTTAAATCTCTCAAAGTAGAGTCAGCCCATAAGCAGAAAGTGTCTACCCTTTCATGCCTTTCCCCACTGAGATATATCCTCGTGGATGACGGTTACTTCCGTTCCCTCCCAACACACATTGGGACGGGTTTCCCTTTTGAGTTATATCCTCATCAGGACGAGTCTTGATTCAGTCCGCCTTTTTGGTTTGATCCTAAATTGGCATCTTTTCAACTGTCTTTCGTGCTTCCCTGTAGTATAAATGAATAATTGCTTACAAACCGGCGCTCATTCATCTTATCCTCCGTGGAATGTTTGGCCTCTGCCTACAAACCAGCAGTTGTAAGTCCTATCTTTGCGGTTTTTCTACCTACAACCCGGTAGTTATAAACCCCGTTTTCTCCCCTAACGGAGTTAACTTTGTTGTTCATCCCAACCGATGACAATTCCCTTTTTGTGGTTTTCTATCCAACTTTTGGTAGATGTAATCCCCTCTTTGTGGTTATCTTCATCTAGTATTCGATGTTGATTTTCCTTTGCTTGGATGAGTTGCTTGAATAAACACTCATATCCCCAGCAAGTCTTTTGTGGATAATTGCCGTATGCTAGCAATTTTATCCCCAGCGGGTCCTTTCACCGTTTGTCAGTGATTGTGTTCCCCGGACCATTGGTTTTCATCAATGTATCTCCAGTGAGTTTTCTTTCATTTACCCTCTTGTTGGTAATGTCTGTTGCTCCCTTTGATTGGTCATCTTTATATACCTAGTTTGGTATCCCGATGCCTTTCATTTCGGATTTTATCCTATAAACAACCCACAACCCGGTTCAGGATAATCTACCTCTCGAGGTTATTATTCACGTTTTGACGGTAATGAATAATATATCTCATTCACTCTTCAGTCGAAACCTTTTGTGTTTCCCTGGTCGAGTAAGATTCGTTTTTCCTTTGCGGAATCGAATATTTTGTTGTTGGATAATTGCCGGATGCTTGCGATTTATCCTCTGAGTTGCTTTCGTTTACCCGGATGCTTGGTATCGATTGTCTCTCTTTTTTTGGTTAGTCACCTATTATATACCCCGGTATCTCTGGGGTCTTCTCTTTTCGAGTATGTTATTCACGTTCTGACGGTAATGAATAATATGTCTCATGCGCTCTTTGGTTGGAGTCCTTTGTTGATTATCCCCAGTAGAGTAAGATTCGTATTCCTTGTGGAATCGAATTTTCATCCTATAAACAAGTTTGCTTTCGCTTTCTTCAGGATGATGAGTGTCTTGGAACACAAACCAATTCACATTTTCGGATTTTTATCCTATAAACAACCTACAACCCGGTTCAGGATAATCTTCCTTGTGAGTATACTATCCACGTTCTGACGGTAATGGATATTATGTCTCTTTCGCTCTTGGGTCAATCTTTCGATTGTTTTTTCCGTAGAGTAAGGTTCGTATTCCCTGTGGAATCGAATATCCATCCTATAAACAAGTCTGTTGTTCTAGCTTTCTTCAGGATGATGAGTGTCTTGGAACACAAACCAATTCACGATTTCGGATTTTTATCCTATAAACAACCTACAACCCGGTTCAGGATAATCTTCCATGCGAGGGTATTATCTACGTTTTGACGGCTATAGATAATATATCTCATGCACTCTTTTGTCGAATCCTTTGTTGGTTTCCCCAACTGAGTAAGATTTGCATTCTTTACAGAATCAAATGTCCATCCTATAAACAAGTTTGCTTTCGCTCTCTTCAGGATGATGAGTGTTTTGGAACACACACCAATTCACGCCTTGGTCGGTCACCTGTTACATACCTACAACCCGGTATCCTTGGTGTTTCCTTCCTGTCTGCTCCCTATTATGACCTTGGTCCCCTGTGGAGTCAGATTTTCCTGAGTTTATGTACCTTTTTCAAGTCTTTCTCGGATGTTTGGTTGATTGATATCTCTCACCCTTATACCGGTCTTAGATATTCATTCTTCTTGAGTTTGTTACTCACTAACCGGTGACATCTCATCCTTTGGCTTCCCCTGGAAAATCTTTTCTAGATTGCCCCAGCGGAGTTGTGTTTCTATTTGTGTTGCTGTATTGGTGTTCTCCCCAGTACATGCATTTCGCGAGTCAGCTTGAGTCTTTCCAACGGGAGTGTTTTCCTTTGGAATTGCTTCTTCCCCCGGCTTTAGTCCTTTACTTCCCTAGTGAAGTCCCCAGTCTGATTTCTGTTATCCTAATCAGAGTCGTGTCTTGCGCACTTTATGTCAGTTTTGTTTCCCAAATCGGAATCGTGTCCTGCTCACGCATTCTTTTTCTTTATTATCCCCCATAAGCGTCCGCAAGAGTCCTGTTAGAGTCTCTGTTCCTGGTGAGTGTATTACTCCGATGGATCGTTTGTTCTTCTGTGTGAATCATTATTCCCCACAGAGTTTGTGTCTTTTGCATGCATACATCTGCATCATGAGGTCTCTTAGGGACCAAAATTTGTCTCATTACTGTTATTTAAGCCCATTCTACCGCTTCGAGATGAAGATTTCTAAACTTCACTTCTCCGGCTAGAATGACCTTAAATAGGGGCATCTGTAAGACCCCAATTTCGGCCCTAAGATCCCTCATGGCATCATATCATATTCATTGCCTCAAGGATCATTGTGCACCTTTGCTTGCCTCCTAGTGGGTGGGCTATCTTGTGAGTGTGGTTCTTGATCACCAAGCATGTATTGCATTTGTATATCATTGCTTTTCATTTGTTTACTAACCAAAAGTACAAAAATATTGTCATCTAACCTTGTTTCTTGCAGATGAAGCAAACTAGGTCAAAACAGTCAAATCATTCATTGAGCAATGGATGGTGGCCATTCTTGAAGAATTTGGGCACCATGATCATTCATCAAGATTTCATATGAGTTGTGATATCATTTGGAATCAAGATCTCAAGAGAAAGAGGCTTGAAATTCATCAAAGCATGGCTCAGTCAACCAAAACCCTAGCAAAGTCAACTGTGGTCAACTGTACATTTAATCAGGGATTGGAAGGTGTGAGATGGTTGGAAAGGCCTCATTCATGTCCATACAAGCCTCAATTGACATTTCAAAGATCATCATTGAAGGATTTGAGGTCAGACAAAAAGTTTCCCAAAATAGTAAGGACCTGTAATTTTCAACTGCCCAAAATGGAAAGTCCTTCTCCTCAAGATTACATGTCCAAGAAAGCTTCAAATCAAATTTTGTCCAACATGAAAGTTGAAGATCTTACTCTTGCCTTTCCAAAAAGTCCAAGAACACTTATTTCTCATGTGTGGTTGGCAAGTTATGATCAAATCATTTTCAAAAATTTTGGAATTTCAAGGAGGCATAACTTTCAAACCATTTGGCTAATTTGGGTGATTCTTTTTTGAGCAAATCCTATTTGACATGTACTATCATGATCCATCATTACATTTCATCAAAAAGCATCACATAAAAAGGTCATTTTTCAAGTGAACCAATTAAATTTTGGTGGGAAAAATAATGAATTTGAAAAATACACTTGATTTTTATGCCAAGTCAATTCAAATGGCTTTCAAACAGAAAATTGGGTTTGCTTAAACATGAATTGCACTGTTCCATTGGTTCAAATTGAAAAGGGGCATTTTGGCCAAATGACATAACATGAGCATCTCACTAATCCATTTCCAATTTGCTTAATCATGTTTAACAGTTGGATTAGCAGGTACTATAAGAGCTTAATCATAACAGAAATTCCAGATCCACAATTCATTTTCTCAGATCCAAAGCAAAATTTCCAAAATTCTCTCAACTTTTCTCACACTTTTTTCACTTTGATTCATCAAATTTCACTGTGCTTCGTGTTTGTTCTTGCATTGTTCATCATTGGCAGGTACTATTGATCATCTGTTGAAGGAGAAATCGCGAAGAACTTGGCTAAATCGCGACTGTTGGAATCTTGAGCATCCATGGCATTTTGAAGTTTCTTCATCATCAAGCTGTGTTGAGCTAAACTTCCACTTGCATTCATCTTCTACAACACCATAGGCCATCTGTTTTGGCAATTGGAGGTTTGAAAAGCACGAAATCAAGAACTGCACATTCATAAGGTGAGATTTCAAATCCTTCGATTCTTGAAATTAGCATGTGGTTTAGGTAGATCTTGCAACGTAGAACACACTGCAACTTGAATCGTGCATTTTCATTAAGAATTGACTGAGATATCTTGATTTGAACATTTGAATGTGAAACTTGTTTTTGCTCGATCCATGAAGCATGATTAGAATTAGGTTAATTGCTTGTTAGATTAGTGATCTGCATGATGTGATGATTCGATTGGTATATCACTTGCTAGTTTTTGTGAGAAAAAGTTCATGTTGATGATGAACATGAAGAACGCGCGATGAACATTCAAATTTCGTTTCCAGATCGCGCTCAGATCCTGTTTGCCTGGCTTTGCATGTTTTCAGTTGTTTCTCTCCCATGCCACGAATCGCACGCTGCCACCTCACTTAATGAAACGCAGCGTTTCATTAAGTGAGCATCATATTTACAACATTGCCATTCAGTTCACTAAATTCATTTTAATTGTTAAATGTTTATTTCATTTTCATCATCAACTTCAAAAATTCATAAATAATTCTTGGATGATCCAAATTGTGTGGGGATTTTTGCATCCATCTCCATTTTTCATCTAGTTTTTTATAGGCATGATAACACAAGTTGTGCACGGCTGTGTTTCAATTTTGTTTAATGGTTTTAATCATGTATGCTTTGTGCCTATGTTTTACCATTTTGCTTGTGAAATAATGGTGGATGATCATATGAAGCTGAAATTTTATATGCATGATCTAGACTCATTCCTGGTGATTTTGGTATATGGTTTGCTAATTTTGCATTTCTGGATTGAGAGATATGATGTGATCTTCATGAGTGTGACAATGTATGTCACACTAGGTTTTGTCCAACTTCTTGAATTTTGTTTCCATACTTGTGCTATGCCAATTGCTCTGGATTTTTGAATGTGATTACTTCTGTATGTCTAGTATGAGCATGATTTTTTGTAGATTTTTTAGATTCATTTCCTATTTGATTGGGATTTTCTTTGCTGTTTAGTCATTTGTGAACTTTTGTGGAGTGTTCAATTTACATGACTTGGGAAATTCTCATGCCTTATCATATGAAGCTGAAACTTTGTGGATTGATTCTTAACTTGTTTAACTTCATTTTGGCTTTTGAATGGTTCATTCATCTTGTGCCATTTCTGTTTTACACTTGCCTAAAGTTGATACATCATTTGTGGCCTTATTTGAGTTTGTTCTTGCATACCATGACTTCATGAATTTAATTTCCATAATTCCTCTGGTCCAAATAGCATGAAATTTGATATGTTGCTCATTGAATGTGTTCTGTTTAGACTTGAATTTTCTTGGAATTTATTGAGCTATTTTGGTATTGGTTTGATTGTGATCATTCTGTTTGCTCCAATGTGATTCCAAAATGCATAGTTCAACATGTTTAGCTTATGAAATGGATTTGGTGCATAGTTTTGATGTGAGACCAATTGGATTCTACTCTTGTTTGATAAATCTTGATTTTGATCAATTTTCACTTGCTGTTTTGAATTTTTCACCTCCTTTTGACCCTAGGCTTGTCCTAGTGGTCTTACTTCTCATGTTTGAATTTGACTTTTCAGGTTAAGAAGCAAATGCTTTAAGGAGATTAATTCAAGTTGATTTAATTTGGTTGATTGTTATGAACTAACTTGTTTTATTTTGTAGGATGCTTAGCTCACTTGCCTTGAGCTTGTGCTTTGCACATGTGATTGATTGTGTTGTCTGTTGGTTCTTATGCTGTTTGTTTTGACTTTGTGATTGGTATACTGATTATATTTGATTGATTTCAGGTACCATAGTTGCTTTAGTTCCTTTGAGAACTTGCTATTGCTTTGCTTGATAGCATTAGCATTGAGGTAGACTCTCTTGTCTCCATGTAGTCTGGAAGACCTGGCTTGTTATTTAGCCAGGCACCTGTCTGAAGTCCTCCTTAAGAGGCAATGTTTGTGATTGTTTAAATTTTGTCCCCAAGCAGGTGAAGTCCTTTTAATAAGGCAATTGGTAGATAGAAGAGATATGTAGCCTATCTCCTACTATTCTGTGAGTCACTCACCTTGCTCACACTACATGTGTTGATGCATAGTGAGTAAAAGCCCAAGATCTATCGAGTCATTAACTTGTGGAGAGAGTTCCGACTTTCTGAACTCCCACACCTTCTGATATTCAATGCTCTCCCTGACCAGGGATAAGAGTGATGAGGCACACCCCTCATATCCTTTCATCTGCTTCACCTTGGCTCTCAATGTCAAGGTTAAGAGCACCATTGACCCTATTCCAGTTGACTTTTAAGTCTAACCCTTTGATTGAGCCTAATTGTTTGGTTATAGAGTGTGCTAAATGTTTGTTTGATTGATTACTTCATATGTACATGTTTGCTTGCATACCTTTGTGCATTTATCCTCATTAATTGTTCATTATTGCATGATCATCATTTCATATCTTTGTGACTTGGTTGAGTTTGCCCATTAAGGACAACTGTAAGTCCATTCATTGGCCATTGTTCCTATGATTTGGAAGGGATTGAGTGTAAGACCATTTCATTGGTCACTCATGTCCATTGCTTGGTGTTTGTGTTTATTTGTTGTATGTGAGGATACAATTATAAGACCATGTTGTTGGCATTTGTATTCCTATGATCATCCTTTGGAGGTTGGCATAAGCCCAGATAGATTGGCATCTGACATCCATATTTTGTTTTCTTTTTGGGAGATTAGAGTAAGACCAGTTATTGGCATCTGACATCCACTCTTTTGTTCTGTTTTGCTTTGTGAGATTGGAGTAAGACCATTTATTGGCTTCCGGTATCATTGTGTGTTTTAGGAGATTGGTGTAAATCCATTTATTGGTATCCGATATCCGCTTTTGTTTGTGAGATTGGTATAAGTCCATTGATGGCATCCGGTATCGCCTTGCTTTTATGTTGCTTACTTGCTTTGTTGCCTCATTCCAAAGGACACACTTGAATCATCTTCTATATGATTTCAAGAGGTGAACTTCTAGGAAGTTTTACACTCCATCATCCACACCCTTTTGTTTCAAAAATCCCTTTTCACTTGTTGACTTTTTAAACTTGTAAATGCATATTGTGCAAACATTCTCATCTCTTTTCAAATTAGAAACTTGGACCTTAAGTCCTTGATTTTTCAAACTTCACTTTTCATAACACTTCTTTGAATTGAACTTTAATCACACCTTGACCATATTTTGTGAATAATCATAATCAGTTAACTTCACCCATTCAATTGTTTTGGCTTTGTCCATTGTTAATATGTTTTTCATACATTAGCCGTAGGTTTCAATTACCATAGTGGTTGATGTAAATCTTACCTTATCTTTAGTGAGTCGATTGTAAGACTTCCGTACTGAAAACAGGGTTAACCCCTCTAGTACGTCGAAGTTGTCCTTGCATGGTGGATTGTTGATTCAGGTTGAGTTTTCTCCCATTGGTAATGAAAAGCCTTAGTGCTTGTGTTTTAAAATTGAACTCACTAATTTTTGGAAATCTTTTAGCCGAACTACGGCGTTTTGATCCTTACCTTTGATGGAAGGTACGTAGGCAACGGGTTCATCCGTTCGAACACAAAAATAATAAAAATGTACATTCTTTTCTCATCATCCCATTCATGTTTGCACAATATGTCATACACAAATAAACATTTTTTTTATACAACAAAAGTGAAAAGGGCTCCCTAGGAGTACCTAGGACGTGATGGGTGCCTAACACCTTCCCATTGCGTAATTTACCCCTTACCCAAATTCTCTGATCTTTTCATTAGTTTTCTATGTGTAAAACTTCTTAGGCTTTTGTTCGCTTTTTAGCCAATCCTTTGGATAAATAAAAGTGCGGTGGCGACTCGATTCATTGTATGCTTTGCTTATGGTTTAATCAATAAATCATATAGCGACGAATACACCGCTACACCTCCATATCGGCCTTCTCTTTGGCGAGTCGATCATACCTCCTCTTCCAGAACTTAGAAGACTGAGGAAGTAGAGAAGTCCATGCATCATTAGGATCACCAATACTTGATGCTCGAGGAACTCAATCAACGCATCCTTCTCCTTAATCTGCTGAAGCAACTCTTCACGTTCACGGATCCAGGCACATGAACGGTCTTCGTCTCTCAACTCCTCTACTCCTTGATTAGGGAGGGTTGAAGGCCCAGCCATAATCATAGGTGTAGGTCTCGGCTACTCGTAAGGCATGAGATACTCAGACGCCCTCTTCCTAACCCAAACAGTGTAAGGCTCTAAAGCGATGCAATTCTTAGGACCCAACTCTTTCCTTCCTTTGTTATGAATCTTGCGCCAAGCGCGGACCATCCTAGCTTTCAAGCCTTGGGGATCTTTACCATCCTGAAAGAATACACCCTCTAACAGAATGTTATTGGGTTTATCCTTTAGGGGGAACCCAAGCTGCCGACGTGCCAAAACAGGATTGTAGTTAATCCCACCGCATGTACCAAGAAGAGGTACATTGGAGAATTCGCCACAAGAGTCAATAATCTGCACACCATCATACACACGATTATACCAAGAGATATCATCATTAGTGAGAGACATAAGTCTCGTGGACCACCGTAGACATTCCTTGTTCTCCTTGAAAGCGACCGTCTGAGGTAAGTGAGAAATAAACCACTTATACAACAGAGGCAAACAACACACAATGGCGCCACCACCCTTTCCATTCCTCATATGCAAAGAGAAGTAGGTATCGCCCAACAGAGTCGGAACGGGATTAAGAGTAGAGAAGATCCTAATAGCGTTCACATCCACAAACTTGTCGATGTTGGGGAATAATACTAGCCCATAGATGAGAAGTACAAATATGGCCTCAAAGGCGTCCTCACTCATGGCCTTCCCATACATAGTAGCTTGAGCAATGAGGAACTCAGAAGGGAGACCTTGAATTCCTCCTTTGGTAGTCATATGAGCACCAACCAGAGATTCATCTATGTGTAACATGTCAGCTATCTCTTGAGAAGTAGGAATACTCTCCAAGCCACTGAACGACAACTGGTCTAGAATAGGTATACCCACAAGGTAAGCATACTCCTCAAGGGTAGGCAAAAGCTGGAAATACGGAAACGTGAAGCAACGGTACAAGGGATCATAAACCTGCACCAATACACTCACCAATCCTTCATCCACCTGAGTAGTCAGAAGAGGAAGAATCTTCCCAAAACGAGCCTTGAAACCCAAAGGATCTAATACATAGGATGTCAGATTCCTTAACTCTTTCAAATCTGGTTGCCTGAAGCTGTATTTCTTTGTATTCCTTCTTTGTCTTTCCATGTCTGAAAATTTTGCAAATAGACCTCTTAAGTTCCTTGAAACTTTTCTCATTATTTTGATGATATGAATGCAAATGGGTGCATGAATGCATGAATGCAACAATCACACTCAAGGATCAAGCAAAGCACACCAAACAAAGGTCATGGGATGGATCATGTTATCCTTAATATCAATCATCCATTTTGGTGGATTATGGTTTACACCTTATCAACACCCAAGTTCCATTGATATTAAGGATTCATGAACGAATAAACCATGAATCAAGGGTTTGTTGTAAGTCACGAGCATGGAGTTAGGTTAAGAACCACCCAAAAGGGAGTGTACTAGGGTTTAAACCTGCCAAACATGTTCTACAAGAGGTTCCCATAGTCATCATCCCATCTTTCGGATATTATTGGAGAAACGACTACTCGTATTCCGAAAATATTCTCAAGAGAGACTCTTATGAGTGTAGTATCGCGTAACAATCGTATCAAATCTTACACTTGAACGACTTTCGCACTACATCCTAAGAATAGGCCAAGATGGGCTTGGTAAACTAAGGTCCTTGGCTTCTAAGGTCTATATTGGAAAGAGTAATGTCTAACCACAAGTTACTTGTGTGACATTATTGATCCCAACATAACCTCCACCAAGTGAATGAACTTGCAAGTCAACTTGCTAAGGAATAACTCCACACAAGTCGACAAGACTATGCCATTCTCCTATCCTAAGTGCACTCGAGTCCGGGTATAGAACTCATCTCACAAAGATCACCAAGCATACAAGGAATTAATATTCAAACAATTCAATCATTACATACAATACAGTAATCCCAAATTGCACAAAAATATGTCACAAAAAAATATACAATACAGTACAACAAATATGAAAAGTAGGCAAAACCCATTAGGATGATAGATTCCCCAGCAGAGTCGCCATTTTTCTGTAGCGGGGTATTCGTTACCATTAGAGATATTGACTAAATCCAAGGTAAATCATACAAGTCGAGTCGCCACCGCACTTCTATTTATCCAAAGGAATGGGTAGAAAGCGAACAAAAACCTAAAAGTTTTATCGAATCAAAAACTAGTAAAAATGTCAGAGATCTGGGTAAGGGGGTTGGTCATGCAATGGGAAGGTATTAGGCACCCAAAGCATCCTAGGTACTCCAAGGGAGCCCTTTTCACATTTGTTGCAAAGGTTGTTGTTTTTTTTTTGAAAATTTATTTGTGCAAACATGATTGAATGGATGAGAAAAGCGTGTATGTTTATCTAATGTACTACTTACTAAAAGAAGGGTCAAAAGAAAATGACTCGCACGGACGTCGCATCCACTGCATACGTATCTCATCTGAATAGGAGAATCAGAGTCTTCGTAGCTCGGCTACCTATGGGTTAAAGAGGAGTGTGCTCGCTAAGACATCGCGTCTTATGCCTACGTATCTCATCTGGGATGAAAATCAGAGCAAAACGTAGTTCGACCACCTATGGGGTAAGGGTTGTGTTTTGGGGTGAACGACGTTACTACGCAATCTACCGGATGCTCGACCTTTGGAGACTTACTCGCCTGTAGTAGAAGGAGATAATGTGTTCTTAGGAGAAGAAAAATCAATGAGTTTGGGGTGTTTAGGGATGCTCATGCAAAAAGGAAGCCCTGGATGAAGGAACCGCGCTACCTTAAATGACATGCCACGAGAGGCTATACGAAACCTAAGAAATCGGTAACATGCAGGAAAAGTAAAGGGATCGAGAGATTTACCGTACGGATAAATATCCTAAGTAACAACAATTAGATAAATAAGAAACCCAAAGACTCTTCCAAGCTAAACACCATCAAAGAAAGTGAGTCAGTACAGGTAATCGGAATAAACCTCCAGGTGGTATCCCACAAATAAAGTGGAACACCAGGCAAGCCATCTCTGCAAGAATCATATGAGCCCTCACAAAACAAAACTCAACAAACAGGTTAGAGAAACAAGATAGGGTAATCAAGAGTTGCCCCCAAATCAAAATGTAACCACATGAATCATGCCATTAAAATTCAGAAAAAGTTCACAAAAAGCAACCAATGGTAGGAGGCCTAAACCTCTTGTCAAACACATGCATCAAAAGGGTATCAAATTCACCCATAATACCTCATACATTCAGAGCATTCAAATTAAAAGCATAAAGTAATGGGAATAAGGCAAACCTGACTGGAGAGATCGAATGAAATTGAATTGTCCGGTTGGGTTTGCAAAGCAATCTCAGGGTTTATATGAGAGGGAATTGGTTCTTTGTCGATGAGTTCCCTTCAGTCTCTGGAGGTTGCTCTGAACTCTGTTGGCTCTTCTCTCACTATCTTTTTCCTGCCAGGGTAATAGGAATAGAATTGTCTTTTGTTTCACTGAAACTCTGAATTTATAACCTGATTTTTGTGGACCTGTGGGCTCAAATGAGAGAGGCCCAAGTCCAAAATTTTTCTGTTATATTTTATTTTTTTATTTATTTTATTATTATTATTATTATTATTATTTATTATATATATATATATATATATATATATATATATATATATATATTTTCATATTTTTTTTTAATTATTATTTTTATTTTATTTTATTTTTTTTAATTTAATTTAATTTAATTTAATTTTTTTTTTTTACACACGTGGACTTCACCTAGCGAGCATGACAGTTCATGAACAAACTTTTGCTCCTTCACGATTAACGTTTTGACTGACGAATAGACCCCATTTGAACCTGTTGGAAGTATCTCAAGCCATTCCCTTGTGTTGACTGATCATCTAAATAGAACCCACAAAGTGTCTTGGATGATACTCAAGATTCAAACAAAAGATGTTAATGACATATTTTTGTGCTTTTGGTTAGTAAACAAAAGTAAGAGAAACAATGATGTATAATTCAAGCATGCTTGGTGATCTCAAACCAATCACAAGGAGTCCCACCCAAAGGCAAAGGGAACCAAGATGCTAAAGATCCTTGAGGCAATGCAAATGCAATGTTATGATGCCATGAGGGATCTTAGGGTCAAAGTTGGGGTCTTACAAATATCAAGCTAGCAAGTTGGTTCATGGTGGTTCACCAGAGGAATTCAAATGATCAAAACTGGGGTTCCCTAGACCCTATCTCCTACAATGTTTGTCATATGAAAATGATTCCAAGATAAACCTTACTCTAAATGACATTACAAACAACTTTCATGTTGAAGTCAAGAGCTAGTTTTGCTTGGAAAGTCATTGTTTGTGGTGAAAGATTATAGGTCATTTTGTCTAAACCCTAATTTGGAGGTCAACTTCCCAAGACCATAACTTGCTCAATTTTTATGAGATGAAAGCTATTAAAATTTAATAATCAAATTCAAGATGTCTACTTCAACTTTGATGTTTGGAGGAAGAGCAAATTCAACTTTTAAATGCATGTGATATGAGGAGACATTATAGGTCACTTTGGGCCAATACCTTTGAAAAAGTGATTTTCCTCAACTTCTAAAATGCACAAATCCTTCATGCTAAACCCAAATGAAGTAAAAATTGTGACCAAATTTAATTAATTTGAGAGAGCTAAAACTTTTATGAAGGAACTTTTCTCATTTGAAGCCCATAGAAAAAGTTACTCAAGGTGGAAGAAGTGAACATATGGCTTGGTACTTCGAATTGTTTTTGATATGTTTGATTTTCCAAACTTCCACATCAAAATTCATCATTATCCAAGTTTAAAATGAAAAAGTGTTCAACATGAAAGTTGTTCCTCTTGATCTAACCTTTCCAAAAAGTCCGAATTCATCCCATGTGGACAAAGTATGAGTGACTTGCGCGTAGCTTAAAGTTGGATGACCATTTGACATATTTGAACTTCCACTTTCCACACACGAATGCATGGCTTGTTAACATGACTTCGGCATTGCTTGTACATGATTTTGGACCTGAATGCATCATTACATGGGCCTATCACACGCCCATGCATCCATGCAAGGCATTTTTCTATTTTTGAAAGTTTGAAAGAAGTGTGCAAATATCAAAGGCTTTGGCTATAAATAGAAGTGTCTATGATCAGAATTGAGGACCCTTGCGCGCTAGCTTTGAAACTCCAACCCTAAACCCTCACATTCAAAGGATAGTCTTGACGATTTTCATTAAAAATCGAGTTTGAATTTCCATTGTTTTGAGATTCAAATCTCCAAGAGTTCTGCTTATTTCTTGATCCATTTACACTCTATCAAGCATTCAGAGCAAGGCCAAGCACAATTGAGAGCAAGATCGTGTCCATCTGAACCTGCAGTGAAGGTGAATTTCTGAATTTTTCATCTCTTCGATTCTCACTCAATTCTCCATAATTCTTGTTATTTTTTGGTTGTCTGAAGTCCTACCAATGTAGGCAACAAGATTGAATTGCTTTGAGGTCAAATCGAAGCAACTCAAATCATGATCCTCAAAATTCAACTCCCTGTATCTTTCAATATACTTGGAGTTAGGTGAAATTGAGGCCAGATTCGAGCTCCTGAGCATTTTTACTTTAAATTCATGTCCTCCTTTTTCTTTTTGGCGATGGTTGAGGGTGGACTAGTCTGGTGAGGTCCATCGGAAAAGAAGACCGGAGCTCTGGCTCCGGCGATGCGTTGGCATGTCTCTAGACCACATGATCCTTCTATTTTGTTTTAATCTTAAGCGTCCAAATTGATTACCACACGTGTGACACATTGACTAGGGAACATCATGGAATGTGCGCTCTGATCCACTTGATATGTCACCTCAATTAATGAGGGGGATCAAGTGGTCCACGTATTTTTGCATTTTCTAATTTTCATTTTAATTGACTTATTTTCATTAATTCATATTAATTTTAATATTGATCCAAAAAATATGGGACTTTCACCAAAAGTTCCCAAATATTTTTCTCTTTCATTTTCTGAATTAAAATTAATTTTTGGATCAATATTAATATTTTTCATGATTTAATTGTTTTTGTACATATTTTTAATTGTTTAAAAATACTTTTAAGTTTCCAAAAATAATGAAAAAATTTCCCCAAGGTCCTTTAACCTTGTTTGACCTATGATAAATCTCTTGGCCATTTATTTGGTGTTTTGAAGAGGTTTTAGGATTTTGACCAACCATAATTTAATTTAATGCATTTTTTAATTGATTTTTAATTGTTTAGTTGCAAATAAATTGTGTTGAGCTATTTGTGTTGACTTGTTGAGTTTGACTATGGTTATTGGGCCTTGGTCAAGGTTGATTTGACTTTGTTGAGTTAAAATCATCGGATTTAGGGGATTGATGAAATGTACATTTCATCTATCAAAATGAATGAATGATTTTAATTTGATAAAAGTCCTTCTTTGACCAATTTGTGTTTGATTCATTTCCCCTCCCTCTTCATCTTAATCCCATTCTATCCTTATCCATTTCTTTAACCTATGATATCCCTATATCCTAAGGCTAGTTGATTGCAAAATCAACATAAGTATGGATGAGATTAGGTCCACCCTTTTGCCATTTTCTTTTAAGTGTGGTATGTTTTAGGAGTATGGTTCATAATACCATATCTCTAACATGCATTGACACTAAAATTTCTATTTCCCGGCCTCAAATAGTTGTGACTTCTACATAATTCCAATTACGATTGCTTAACATAGCGCTAAATTTTGACCTAAAAGGCATAACATTCTAGTAAGTGAGATTGTAAGTCTCCCTCCTTTCATGGTATTGTGTGGAAACTTGGCCTTTTTTCTTTCCTTTGGAAGATGTCTTGGTTCAAGGATCAATGCTTGTGAATAGAGGGTTGAGTGTTCTCCAAAGAATGACTTAAACAATTGAAAAGCAAAAGTAATACTAACTTCTGATCAACTAACATTTGACTAACTTTTAATTTCAAGTCATTTACCTTTTATGCACTTTAAATTCAAGTCTTTATTCATTTGCCATTATTCATACCATTTAACTTGTTTGTTTTAATGCCATTTTCACTTTGCTCACTTGAGCCATATCTTGTGATTATATTGTTATTGTGTATACTTGTTTGTGTATATTGTTTGGTTTTATGGTCTTTTGACCTTAATGTACATAATAATAACAAAAACTCTAAAAAAGATTTGTGTGGACTATTGGATTTGATCTGAGACATTGGACTTAGAATGTGACAACATTCCCTATTCGAAAGGACTTGGCCAATGCCAACTTTTCTGAAACCAAGTGCTTGTGAAGAAAACTTTCATCTGATGCAAGTATTGAGACCCCTTTTGAGTTCATATGCTACATGGTCTTGATAAAGTTGTTACTTTTAACCTGTGTCTAATGCCCATCTTTGAGCCATTCAAGGAGTATGTCATCTGGTACATGGGAGATTATGAAGAAGATCATGGAGTTGCTAAGCTTGGATGTGGCTATCTTTATTTGATGCCTTGCTCTTCACCTTGCTATTGTGTGTATTGATATTTCTTGATTCTAAAGTCCAAGGGAAATTGGGTTTCTATATGACATTCTTGTCTATTGGATTGCATCTCATTGGTCAGATCTTTTCAACTCTTAACTTTTAATTTTTACTTAGGATTAGTCTCTTCATCTCCTCCCACCTTCTTTAATTTCAAATCTCTCCCCCCTTTTAAAAATCTTCTTTGCTTGTGTTTTCTAAACTTAGACTTTATTGCAAATTAGAAACTTTGGCCTTATGCCATTGTATTTTCAAACTCTTTTCTTAATCCAATTTGTAAATGAACTTAACTATACTTGACTTAAAATTCCAGAAGACAAAAAGAACTAACACTCATTCAAACCTTTTTAGGCCTTTTCTGCCTTTGTTAAACTTTAACTTTTGTTAAAAGCAACTCATTCACTTTGAAATTGTTACCACGAACTACGAGGTTTTGATCCCTCATTTTATGTTGGTACCGAAGGTCTTGTCAAACATAAAAGTATAATTGATGAATTATTTTCTCATCCTCACACTCTATTTATTGCAAACATCATTTTATATACCAAAACACATACACACACAAAAAAGGGCTCCCTGGGAGTACCTAGGACACTTTGGGTGCTAACACTTTCCCTCTGTGTAACCAACCCCCTTACATGTGATCTCTGGCATTTTATTAGTTTTGATTTGAAAACTTCTTATCTTTGGGTTTTGTTCGTACTTTTCCCTTTTCCCTTGGAAACAATAAAAGCGCGGTGGCGACTCTAGTTTTATTGACGTTAAGTTTATCCATAGCTTAATGGTCATGAATTTACCGCTACAATAAGAAAGAGCTTCTACTTAAAAAAATTCTCCACAACAAGTTAAAGTCATGGCTGAGGTTGAAGACAACACCAGATATGTTATCAATAATAACCCACCCGTAGTTGGAAGTATGCCATGTCACAACAACTTGAGGTGATTGGATCATATGGCTAGAACTCCTACCACTGCTAGGAAACCAGGGATGAATATAGGATTACTTTATATTATTTATGTGAATCCTTTTGTCGGTCTTGATCACAAAGATCCCTACACTCACCTCACAAAATTCTATGAGTTAGCCAGTACATTTGGATCTTCTGAAGCAGAAGAGGAAGTCGTATTTATGAGACTCTTTCCTCATTCTTTGATTAGTAAATCTAAGGATTGGTATCTAGACTAAGTAGTGCAAATCTTGACCAACTGGAATATTCTTGAAGAAAAATTTCTTAAATTGATTATTTTCGCTCAACAAGTTCACGGATACAAAGACCATAATTACTGTGTTTTCCCAAGGTTCTACAGAAACGCTTTGTGAAGTATGGGAGCGTTATAAATCTATATTAAGGAAGTGTACTAGTCATGGTTTCAATGATATTACACAACTTCACATTTTCCAGAGTGGACTTCAGGCACAACCCAAAGTTTTGTTAAATGCAACAACTTGTGGTTCCTTAATGTCTAAGAGTGTAGAGGATGCAAATGCCATCATTGATCGGATGGAAATCAATGATCATCAAGTTCACTATAACAGAGGTTCATCACAACGAAAAGATGGTATTCTCGAGTTAGGAACGAATGAAGCGATATTGGATCGGAATAAGTTACTTACTCAAACTATGGAAGAACTCACCAAGCAACTTTCAAAACTTCCACAACAATTAAAGCATATGCTTTTTGCAAACTTTGCACAGGTGATCATCCTACTGGCTTTTGTCCTTCAGCTAATGAAAAAGTGAATTGTACGGGGAATCAACAACAAAGGCAAGTATCATATCAAGATAGTAAAGGCTATCAACGCGGAAAAAACATGTGTTATGGTCAAGGTTGGAGACAAGATACAAGGCCTTCGAGTAGGCATAATCCTTATCAAAACTTCAATCAAAATCCTTCATAGCTAGACAAAACTTCAAAGTTGGAAGACATCTTGAATCAGTTTATGAAAATGTCAATTGTAAATTAGAAAAATATTGATGGTTCAATCAAGAATCAGGAAACACAAGTTGGACAAATTGCAAAACAATTGGTTGATCAACAATGGTGGACATTCACTGTCAATAATCAAACCAATCCAAGATAACATTGTAAAGCAATTACAGTTAGGAGTCGTAGAGTGATTGAAACTGGAGTCAGTCAAAATCCAAAAAAAGAAAGAGTTGTAATTGAAAAACAAGAGGGAGAAATAAAATAAAGTGATGAGGATGTAGAAGAATAAGAGAATAAATAAGCATTAGTTGAAAATGAAACAGAAAATATGAAGAGTCCACTAGTGAAAAATCTTTTGTATCCTCAAGCTCCTGTCAAGAAAGACAAGGATTGGCTATATGCTAGGTTCTTCCATATTTTCAAACGCTTGCAGATCAATATCCCATGTTAGGAAGATCTGGAATAGATGCCAACTTACTTCAAGTTCATGAAGGAGATTCTTACAAAAAAGAGAAGGTATACAGATGAGGAGACTATTCATTTAGGCGTAAGTTGTAGTGCAATCATTTAGAGAAGCCTTCCATAAAAAGAGAAAGATCTTAGTCGTGTCATAATACATGTCACAATAGGAAGCATGACCATAGAAAAAGAACCGATTGATCTTGGCTCAAGTATGAATTTGATACCATTATCAGTAATCAGGTGGATAGGTGATTTGGAAACAAAGAATATAAAGATGACACTGCAGTTAGCCGACAAATCCATCACACGACCATCCAACATAGCTGAAGATGTTCTGATCAAGGTGGATAAATTGTTGTTTCCTATTGATTTTGTGGTACTGGACATTGAAGAGGATGATGATACTCCTATAATCTTGGGTGGACCATTCATGAAAACTGCACGAATGATGATTGATGTTGATGATGGAACAATTAAGGTTTGAGTCGAAGATGAAGAAGTAAGTTTTAACTTGTTTGAAGCACTGCATAATCCAAGATAAAACGGAGTTTGATTTAACCTAGATGCAGCTGATGAAATGATCATGGTGTAAGAACAAGATTTGGTTCTACATCTTGTATTTAGTTTTGATGATAACGATGTATTGTTACTTAGAGAACAATTTTGTACACTAATAGTTTTTATCTAGTGTGTAGCTTTTGCTACATGATATGACTCTGAAGCATTGATGTATGACGTCATCAGATTCTGGAATCAACACTCTGACTCTGAAGAGATACATATGCTTTAAAAGATGATGTCAAGTTCTAAAAAGCTCTTAGACAACAGTTCTGATGGACGTTTGTGCTAAAGCTTATGACTGTGACTCTGATTGAAGAGACTTTTAAGGATTGTCTACCTTCAAGATTTTGCGCTCAAGTTCTGATGATTTTGAAGAACAAGATTTGAAGACTTTGAAGGCCAGGTTCTGAGGAACTGTGTCAAGACTCTAAAGATCAAGGTTCTGAAGATTCTGTCAACTAGTCTCTTAATCCTTCTAAGTATGCTTCAACATCATTTCATTAGAAGCCTCTAAAGATTAGATGATAAGATCAAAAGTTTTTGCATAATAAAAATAATACACAATACAAGATCACCCTTCCCCCCACTATGCTGATTTTGTGGGCTAAGGACAGTACTATTGTACCATTTGGTCTCCTATATGCAAACTGTTACACAAAGAGACAACTCCAATTTTCTATTCCAATTCTACCCTTCAATGGATCTTTTAACTACCTATATAAATGAGTCTTGGAAGAATTAAAGAAGTTGTTATTGCTTACACTAATTCACTGCGCTCATACAGATGCTTTTGCTGAAGTAAATATTTTCTATGTATAGTCTCTGTAAACACACAAAAGTTGTTGCTTGTTATTGTGTGACATATTCTTTGTATTAAACTTTTGTTAATTTTCTTTCTTAGAAGCATTCTTTTTAAACACAAACTTGAAAATCTGAAAGTTGTTTGAGTGATTTCCTTTAGTGAGTAGATTTTAGTCAAATAAACTCAAGAAGACAAAGACGGTTTGTCTTTGTGGTGTTTGTAATCATGTTTTGATTATAGTAGATTAAGTCCTTATTGAGAAGGAAAAAAATCACCTTGGTAGGATGGACTGGAGGTATCTTCGTTAACATCTAACCAGTATAAGAATAACTTTGTTATTTTTCTTGTTCATGTTATTTCTTTATTGAGTTGGTTTTGAAAAAGCTTTTGTTTTTAGAAACCCAAATTTAATCCCCTATTTCTTGGGTTTCTTTCCACCTTGAATTAGCATCAGAGCTCTGGTTCTGATCTTGATAAGATTATCAAACACTTAACCGTGTCAAATAAAGATCCAATGTGAAACACAATGGTTGCCCCTCCACCACCTACTCAAACAAATGATAGATATCATTATAATGTTAAACATCCAGTTTTTGATGGAGATAGATTTGACTATTGGAAGGATAAAATATATAGCTACTTTATAGGTCACGATGTTGATCTATGGGATATGGTAGTTGATGGCTACGTACACCCATTAGATGAAAGTGGCAATAAAGTTGAAAGATGAGTGATGAATGATCAACAAACTAAATATTATAAGAATTATCACAAAGAAAGAACCATCTTGCTAAGTGATATTTCATACGCTGAGTATGAGAAAATAACCAATAGAGATACTGCTAAATCTATATTTGATTCTCTGAGGAGGACGCATGAAGGGAATGCACAAGTCAAAGAAACCAAGGCTCTTGCCTTGATTCAAAAATATAAAGCATTCAAGATGGAGGATGAAGAAACTGTTGAGAACATGTTCTTAAGGTTTCAGACTCTTGTTGCAGGACTTAAGGTTTTGGACAAAGGGTATTCTACTGATAATCATGTTAAAAAGATCATCATAAGTCTACCTAAGCGTAGGAGACCTATGGTAACAACTATGAAGTTATCAAAGGATCTTAACAACACTTCTCCTATAGAACTGGTTAGTTCTTTAAGAAGTCATGAGATTGAGCTCGAGGAAGATGAGCCTAAGAGAAAAAGCGAGGTTGTTGCTTTGAAGTCTTCAGAAAGATTTGAGAAGAAAAAATATCTTCAAGCAGAAAATGATGAAGAGTCTGAAGAGGAATCAAAAGAAGAAGATGGATGGTTTCTTCTGTCCAGACGCGTTAATCAACTCTGGAAGAAAAGGCCAGGAAAATTTAGAGGATAAAGAGGGACATGTGGTTGTTCTGAGTCCACTTTTGGATCCAAGAAGGATGGAGCTGGCAAAGAACTCACATGCTTTGAGTGTAAGGTGCCTGGCCACTTCAAGAATGAATATCCCAAGTTAACGAAATAAAGTCCCAGGAATAACTTTAGAGGAAAGAAGAAGGGTTTGGTAGATACATGGGATGATTCAAAGTCTTCAAAAGATGATTATGAAGAAAAACAGGCTAATGTGGCATTCATGGCTTGCAAAGAAGCTCCTGTAGAAAACGACTCAATCAGAATCTGAATCTGAATCAAATTATAAAGAGGTATTTTCTGAACTTTATCGTTCTGAGCTTGAGTCTAGTTTATTAGAAGTTCTGGAAAAATATCAGAATCTTCTTGACAAATACAAGGATCTGAAGAAGATTCATGTATCTGAATGAGAAGCCTATAGTAAGCTTTAGAAATATTTCTCAAGTTTGAGTGAAGAAAATCTCATTTTGAAAAACAACAACTTTGTGCCTCAATGCAAGAGTCTCAAACCTGAAAAGAAGATTCTTTTGCCTCTATAAGTTCTGGTGATATCATAAAGAAATATGATAAATATTTCCATAAATTTATTGCTAGAAGCCTGAATAGAAGCTTCATGGCTTCCATGATTTATGGCATTAGCAGAAACTAGACAAGGGGTAATGGGTATGATTTTGATGACAAATCTGATTTTGAAAAAGATGACAAGCCAAATACTCTTCAGTCACATTTTTTTTCCTTCTGGGAAACAAAATTATGTTAGGCCTAAATGTATAATTGTTTCTAAACCTAAGGCTAAAGAAAAACCTCATGTTCAATCTAATCATGCATTCATGTATAGATGTCCTTCAAATAAACTCAAGTTTGTTAAGAACTCTGGGAAGACTAACCCAAAAGAACCCAGAAAGATATGGGTACCTAAGGATAAGATAATATATGTTGCAGATATCCTTAGTAGTAAAGTTGAGACACTAGTCATGGTACCTAGACTATGGATACTCGCGGCATATGACGGGAAGAAGGCATATGTTCCAAATCCTGAAACTTAAGCCTGGAGGCGTCGTCAGTTTCAAAGGTGATTAGAAAGGGAAGATCAATGGCTTAGGAATAGTAGGTAACATTAAACTCCCTTCCATTACTAATGTTCTTTTAGTTGAAGGATTAATGCATAATACGTTGTCCATAAGTCAATTAAGTGACAATGGTTATGACATTATTTTCAATCAAAAGTCCTATAAAGCTATCACTCAAAAGGATGGTTCAGTTCTTTTTAATGGAAAGAGGAAGAACAACATTTACAATATTAGAATTTTTGAATTGAAAACTCAGAATGTAAAATGTCTTATGTTTGTAAATGAAGAGCAATGGACATGGCATACACGATTGGGCCATGTTAGCATGAGGAGGATTTCTCAGCTAAATAAGCTCAATTTAGTTAAAGGCCTGCATAATCTGAAGTTTTCTTCAGATGCTCTTTATGAAGCATGTCAGAAAGGAAAGTTTTCTAAAACCTCTTTCAAGGATAAAAATGTTGTTTCAACCTCAAAACGATTGGAGCTTCTTCACATTGACTTGTTAGGTCTAGTGAAAATTGCCTCTGTCAATGGTAAGAAGTATAGACTAGTCATTGATGATGACTACAGTAGATGGACACGGGTAAAATTTCTAAGACACAATGATGAGTCACATTATGTGTTTTCTACCTTTTTCTCCCAAGTACAAAATGAGAAGGATCTCAGAATTGTAAAAGTCAGAAGTGATCATGGTGGAGAATTTGAAAACAAAGACTTTGAACAATTCTTTAATGCTAATGGAATTTCCCATGTTTTCTCCTACCCTATAAATCCACAACAAAATGGAGTTATAAAGAGGAATAATAGGACTCTGTAAGAGATGGCCAGAACCATGATCAACGAGACTAATATAGCTAAGCACTTTTGGGCATAGGTAGTCAACACAATGTGTTATATTCATAACATGATATCTATAAGTCATATTTTGGGTAAGACTCACTATGAATTATGGAAGAATATGAAGCCTAACATTTCATATTTTCATCCTTTTGGATGTTCTTGTTTTATGCTGAACACTAAGGAAAGTCTGAAACAAGCTCCCAGAGCATGGTATGAAAGACTAAGCAATTTTGTTTTACAAAATGATTTCACCCGAGGGAAGATTGATACAACTCTTTTTTGTAAGTAATTCAAAAATGATATTCTTTTTGTTCAAATTTACGTTGATGATATCATATTTGGTTCTACTAATGATACTTTAAGCAAGAAATTTGCTAAGTCTATGCATCCAGAGTTTGAGGTGAGTTTGATGGGAGAACTCAAGTTCTTTCTTGGGATTCAAATTAATCAAAGTCCAAAATGAATGTGCATCCATAAGAGCAAGTACACTAAAGAACTTATGAAGAAGTTTGACATGTCAGAATGCAAGATGTAAAAGACTCATATGCATCCTACATGCATCCTTGAGAAGGATGAGGTAAGTGCTAAGGTAGAACAGAAGGTATACAGAGGTATGATTAGTTCTCTCCTATACTTGAATGCTTCTAGACCTAACATTTTGTTTAGTGTATGTTTGTGTGATCGCTTCCAATCAGATCCTAGAGAGCCCCACTTAACAACTATTAAGAGAATCTTCAGGTATCTGAAAGGTACGATAAACCTTGGCTTGTGTTATAGAAAATCTAAAGATTACAAGCTACTGGGTTATTGTGATGTTAATTACCCTGGAGACAGACTTGAGAGTAAAATCACTTATGGAAGTTGTTAGTTTGTGGGAGATAACCTGATCTCATGGTCCAGCAAAAGGCAATCAACAATAGCACTTTCAATGGCAGAAGCTGAATACATTGCAGCCTCTAGATGCAGTACTTAGATGCTCTGGATGAAAAGTCAGCTAGAAGATTTCCAGATATATGAGAGTAACATTCCTATACTCTATGATAATACTTCTGCGATTTGTTTATCTAAGAATCCCATTTTGCATTCTGGAGCAAAACATATTTAGATAAAACATCACTTTATACGTGACTATGTTCGGAAGGGAATTTTAAATATAAAATCTATTGATACAGATCATCAATGGGCTGATATCATTACAAAACCCCTTGCTGAAGATAGATTCATTTTCATTCTGAAAAATTTGAAAATGAGCTTATGTCCAGAATGAAAAAGATGTTTTTCTCATAATGTTAATATCTCAGAATTGATAAATGAGACTATGAGATTTGTTGGTTGTTCTGAACATGTGAGTCTTCTGAAGTGAGAAGATTTAATAAGTTCAAATGTATCCAATCAGAGTATGTTTGGTTAAACAAATCTGCTTTATGGATACTGAATAATTTTTCATTTAATATTTGTCAATCAACCTCGAATAGTGGAACATTTTTTAAGACATTTATCTTAGAAAACTGATTGTTTCAAAGTATAGATTGATAACAGTCAAACGCATTATTTATCATCTGAATCTTTGTAAGTTTTGACTATCTCTATGATCAAATATTAGATGTAACTGGTCCAAGAGTTGACTTTGTTACATTAACTTTCTCTGGTCATTATTCATCTGCACCATTGTTATTCATCATCATATTATAGAATAAAAACTCAAAAGTCAAGTTTGACTTTATTGACCTTTGTTGTTAGTTCATGTGTTTCACTTTCATTTTGCATGGTTATATTAACTTCACATTAGCATTTATTTTATCCGTTTATCAAAGGTAAAAGTTAGAGTCAAAAGGTGGATCTTTGACTTTAATCCCTAGATGTTAAAATAATTTGTTTTAGTTCAAATTATTTTTTATTTTACTTTATTCAAATATTTTTATTAATACTTTGAATGACACAAAGATAGGAATATTTTTAGAAATAAAACAAGGGGAGTCTTTTATTAATCAACTTTTTCACATTACAATGCATACATTTCCCCTTTATTTACATGTTTTTTCTCTTACATACATATAATAGAATATTTCAGAAACATACAAAAATAATTAGAAGTTTTATTTACATCATTATTTCCTAAATTATAAGTACAATGCATCATAAAAAGGGAAGGAAAGTTTTCTGCAGGTTCTCCTCATATGCCCTTTTATGCATTCATCAAAGCCTTCTCAAGCATCCTCCAAGCCAAGCGTTTTTTACAAAACCTAGCTGAGTCTTATGCTTTGTACAACCATCGACTCCTCAAGCTATCACCACTTCTTCTCCATGTGAGCTATCTCTAAGCCAAGCCATTCAAGCCATCAACTCCAAACCAATCTCACATGTGCACATAAAACAAAAAGGAGAATAAAAATATTTCTGTTAGAGAAAATCAATTGGGGATCACAAGAAAAAGTCATTCACACGCACAAAAATTCACACCCAATTCAATCCAAATTTCAATAACAAATTTATAAAGAGGATCAAGTATAACATAAGTCCCTTCACACACTTCCAAATATCCATACATGATATATACCATATATAAATCATGTTATTGTTCCATTCTTACACACAGACATTCCATTAGAAGCACTCTGCAGATATTTGTTCAAAGTTTGCTCGGATCACTTATAGATTAATTCCCCATATGAATTAATCTACGTGAATTTAGATCCATATACTTTCTTTTGAGTTGCTTCACCCTAATTTCTTACCATCAAATCCCTACACTCAAAGTTCCTTCCAAAATCTAATCATAGTTTCACATTGAAACTCTGATAAAGGTTGAGCTAAAGCCCAACCTACCCATAATTAGCAGCTACTCAGAACAACATTAATAGAAAACAACACAGCACAACAACACATCCAATATCACATAAGTCAAAATTAAAAAGGTAAGAGAAGAAGGAGAGTAAGGAGAAATCAGAATCATTGAGAAGAAGAAGAAATGATTCTTGCATAAGAAAAGAATCAGAGAATTGAACCTCGTGGATCTTCACCTCAATAACATCTGAGAAGGTAAATTCATTGTTTTCCCCTATTTATGATGATATTTATTGACGAACTAGACTAAACTTAGTGTTTGACTTGGAGGTTTTTATTATAATCTTTGATGTTCAAGGGTTTTTGCTCATTTGCATTTAGGGTAAAGGTTTTTTTTTAAGAGGTAAGGTGTTGTTTAGTTCAGTTTTTAGACAAGGAAGGGATTATGGCTTTATGGAAACCCTAAGTTCTGATCCCAAGGTTGAAGAAACCTTTTTGAGAAATTGATGGAGGAATTGTATTCAGAATAGGATTTCAGAAGGTTTTCATGTTGGGAGGTTTGACGTTAGGCGTCGTTTGGGTAAGGTTTAGTTCCATTTAGGGTTTCGATTGTGGGAGCCCGATCTGGGAATTTGAGATAGTTTTAGGAAATTTTGAGTTTGCATTTGGACTCAGAAGTTCTCATTTAGGTGGGGAGGGTTTTTATTTTGAGTTGGACGGAGAAGAGGGGCGGCGCCACAGTGGATGGCCGCCTGCCACCTTCTTCCTTGGTGAGGTGGTGGTCGGTTTTCTTTGAATGAGCCACAAAGAGAAGAGAGAGTTATAGGTAAGAGAAAGTGATGAGAGAAAATGGAAAATGAGAAATGAGGATTTGTAAGCCTCTTTTCCTCTTTTGTAAGCGTTTTAGTGAGCTGTGACAAGTGGCAGCCTGTACATCCCAAAATTCACTAAGGCCGAGTTGGTGGGGCATCCAAGTATGGTGAGTTTAATAGGTCGAATAACTGTGTTTATACCTACAAATAGGAATCCTGATAGGGTATCAAAATAAGCAAGACAAAGTCGGCCTCATATAACTCGGGAATGATCTAGTTCCTGCAAGTCGGATCCAATGACAAGGCTAAGATGTCATTTGAAGGGTCATAAGAAACAATTACATACTGATGCATTATGATATGGGAGTTATAATTATTGAAGAGGCACACGTTACATAGCCATTGTCGCGGCTGGAAAAAGAACAGAGTCGACACCATCTTTTATTTGTTCCTAATGAACAGGGAAATAATGATAAAACCTAATAATTAAGGGTGAGATGCTAAGTTTGGCAGTCGGTTAAGTAAGGGGAAGGTACTAGGCACCCCTTACCTCCATTGTACTCAATGAGATCCTCCTTTAATTTTAGGGTTAGTGTGTGTTTAAAGATGTTTGCTTGATTATTGATTAATTATTAATTATTTATCGTATTTATAGAAAATATTTTATTTAAACAGATGGGAGAAGGATCAGAGTTTTAAGGTTAGGGTTATTGTGTGTTTAAAGATTTTTTATAATCGTACTCGCTAGAGTTTACAACTCTGTGCCTATGTACCTTTGCACCAGACGAAGGATCAGAGTACCGTAGTTCTTGTAGAAAATAATTATTTGTTTTGTCGTTTTTATCCCTTGAAAATTCTCACGCATCGAGGCGGAGAAATGATTGATTTTTAAAATGCCTCAATACTCTAGGGTAGAGGACTTATAGTTTGAAGTAGGGGTGGCAAAACGGGCTTGGCCCGCGGGGCATGCCCGTTTTGCCCGCACTTTTGTGTGGGGCGGGCCAAGGATTTATGCCCTCACCCTCAAATGTGCCCGCCCCGCCCTGCCCCATTTTTTTCGCGGGCTTTTGCGGGCACGTGTATTTACATAAATTTTTGCATTTTTAGGCTTAAAAAGTGCAGTGCCCGCGGGCTTTCCCCGCCCCGCCCTTACTTTTTTGCGGGGCGGGTCTAAGTTTTAGGCCCACATCCTCAACTATGACCGCTCCGCCCCGCCCCGTTTTTTTGCGGGCTTTTACGGGGCGGGCCTAAATGGGGCGGGCATGCCCGTTTGCCACCCCTAGTTTGAAGTGTGTTGAATTTGATTTTATCCCTTTGATGGTTTGTGAAAATAATATTTAATTTAGTTTTTGAGAAAAATAAATTAGTGATTACATAGGAATCTCAGATATAGTCCTTATCCCAATTTTGTCCTGATTTTATCCCTTGAAAACCCTAATATTTTATCCCTTAAATTATCCCTGACTTTTATCTCATTTTGATTGCAACAATAAATTTAATTTGGTTAAGATAATTAAATAATGCAAAATGACTTACCCATTATCACGATTTTAACTCTAACTTATATGCCTTAAAACGCTAATTTTATCTCATATTCCTCAATTTAATTATCCCTAATTTTATCGCCAATTAATTAAATATGACTAGTATAAATAATTAATCGTAATAATCCCAAAACCACAAATAGATTAAATCATAAATTAAATTAAATCATGAGCTTAGAAATTTAGAGAAAAAAACTAATTATTATAAATGAATTAATCCTAACATTAAATAAATAATTTCCCATATTAATTAGTTAATTAAATAATTAATTAATTAATTAAAACAAGCGGGGGTATATTTTAATCAAAATTAATAATTGGGCTTAAAATAAGGGGTTGGATTAGCAATAGATAATTTAGGGCCCAAAACCCACACCAAGTAAATCCTAATTACTAATAACTTAAATAAATAAAATAAAATAAAATAAATAAAATGAAAAAACTTACTACAAGGAGGTCCGATGAGATGACGTTGGTTCTCCGGTGATTTCGTTTTCAGTTTCTTCTTCCTCGTTCCTGTTAGTGTTTTTGTGATGTTGTTTTACTTTTTGATTCAGATTTTGAATTAGTTTTTTTTAGTGTATGGTTATGTTTTATATTTACATTGAAATCAGGATTTTATTTTGAATTTGTTGTTGTTCTATTTAAACAAAAATTTATAGGTTATTGTTGTGTTAATGTTGTTCTACTTCAATGAAAAGATTGTATTATTTTTTTTCAATTTACAGTATACTATAAGTTCATATAGTATGTCGTGTATAAATTCATAAATAAAGAAAATAATACCTTACTAATGGAGTTCATCTAACAAGATGAACTAGACTTTCAAAATCTGATAAATCCGTATTAAAATTTAGATTAAGAAAGTTATTCATATATGATAGTACTTTAAATATACTAATAAAAATCCCATCAAAATGATACCGAAGAAAATTGAATCAAGTTTGTCAGTGTACCTTCAATTAACACAAAAAAGAACATGTCCAATTTTTTGAGTAAATTATCAAACATAGTTAAATGCATAATTTATAGGTGTTGATAAAGCTAACAAAAGCCTGGCTTTTTAATTTCATATGTATTACAACAACTACAAAATTGAATATTTTTTTGAATAAGATCTTAAAAATAATCGCATTCTTTTTAGTGATAAATGGAATATTAAAATATAATATTAAATCATAATTAATATTAAAAATGGAGTATCAAGATTATCACCACTATAAGTATTGAGATTGTGATTGTGTGTGAGAAATTATTATTAATTAGTGTTGTTTACAATGAAATAAATGATTAGTAAAAAAATTTAGTAACTTATTAGTAAAAAAGTATAATTATAATTAAAAAATAAAATTAAAAAAATATCAGATAATCATCATGTGGTTTGGAAAAATAAAAAAGTAGAAAATAATTTTAATAGAAAAAATTGGGACTTTGTGATTCTCGGCGAGAGTGTCTAGTCAAATAATTTTTCCAAGAAAAAATAAAAAGAAAGAGTCATCAGAAATCATCAAATGGCTTGGGTAAAATAAAATAACAAATAAGAGAGAAAACAATTTATTTAAAAGAAAAAATTTAGACTCTAAAAAAGGTTTGGGACTCGGTAAAACTATGTAAAAAAAACTCTGGATGAAATTCTCTCTAATTGGTGTCTAATTTTTATTAAAACAGTTAATCAAATAGTTACAAGAAAATGAGAGAGCCATCAAAAATCATCATATGACATAAAGATTAAATTAAAAAGATGTAAAAAGAATTAAAACGTAAAAATAAAGTTTGAGACCCTTGAGCAAAATGTTTGAGACTCTGTGAGACTTGTGTGAAACCCTCTGTAAAACTATGTGTAATTCCTCTCCCCAAGTTAGGAAAATATTACTCTATTTATAATGCAATTTTAGGTCGATTCTAAAAGAAATAGAAATTAGGCATTGATTATCATAATCAAAAAAATTAAATCAAATACAATTTGAATTTAATTTTTTTTACAAATAAAAGGGAAAAAAAGGCACAAGTGAGAAATGTGAGATTTAAACCTAGGACCTTGTGCTTGTAATCCATTGCACATTCTTTTCTATCAACTGTGTTATTTCATTTATTCAAAATAAAACAACATTAGCCAATATATAATAATAATCTTAATAATAATATTAATAACCCCATTATGACCCTAATTAGATAATATATCAATTAATGATAATTTGATTAGTAAAAAAGTTATTTTAACCCTAAATAATTTCAATATTAATCTATTCCTAAATAACAATAATATAACTTAATATTAATATGTAAAAAATAATAATAATAATAATAATATTAATATATCCTCATTTAACTAATAACGTTATTAGAATTTATTCTACCCCTGCTATTAAACCAAATAATCCCCTTAATTATTATTTTTTACTAATGTCTTTTAATAAGATAAAATATCATATTTACTAATGGTAATATTCCTCTAGTATAACTCCATAAATTATTACGTTCCAAGCAACATCCCTGAATTAAAACAAATATCTAAGAGGGACTAAAACGTCAAAGTGGTCCCCTTTTGACTTTTTAGGTCAGTGGGGTTTACCAGATGCCTTATAAATGGCCCCGAGCATATCAATGACCTAGATTCTAAGTCAATAACAAGAAAGAAATAGTGGTCAAAATTTGGGGTACGACAGCTGCCTTAATTAGCTTCAAATCGAGATGGTTAATTATAAAGAGGAACCCTAATTTTGACCGCTGGGTTAATAGACTCCAGAGCCGAGCAAGGATTGGTCAATCTTTGGTTTTCTGTTGGCATCTCACTTTGATGTATCCCAGATAATATCTCCTTGCATACGATTCCCATAATCACAAATATCGAGCAGGACTTAGATGATCCTTCGGTCGCTGTTTGATAACCCTAGTAGAACCCCTGATGAAACTCTTAATAAAATCCATAACAAAACTCTTGATGAAACCCCTGATATAACTTCTGATGGAACCCCTGGTGATAAGACCTTGATGAAACCCTTTTGAAAAATCCCTGATGGAACCCCTCGACTAAATCCTTGATGATCTGTTTCAACCTCTCTAAGTGACACTTGCCTATGATTCCTATGATCATTCGATTATGTCACTGGAGTCAGGTAGTACTTTAGTGATTTAATCACTCTGGCTGAGACCCATCTGGTGATACTCTGGTGAAAACCCTTGACAAAGTTCTGGTAGACCCCCTTGATGAAGCTTCAGATAGAATCCCTAGATGAAACCCTTGATAAAATCCTTTTGATGAAACCCCTCAATAGAAATCTGGTGAAACCCCTTGGTGGAACCCCTTGATGAAACTCCTGATAGAACCCCTTGATATAATCCTTTGATGAAACCCCTGATAAAATCCTTGGTGAAACCCACGGTGAAATCCTGGTGGAATCGTTTGATAAAACCCTGATGAACCCCTTTGATAAAAATTTGATGAAATCCCTAATGAAACCCTTAATGGAACCTTTGATGAAACCCTTTTTGATTAATTTTAACCCTTCTGGGTGAAACTTGCATACGATTCCCATGATCATCCGATCATTTTACGGGAATCGGGTAGTACTCTACTAATACCCCGATCACTCTAGATGAAACCCCTTGGTAAAATTCTGGCAGAACCCCTTGATGGAATCTTTCGATGACATTCCTGATAAACCCTTTTGATAAAATACCTTGATAAAGTTCTGGTGGAACCCTTTGATAGAAAATTCCGATGAAACCCTTTGATAAATCCATGATGAAATCCCCTTGATAATAAAACTTTGTTGAAACTTCTTGGTAAAACCCTGGTGAACCCTTGGTGGATAATTCTCTGATGAAAACCTCTTGATTGAACCTCTTTGATAAAACTCCTTTGATAAAATCTCTTGTTAAAATCCCTTGACAAACATGGTATATGAAACGTGTCATGTGTGCGGGATAGGTTAATAAGCTGGAGATGTGAGAGGTGAAAACCCACTCAATAGTCGATAACGATGATTCAGGATGACCGACTACTAGATAAACTTCTTTGATGACCCGCGGTAAGTGAGTTTGCTGGGAAAGTCCTTTATTGAAAAGGATCTATGGAGATGTTACTTACTGGGGAAGATTAATAAACATTCATACATAGGAAATTGTAATGGTATAGCTAGGGATTGGACTTCAATCGTCATCAGTATAAGAACCGATAACTCATTATTGGCAAGAAAAATGAAGTAAGACCCGAAAGATCTGAAGGAAATAACAGCGGTATAAGAACCAAAAAACAAGATGAAAAACGGTGTAAGAACCAATGTGAAGGTATGACGCTGATATAAGAACCGAAGTGACTGGATGACAACGGTGTAAGAATCGAAGTGACTGGATGACAATGGTGTAAGAACCGAAGTGACTGAATGACAACAGTGTAAGAACCAAAGTGAAAAGTGGTGTAAGAATCATAAATAGGATATTATCATGGATAATACTAGAGCAAGAACTTATGCTAGGGGTTCTCTCAGAATAACGAAGTAAAAAGGAGATTGATAGAAGAACTCGATGTCTCTACTAGGGAAGACTGATTTCACGTAAGATGACTATCTACTGGGGAATTAGCTTCCAGACGAGGTTCCCTAAGGAGTGTGAGTGTTGAGGAAAGTCCTAAGAAATCCTTGCAAGGATCTGGTGAAGGAATTATATACCATTAGGGCATACCAGGCAAAGTGTTGCTAAGTATTTTCTGCTTGGAGAATGAGTTCCAAGGATACTTGCTAGGAAATTGTCTTTAAGACCGACTCACAGGGGTGTACATCGAGAAAATAGTTAGGGAGAAGCTTGGACTGAGATCTATTGTAGACTTAGTTGGGGATGGATCCAGACTCTTATGATGAGTCCTGAGTCTCAGCCTGTGTTATATATATATATATATATATGTTATGTATGCATGTTATGTTATGTCATATGTTCATGTTTAGAGTCTCTATGATGTAATACTCCATATTCATTGAAGTGATGCATGATTGCAATGTTATAGATGATTCGTCTATAGATGATTCATCCATGGATGATATAATCATTTGGAGAATATGGCTTATTTTCTTTCAATAAAGTGTTAAGCGGAACCTTTGGAAAGTGGATTTTATAGGACGGGTTCTGGAATTGTTAATGGGGATGGGTTTTTTATAAGGTTCCAGGTAGGATTGAAATTTTATGAGGTATTGAATGCCGAGAGTGTTGGTGTAAGCCCTAGAGGCCAATACTTTTGGTACTTGTATCGAATTGTCTATTAATAATAAAAGGCTTTTTTTATTATGTTTGTTTAATAAAGTCCCTGGAATAGATAGTCCGTTTAATGTATCAAGTGTGACTTAATCATGAGATCACATTAAACATAAGGACATTATTCTTAAAGTATCCGTAGTCGAGCTTTATTGTGAAGTGGGATAACATTAAAGCATGAAGACTATTATGTTTATAGACTGATGATCACATCTCATGGATCATGGATAAGGAGTTATAAAGTCTCAAACATAGGTATGAATATTAAGAGTAATATTTATACTGGATTGACCCGCTATGAGAATACTCTATAGAATGTTATGCAAAGTGTCATAAGTTATTCTCATGGTGATAATGGTGTATACCACCCTTCGACCTGAAACCACTATGGACCCTAGATGTAGAGTCGAGTGCCTTATTGTTGATCAAACGTTGTCTGTAACTGGATGACCATAAAGACAGTTGATGGGTACTCCATGAAGCATGCTAAGGGGCATGAGTGACCTAGATGGAATTTTCCTATCCTGCGTAACAGGATAAATGTCTATGGGTCCAATATTGAACTGGACAAGGATGACACGGTCTATGCCTTGTGTTCAATATAGACATAAGGGCAAAAAGGATAATTACACACATAATCATTATCACAGAAGGATTCGTCAGATCACATGACATTTTCGTGTCTTAGGTAGCAGTGATGTGTTGCTAGATACCGCTCACTATTTATTATGGTAAATACGTGATTTAATATAATTGTGTAATACCCCAAAATTTACCCTTCATTTTTCCTGGAAGCATACGCTTTACACCTCATGCATGCATTCATTTTTTAGGTCATTTAGCATTTGCATTTCATCATGGCAATCGGAATCGGATCCAAGAAGCTTGAACATCATCCAGGACACTTTGTGGGCTCTATTTAGATGATCAATCAACACAAGGGAAAGACTTGAGTTACTTCCAACAGGGGTATATTCGTCAGTTAAAACGTTAATCTTGAAGGAGCAAAGGTTTGTTCATGAGTTGTCATGCTCGCTAGGCGAAGCCCACGTGTTTTGAAGAAAAAAAAACGGAAAACGGAAAAATAAATAAATAAATAAATAAATAAAAGAAAAAATCTTGGACTTGGACCTCTCTCATTTAAGCCCACAGGTCCACAAAAATCAGATTATAAATTCAGAGTTTCAGTGAAACAAAATTTCATTCTATTCCTATTACCCAGTCTGGGAAAAAGATAGTGAGAGAAGAACCCTGGGGAAAAAGATAGTGAGAGAAGAGCTAACAGAGTTCAGAGCAACCTCCAGGCAACTCTGAAAGGTTCATTCTGACTCACACACTTTCAACTCAAGCAAACCCTAACATTGGTTTGCAAATCCAGCCGTGCCATTTGATTTCAACCGATCTCTCCAATCAGGTTTGCCCTATATCCATCATCTTTATGCCTTTAATTTGAATGCTCTAAATGTATGAGGTATTATGGGTGAATTTGATACCCTTTTGATGCATGTGTTTGACAAGAGGTTTAGGCCTTCTACCCTTGGTTGCTTTTTGTGAGCTTTTTGTGAATTTTAATGGCATGATTCATGTGGTTACATTTTGATTTGGGGGCAACTCTTGGTTACCCTATTTTGTTTCTCTAACCTGTTTGTTGAGTTTTGTTTTGTGAGGGCTCATATGACTCTTGCAGAGATGGTTTGCCTGGTGTTCCACTTTATTTGTGGGATACCACCTGGAGGTTTCATTCTGATTACCTGTACTGACTCACTTTCTTTGATGGTGTTAGCTTGGAAGGATCTCAGGGTTTCCTTGTTCCGTTAATTACTGTTACTTCGGATCTTCATCCGTATGGTACTTTTACATTTTTCCCGCATTTTACTGCTTTCCTAGCTGGAAGACCTCGATAGGAGGCAATGTTTTGTGTTTACATTATGCAGGTTCCTTCGTCAAGGACTGCCTTTTTGTATAAGCAACCTAAACCTTCATTGATTTTTCTTCTCCTAAACACACGTTTACTCCTTCTACTACAGGCGAGTAAGTCTCCAAAGGTCGAGCATCCGGTAGATTACGTAGTAACGTCGTTCGTCCAAAACCCAATCCATAACCCCGTAGTTAGCCGAACTACGGCTTTCTCTGATTCTCATTCCAGATGAGATACGTAGGCATAAAGCACGATGTCTTAGCGATCACACATCCCCCAAACCCATAGGTCAGCCGAGCTATGAAGACTCTGATTCTCATATTCAGATGAGATACGTATGCAGTGGATGCGACATCCGCGCGAGTCATTTTCATTTAACCCCTTTTTTAGTAAACAACACAAGATAAACTCACACCCTTTAGACAAGAACTACAAAAGTGGATCCCGTAGAGTACTACGGATGCGTAGGGGTGCTAATACCTTCCCTTCGTATAACCGACTCCCGAACCCAAGATTTGGTTGCGAGACCTTGTCTTTTCCTTTCCTCTTTTCAGGTTTACTTCGAGCGTTTCCTTTCCCTCCTTTGGGATAAATAACGCACAGTGGCGACTCTTCTATCATTTTCTTTCGCCGGTTGTTTTTTCGCACACTGTATTTTTCAGGTTGCGACAGCTGGCGACTCTGCTGGCGACCCGGTTTCCCTAAGCGAGTCCCTCCTAGCTTTTGTAGCTTATTTGTTTATTGGGTGTTCATGCTTTTTGTTAGTACCTTAAGATTGGCATTAATTTTGTAAAACAAATAATGTAATCACCTCTGTTGTTTTAATATGTTGGGTTGAAGAAGTTCAACATCTGGACCAACATGTCATGTAAGATGTCACGACATCGGGACTGTGACATCTCACATGTGTATAAAACTGAATCAGTTAATTCTAGTTTGGTTTGTGATTAATTAGGAGATCGGGTGAATATCCTAACTCCTATGTGAAGATCTTGAAGATTCAATCAGAAGATTTGGTAAATATATTTGGTGAATATACAGTTCTCAAATATGGAGATCTTTTAGGAAATAAAAGATTGAAGACCTTGATTGTAGCAGAAGATTTCTGCCAGCTCTGTAACAGCAAAGGAGAAGCTTGCTGCGATTTCTGAAGGCCCAAATCCAGTTGGGTGGTTAGGTTATAAATAGCAGATTGTAACCTAGGTTTTGTAAGCCTCAAAGAATGTAACAATTAGAGGTGTGTGTGTGAGGTAAACCTCCCAACCTGTGGGAAGGTTACCAGGTGTTTCTCAGTGCTTGAAAGCATGAGATTATTTGTAACTCAAAGCCTGTAGGCAAGAGTGGTTATGTTCTTGAACGAACCTGTGAAGCATGTTCAAGGTGTTTAAGCATTACATGGTAATTGTAGTGATAGGAATGGAAACTGGAGGTTTCTATCTAGGAGTGCCTAGGTATAGATTGCATTGGGTAGGGATTAAGTGAAGAGTTGTAAACGGGGGAGTTTAACTCTGAATTAATACTGCTAATAGTGGATCTTCTTCCTGGCTTGGTATGCCCTCAGAGTAGGTAATGTTGTACCGAACTGGGTTAACAATTCTGGTGTTTTTACCGTTTGCACACTATATATTTTGTCTGTTATAACTCAGTTTGTTTCTAGTCTGTTTATGAAAAGAATCACAGACTTGACACACAGCCTGCAGTCTGATTGCAAAACAGAATGTTATGACATTCATTATTGAATGCTGTTACAGATAGACTGGTTGGTCTGTTACAGTTCACCTTTCTGCAAAACAGAATGTTATGACATTCATTATTGAATGTTGTTACAGATAGACTGGTTGGTCTGTTACAGTTCACCTTTCTGTAATGATTGGCACAGGTGATGTTCAAATCAATGTTGAGACATCATGCTGATAACTGGGCAGGATCAATAAACATTAGGGTTATGTTTGATTTCTACTGTGTCTTTGCACTAGATGGATAAAACAGGATGTTCTTCTTTCCATGGTGGTATTTTAGCAGATGTCTTGACATCTGTGACAGGGTGCATATGAGTACTGGGTTTTAATTTGTATAACTGTCTTGCTGTATTAGTAACAATGTTGGATCAGATGTCATGACTTCGTGTAGAACATCTGAACTCTGACTATACCAGAATTTCAATTGGTATCAGAGCAGGCATCATGTTCTGTTTCTAGATGAGATCCATGGGTGATACTTTCTGGTATCTTGCAAGGAGTTATGTTAGCACTACGCCAAAAAGGTTTTTTAACAGCGCATCTTAGACAGCGCTTTTAAAAGAAAGCGCTGTCTAAGGTTAAAATAAAAATAAAACACGGAAAATGTTCTAAAAAAAATAATGAAAGCGCTGTCTAAGGGGGGGTCTTAGACAGCGCTTTTAGAAAGCGCTGTCTAAGACCCCCCCTTAGAGAACGCTTTTAGAAAGCGCTTTTAAATATAGACCTTAGTCAGCGCTTTTGAGAAAGCGCTGTTTAAAGTCTTTCAATTAAAAAAAAAATTAAAACCAAAAGCGCTGTCTAAGGTCTATATTTAGTCATTCTTCCATCACCAGGTTCGTAACACACTTCAATTTCGATAGAAACAAACCCTAACATTACCACCGAGCCTAAAACCTAACCTAATTTCGGTTCATTTTTTGAGTTTTCAGTGAAGATGCAAGGAACCGCCGCCGACGGAGAAGCTTTGGATTTCGAGCCGGAGGATGATGACTTGATGGACGAAGAAGGTGCTCCTGACGCCGAAGCTTCACCGCCTCATCCCAAACTCAAATCCGCCATCACCGCTGCTTCGAATCTTTCCATTCCCAAAAAGACTAAAGGTCGTGGCTTCCGTCAGGATTCTGATTCTGCCGCTAACCGTAACTCCCGTCTCGCCGGTTCTGGTTTTGATATTGTTACTGCGGACGGTGGTCCTGGACCTCAAAGATGTTAGTGTTATCACTTTCCAATTTAATTGCTTTTCTATTTTTTTGGGTTTTGGTTTTAGGTTATTTCTCTTAAATTGATGTTGATGATGCAGCCATTGAAGGATGGATTATTTTGGTGACCGGTGTGCATGAGGAAGCTCAAGATGATGATTTGCTAAATGCGTTTGGCGAATATGGAGAGATTAAGAACCTTAACTTGAATCTTGATCGCCGTACTGGTTTTGTCAAAGTATGTCATTAATGCTCTTTCACTTTATACTCATTCATTCATGTGCATTACACTAATTGATTATAATTGACTAGTTTGATGGATACTATGTTGTCATGAATGAATTGATGTTAAAAGATGTTTTGAAGTAGGTCTGTTAATGGATATGGGGGCTAATGTTAGTCTAAGTGATTAATGGGAATCTTTAATCTATACGGTGCTACTTTATAATCGTTATAGCCTTGTATTGCTGATACATTTTGATGATTACACTTTTTATGGTATCATTTCCATGGTTGTCAAGATCTCGATCATAAAATCTTTAAGATTTTATGATCTCACTCACTCTAACAATCTCGATCTTAAGTAGAATCGTGGTGTTGTAGACAAATTGTAAAACCATTGATTTTGTGCGATCTTTGCCAGTTTTAGCCAAGATCGACCTATTTTTGGCCACCACCATTAAAAGCTGAGAAGGATGATAAGATGCATAGGCACAACCTAGGTTGTTAATCTCAGATAGTGGCGTGTAGCACCAGACCCCTCAAAATGCTAGAGTGGCATAGCGGATTGCGGGATGACCGCTATTGTGAGTTTTAAAATCCAAGGTAAATACTTAACATGAATACATAAATACTTAAAATAAGTTCCAACAACATACATAATGCCTTAAAACCAAAATACGAGAAATTGTTTTTTATACCGTTTAATACCGGGTTAGCATTTCATTCTAAATTCATCTATTATAATTATTTTCCAAGTTACCATCTAACATTTGCCTAATCATTACAGTGGACATTGGTTGTTGCTCGCAATCAATCCTATCCGAGAAATTGTGTATTATCTTGACTCGTTAGGAAATGATTGGACAACATACCCGGATATGAAGGTCCTAATTGACACGTAAGTGAGAATGTTCAAAAATTTTCTTAGTTTATGTGAATTGTTCTAATTGCTTCATTTTTATTTTATTAGCGTCCTACAAGCTTTTCGGGCCCAACGAGATATCCAAACCTCAAGGAGGGGCGCCAACTCCATTACATGGATTAAAGTGGCGGTATATTTTTAATTACCACATTTTTTATTATATTAGTGATGACACTTGATAAAACTTAGGATTTATAATCCATATTTTTTTTTCATATGTAGTGTCCTCAACAACGTAATCAAATAGATTGCGGGTATTTCATGTTGAGGTTTATGCGAGATACTCTTGCTTTGGGCCGATTAAAGATTCCCACCGATGTATGTATTTCTAACTTATGAGTTATTTTTATATTTACACATATCTCATATAATTAAATAGTTGGAATTAATTCAAAATATGTTATATTATTATGTAGTACTTTGATGAATTCAAGTGTGCATTTTATACAAAGGATCAAGTGGACGAAATCAAAGAGGAGTGGTGTCAATTCATGATAAAGCTCAATGTTTGTTCATAAATTTGTGTAATTAATGTGTACATTTGTAGTATATGTTATGACTTGTAAATGTGTACATAAATTTGTATATATTTTGATACATTTAAGGCAAAATTGGTTTGAATTGGTATATATATATATTTGTTAGCCAAAAATTGGTAGAAAAAAAGCCAAAATGGCATATATAAAATGTGATAATTGTCTGTCAAAATCTGGTTGAAAACAGGTAGAAATTCTGGTTTATAAACCTGGAAAAAATGTGGTTTAAAACAAAAGCTTCAAAAATTTTCGTATACCTTAGACAACACTTTTGTAAAAAGCGCTGTCTAAGGGGGGGATTAGAAAGCGCTTTAGGCAAAAGCGTTGTCTAAGGGGGGGGCTTAGACAGCGTTTTTTGAAAAGCGCTGTCTAAGGTATACCTAAAAAAATTAAAATAGGAGGGTCTTAGAAAGCGCTTTTGGCCAAAGCGCTGTCTAAGGGGGGGGGGGCTTAGACAGCGCTTTTAAGATTTAAAAAAGCGCTGTCTAAACCTTTAGCAGCAGAGGTTTAGACAGCGCTTTAAAGCGCTGTCTAAGGCTAAAAAAAGCGCTGTCTAAGGTCTTGTTTGTTGTAGTGTAGTACTGATGCTGGAACCTGTGGAAGGTTCTGTGATTTCCCTGAATGGTCCCTTGAAGTAGGTGGATGGACTATTCATGACAGGAACGGTGTGTACCTGTCTCTGGAGGTTGGCAATTGGCCGTTGTGTGGGACAACTCTGCTAGTATTGAATCATATTCAATCTTGGTATGATCTTGGAGGCTGATCTGGTGAAGTGTGTGTTCATAGGTTGAAATGTATTATGATTTCCGCTGCATAATACCTGGCAAAACTCAAACTCTGATGTAGTTTCCCCTCATGTGGATGAAAGGCTGATGCATTCAAGATTTCATCATAATCTACTAAAGATGTCAAAGATACTTGAGTCTCCTCAAGTCCACTCATCATGACGTTCTTGCTTCAGGATGGTAAGAATCACCTGATCACTGATTCTTTTACTCTCTTGGGTAGTGTATATGAAGACCTTGAAGACTTTCAAGGAGGGTTTTGTTCCAAGGAGGTGGAACTAATGTTCTAGGTGATGTTAGAACATGTTGTTCAACAAGTATGCAGCTACTAGTTGAAGAGCAGATGTGTTTAGGTGTCAAACAAAGGGATACTTTTGTTTGGAACCTACTCCTGACCTGGAAGAGGAGACATCTGTGTGTGCTGAGTTGACAAGGGTAGGGTCAACTGTATGTGTGCTCAAGAAGGTCACTTTTAGACGTCTGATCTCTAAAAGTGAAGCTGGTTGAGATGTGACATGGTGCAATTTCATGCTGTCTGTCTTATTCATATAGAATGATCAGGATTGGATAGTTGTTCCCTGAAGTACTATGTTGTGTTGGAAGACAAGTCCCCTGGATGTTAGAAGTCAATACTGGGGTAACCTGATTGATATTTCATTTGAGAGGATTGGGACCATGAATCTAGTTATTCAAACACTATGCTCAGAAGTGACAGTTCTTTCAAGGAGTGAGAATATGAAGATTCAGAGATTGGTAGAGGTAGTATGCTCTGGCAATGCATACCTACTATTGACGGGTGTTGTTTTCTTTCACCAGTACTTATGGTCAGCTGGAGTCTGATTGGTGTGATTGGAGTATGTATAGGTATAACTCATAGAGTTAGTTGCCACCGATAGGGGTGATGTATGTCATGTTGAGACATTTGTGTATAATGCATGGATATTGGTGTGAAGTTTCCATGATTGTTAATTTGAGGGGGAGTTTTGGTTAACCTCCTCACGTTTGGTCAGCCTAGGGTCTGGTTGGCTGTTGACCTGTGTCACATGGGGTCTGGTTGTTGTGTGACACATTTGCAAGGAAGGATTCATCTCTCTCATTCCTAAGGGTGAATCTAATCTGAAAAGTTTCTCAAAACTGTTGAGGTGCTTGCAAGCAGAAGATGTTGACACAAGAAGAGTATTTTCAAAGTATTCTTATGGTGGAAGTATCTGATAGGAAAATTGGGAAAGGATTTAAGATCAATGTCTACTTGTGCCAAGTACAAGTATTTAATTGATTATCCTTGGAACTCAAGATAACTGATGTTTTTAAAAGATGTTGGAACATCTTGTCTTCAAGACCCTGTGCAGAATCACAGGAAGGATAGTACATTGGTTTATGATCTATCACTTTGGTGGCAGCAAAAGCATATGATCTCTGAAAAGGTTTCTTGGCAAGAAACATGTTCAGCCTTGGTGTGTACAAGAAGAAGAAAACATCATAGTCCTGATGGTGGTTACTGGGATCAGTTCACTTCTGATCTAGGTAAGGAAGTGCATTAGCTAATACACACTGTGGAGTCAAGAACAAGTGGCAGCTGTCTTGACATCATGGAAACAGCTTTGCTTTAGGAAGTGGAATCCTTGGTATAGCTGAAGGGGTAGTTTCTAACTGGTCCTTCTGAAGACTCATGCATCAGAATGTCTGATGTCTTTGGAGAAGAAGCAGGGATTCATCAAGGTGTGAGCTTGGATGACTTAACTGCAAACCTGCAGGATGGAGGATGTTTACTCAAACTTGGTTCTACAATCAAGTCTATGAGAACATTGAACTCTTGTTCTGTGAAGGGAGGAAGTTCTTTCAAGTGGCAGAAGAAGGAGCTGAATTCAACAGCTAAATGTCAAAACACAATGCTATGACATTTGGTTCAACATCAGAATCTTAGTTGGTGAAGTGGCACATCAACTTGAGATAGAAGGGTCTACAAGGTTGTAGATTGGATACTTCAAAAAGCTTGAAGTTCAAGTCTCACTTGGAAGGTCAGAATATCTTTGGGAGAAGTCTGTTAAACGTGGAGAGGTCAAAAGAATGGCATTTGACTTTTTCATATGAGGATTCATGAAGGAGGTAATCAACCAGTGGCAATTGGTCTATCTCAGAAGTGAGTTCGAAGAATCAAGATAATCAACATATGGCAGCGGATTACTCTTGAGGACAGTCTGAGACAAATTACTTTTGAGCAGAAAAGTAGTAAGTTGAAGACAAAAGGAAGTGGTTTTTGTCATCTCTTGGAGCTTGTGACTGGAGTACATATGCAAGCAGGATTGTTTCAGAATGCCACATACATTGACAAGGCTTCTGATATTGGTTGTATCTGCTGGAGCTTATTTGGAAGACTATCTCTTGTAATGGGATGAGAATGTATATGTCCCAATTTGTGTCTGGTTTCTTGTGGTTCAAGCCAATGACTCAGTGATATCTGAAGATTAGCAGATGGTGTTATGTTGTGAAGGATGTCCTAACTCATGTTAGAACATTTTGTGAAGTGGTTTTCTACTCTGGTTAGAAGAGAGATTGACACAGAGTATGGATGTGTTCAGCCAAGAGGGTTGAACAGAGGGTGTGCTCTTGAAGACATGAAGATGCGTCTTATGTTTTCCATTCATCAAGTGGTCTGGGTTCTCGTTGAATCAGGAAGTTTGTAAAGGTCCAACCTTGGGGTGTTGGATATGTTCATATGTGATCTCCATGTTTCAAGAGGAGAGTTGGTTGTTCATGACAGGGGGAGTTTTGTCTTTGCATTGCAAGTAATCATCAAGCTTGTAGTCTATGTGTTCTCAGATAACAAGGTATGGAACCTTGTTAGCTAGTGGGATGATGTGGTGTGTGTCAAGGCTGAGTGAGCAGAAGAATGTCTGACCGGATGTCATGACATTGCCTTGGACAATATTGTTATTTCCTTCTGAACCTTACAATCATAAGGAAATATGGAAGCAGTTGTCAGTATGACAGTCTGGCTGGTACAGGTGCTGAAGTTACAGTAGCTGTTTTTTGATGAATGCTCAGATTTAGGGGGAGAAGAAGTACCCTTGTGCATTGTGCATTTGTGTGTCTTACTAGTTGCATCCATAACTAGTAATTTTGTTGATTGTTGCACAGATTTAGGGGGAGGAGAAGTACCCTTGTGCATGTGTGTATTACTAGTAGCCATAGCTAGTAATTGTTTTTTGCTTCTGCTGCTGATTAAACTACTGGTGTGTGGTTTAAGTGTTGATAGTTCTCCTTGTGAACAAAAAGGACAGAGATGTCATAAGTGATGTCTTAACATAAGATATCATATGTTCCTGCTGGAAGTTGTATAAGGATATGTGGATGTGTGATGCCAGATGTCAAGCTACCACTGGAGGTGAGAAAGTGGTTGTAGAAAATGGGGATAGGGAGAATACTTGAAGAATGCAGACAAAAGCAGTATCAAATGTTAAGACACAGCTTGTAACGTGTCTGACAACATTTATGAAATAGTCTTGGAACTGCTGTTTCTGGAAACAGTCAAGAGCTGTAAAAGGTATTCAAAGATTGTCTGGGATATTGGTGGTGATTCTCTAACTGTTTCTCAGCAAATATTTATGGATCTTGACCAAGCATTTACTCCTACCATTAATTCCTAAGCATGGTCTGGCCTATTTAAAAGATGTATCAGCACTCCTCTTCTCACAAGAGCGACATTTCATTCCCTCTAAATCATGGGGTTTGTTAAGATCTGGGCATACTGCTCCTGGATCTGGTTTTGTGAAGGTGTCATTTGTAAATGTTTAGCTAAAAAGGGGGAGAGAAACATTGTCCTGAGGATGCACCAGAAACAAGCAATATTTGGTAGCAAGGAGAAGATGGATTCAGTTGCGTCTTGTGATCTGAGTTAAGAAGACAGTTATGTCTTGTAATCTGAGTTACATTATCTATGTACTCAGCATTACATATTCTTCAGGAAGCCCTACTGTTGAGGGGAAGGGTTGTGGTGGAGTTGATCCTTGTACATCTTCTTCCTCATGTACACCAACAGTGGTGGTGGCATTGGGGCCGTCAAAGACAAAGAGGAAGTGCAGACCCAGATTTGGGTTATTTGTTTTAGCTAAAATTTGCCAAAGGGGGAGATTGTTAGTACCTTAAGATTGGCATTAATTTTGTAAAACAAATAATGTAATCACCTCTGTTGTTTTAATATGTTGGGTTGAAGAAGTTCAACATCTGGACCAACATGTGATGTAAGATGTCACGACATCTGGACTGTGACATCTCACATGTGTATAAAACTGAATCAGTTAATTCTGGTTTGGTTTGTGATTAATTAGTAGATCTGGTGAATATCCTAACTTCTATGTCAAGATCTTGAAGATTCAATCAGAAGATTTGGTTAATATATTTGGTGAATATACAGTTCCCAAATATGGAGATCTTTTAGGAAATAAAAGATTGAAGACCTTGATTGTAGCAAAAGATTTCTGCCAGCTCTGTAACAGCAAAGGAGAAGCTTGCTGTGATTTCTGAAGGCCCAAATCCAGTTGGGTGGTTAGGTTATAAATAGCAGATTGTAACCTAGGTTTTGTAAGCCTCAAAGAATGTAACAATTAGAGGTGTGTGTGTGAGGTAAACCTCCCAACCTGTGGGAAGGATACCAGGTGTTTCTCAGTGCTTGAAAGCATGAGATTATTTGTAACTCAAAGCCTGTAGGCAAGAGTGGTTATGTTCTTGAACGAAGCTGTGAAGCATGTTCAAGGTGTTTAAGCATTACATGGTAATTATAGTGATAGGAATGGAAACTAGAGGTTTCTATCTAGGAGTGCCTAGGTATAGATTGCATTGGGTAGGGATTAAGTGAAGAGTTGTAAACGGAGGAGTTTAACTCTGAATTAATACTGCTAATAGTGGATCTTCTTCCTGGCTTGGTATGCCCTCAGAGTAGGTAATGTTGTACCGAACTGGGTTAACAATTCTGGTGTTTTTACCGTCTGCACACTATATATTTTGTCCGTTATAACTCAGTCTGTTTCTAGTCTGTTTATGAAAAGAATCACAGACTTGACACACAGCCTGCAGTCTGATTGCAAAACAGAATGTTATGACATTCATTATTGAATGCTGTTACAGATAGACTGGTTGGTCTGTTACAGTTCACCTTTCTGTAATGATTGGAACAGGTGATGTTCAAATCAATGTTGAGACATCATGCTGATAACTGGGCAAGATCAATAAACATAAGGGTTATGTTTGATTTCTACTATGTCTTTGCACTAGATGGACAAAACAGGATGTTCTTCTTTCCATGGTGGTATTTTAGCAGATGTCTTGACATCTGTGATAGGGTGCATATGAGTACTGGGTTTTAATTTGTATAGTTGTCTTGTTGTATTAGTAACAATGTTGGATCAGATGTCATGACTTCGTGTAGAACATCTGAACTCTGACTATACCAGAATTTCACTTTTGTACAGTTATTTATTTACCTGCTTTACCTTATTGCATTGTGTACATATCATTGCTGTATCTGTTGGCTGGCTATGGCTGCTTGGTGATCTTTGTGAGATGAGTTCTATACCCGAACTCGAGTGCACTTAGGATAGGAGAATGGCATAGTCTTGTCGACTTGTATGGAGTTATTCCTTAGCAAGTTGACTTGCAAGCCCATTCACTTGGTGGAGGTCATGTTGAGATCAATAATGTCACACAAGTAAGTTGTGGTTAGACATTACTTTTTCCAATATAGACCTTAGAAGCCGAGGACCTTAGTTTACCAAACCCATCTTGGCCTATTCGTAGGACGTAGTGCGAAAGTCGTTCAAGTGTAAGATTTGATACGATTGTTACGCGATACTACACTCATAAGAGTCTCTCTTGAGAATATTTTTGGAATACGAGTAGTCGTTCCTCCGATAATATCTGAAAGATGGGATTATGACTATGGGAACCTTTTGTAGAACATGTTTGGCAGGTTTAAACCTTAGCACACTCCTTTTGGGTGGTTCTTAACCTAAACTCCATGCTCGTGACTTGCAACAAACCCTTGATTCATGGTTGATCCGATCAGGTATCCTTAATATCAATGAAACTTGGGTGTTGATAAGGTGTAAACCATAATCCACCAAAATGGGTGGTTGATATTAAGGATAACATGATCCATCCCATGACCTTTGTTTGGTGTGCTCTTAATTTCTCTCCAGACAGTGCAACCTAACAGATGTTCAAGCAAATACAGCGATCCTGATTCCCATGCCACTGCACTGCATTCACATTATTTTGCATCACATCATTTTGCATTCATAATCATTCACACATGTTTATCCATTTCTGTGGGGTTTATATCTTCTACTTGATTCTAGTCGGAATTTTCTTGGTTCTCATCAACGGCTTAGTCTTTTTTTTTACATCGTTTATCTATTGAGATACTGGAATCAAGGGGGTATAATACCTTTGGAATTGATAAACATGTCATTGCATTTACATATTCATTAGCATGTCTTGCATAACAGGTACCGCCACAGTGTTCTCAGTTTGTTTGGTGTTCCATCGACAGGATAGCTGACCCAGGCATTCACCGGTACGGTACCCGCAGAAACCAACAGAGAGTAATGGAAAGCCTACAGGCAGAGTTCGCCAAGATGAAAATCCGCATGAATCAATTCATGGATGTGGTTCAAGGGGTGGCTCAGGGACAGCAAGAGCTCAGGCAGATGATACAGAGGAATCCCCCTCCTCAACCAGAGACGGTGACTGATCCTCCAGCTGGAGAGGCTAATGAACCCAATGGACCGGGGCCTATCCCAATCCTACATGTCACCTCCGGTCAACAGCCCGTTCATGATGATCAGGACGATCAGTTCCCCCTGCTGCAGGAAGACTTTGGTATGGGTCATGGTGTGGACCCCATGTTTAGAAGATTGGAAGAGAGGTTGAAGGCAGTGGAAGGACATAATCCTCTGGGAGTAGATGTTGCTAACTTGGGGCTGGTCCCAGGTGTGAGAGTGCCACCGAAATTCAAGGTCCCGATATTTGACAAATACAATGGCAACTCTTGCCCGAAGACCCATGTGCAAGCCTATTTCCGTAAAATGGTTGCATACTCCGATGACGAAAAGTTGCTTATGTACTTTTTCCAGGACAGCCTAGCTGGGGCATTCCTGGAATGGTATATGAGGCTGGACAGAGCCCACATCCGTTGCTGGAGGGATTTGGCTGAGGCTTTCGTGAAGCAGTATCAGTATAACGCAGACATGGCTCCGGACAGAACTCAACTTCAAAATCTGTCTCTTAAAAGCAATGAGTGCTTCAGAGAATACGCTCAACGCTGGAGAGAAACAGCTTCCCGTGTTCAACCTCCTATGTTGGAGAAGGAAATGGCTAACATGTTCATGAACACTCTGCCAGGGCCTTATTTGGAGCCCCTAGTGGGTTGCAATGCCTCCAATTTTGCTGATGTAGTCTCTACCGGAGAGAGGGTGGAGAATTACCTGAGGACATACAAGACCCAGAGTGGAGGTGGATCCTCATCAGGGGTGAAGAAGCCGTTCATTCAGGGACAGAAGAGGAGAGAAGGGGATGCAAGTGCCATATCTTCTTATCAGAACAGGGATAACCGGAGGAATAACTTTCAGAACTATCATCAGCAACCGTATGTTGCGGCTGTGACCATTCCAGCTGCAGCACCACTACAACAACAACAACCACAGCGTTAACCAGCTCAGTACCAACCACAACAATCGGGTAACAAACCCACCTATCAACCGAGGCCAAGGACGATGGACCGGCGTTTCGACACTCTTCCAATGTCGTACGCTCAGTTGCTTTCTAGTCTTCAACAACTACAACTTGTGTAGTTGCGCACTCTGGCTCCTCCCGTTGGTAGGCTTCCGATGGGTTATGACGCCAACGCTAGGTGTAGCTTCCACTCTGGGGCACCTGGCCACAATATTGAGAACTGCAACGCTTTTAAGCACGTAGTTCAGGACCTCATTGATTCAAAGGCCGTTAACTTTGCACCAGCTCCTAATGTCGTCAACAATCCCATGCCCCAGCATGGTGGAGCCAACGTTAACATGGTTGAAGGAGAAGTCAAATTAGTCTCTGCGATCAACAATGAAGATGGGGATAGTGATTGCGACATCGATAACTGGGTGCGTCCGAGGATCCCGGGTGAAGTTCTCAACAATTGGTCTTCTGAGGAGATTGTCCAAGCCACTTGTCTGGAGGAGTAATTTTCTTTGTTTATTCATGCATATCCAAGTCTTACGTTCTGCCAGGGCGTAATGACTCATTGTAGGGCTCATCTATGTGACATTTGCATTTTTTATCATAAATAAAGGACGTCTTTTTGCATTCAAATATTTCGTTCCCTGTCTTTCTATTTTTGCAGTTTTTCAAAAAAAATGGCAATGTTTTGTTTAGTTTCCACTTTTTTTCTTTTTTTTCACACTCATAAGCACATACCATCACTCATGCAGATGCACATCACCGGATCCTATTGATAACGGTTCTGCTATGGCTCGCTTCGACTTTGAAAATCCAATCTTTCAAGCTGAAGAAGAGGGTGATGAAGACTGTGAACTCCCTGAAGAACTTACCAGGTTATTAAAACAAGAGGAATGGGTCATTCAACCGCATCAAGAGTCTGTTGAAGTGATTAATCTCGGCACCGAGGACGCCAAGAGAGAAATCAAGATAGGGGCTGCTTTGGAAGACAATGTGAAGAAGGGGTTGATTGAATTGCTACAAGAGTATGTTGACATCTTCGCTTGGTCTTATCAGGACATGCCAGGGCTTGACACAGACATCGTGGTACATCGCTTGCCGCTCAAAGAAGGTTGCCCTCCGGTCAAGCAGAAGCTCAGAAGAACAAGACCAGAGATGGCTGTCAAGATAAAGGAAGAAGTGCAAAAACAGTTGGATGCAGGGTTCCTAGCAGTCACAAATTATCCGCCATGGGTTGCAAATATCGTTCCAGTACCTAAGAAGGATGGAAAGGTACGGATGTGTGTTGACTACCGGGATCTGAACAGAGCTAGTCCTAAAGATGATTTCCCATTACCTCACATTGACGTTTTGGTGGATAACACGGCTCAGTTCTCGGTATTCTCCTTCATGGATGGCTTTTCTGGCTATAATCAAATTAAGATGGCACCAGAAGACATGGAGAAGACAACATTCATAACCCCATGGGGCACCTTCTGCTACAAGGTGATGCCGTTTGGTGTGAAAAATGCCGGAGCAACATATCAGCGAGCGATGGTGACTCTGTTCCATGATATGATTCATCATGAAATCGAGGTTTATGTTGATGATATGATTGCCAAATCTCAGACAGAAGAAGAACATTTGGTGAATTTGTAGAAACTGTTTGAGCGTTTGAGGAAATTCAAGCTGAGGCTTAATCCGAACAAGTGTACTTTTGGGGTGAGATCTGGAAAACTACTGTGTTTTGTTGTTAGCGGAAAAGGGATTGAGGTGAATCCAGCCAAAGTGAAAGCGATACAGGAAATGCCTGAGCCAAGAACAGAGAAACAAGTCCGTGGTTTCTTAGGGAGGTTGAACTACATTGCAAGGTTCATCTCTCACCTAACAACCACGTGTGAGCCAATATTCAAATTGTTGAGAAAAGATCAGGCTATCAGGTGGAATGATGATTGTCAAAGGGCGTTCGAGAAGATAAAAGAGTATTTGCAGAATCCTCCTATCCTTGTGCCTCCGGTCCTAGGGAGACCGCTGATTATGTATTTGACAGTACTAGACAATTCCATGGGTTGTGTTCTCGGTCAACACGACGAGACAGGTAGGAAAGAGCATGCCATCTACTACCTGAGTAAGAAATTCACAGATTGCGAGTCGAGATACTCAATGCTTGAAAAAAACATGTTGTGGACTTGCATGGGCTGCGAAGCGATTGAGACAATACATGCTGTCTCACACAACCTTACTGATCTCCAAAATGGATCCAGTCAAGTATATATTTGAGAAGCCAGCTCTCATCGGAAGAGTTGCTCGTTGGCAAATGGTACTGACAGAGTACGACATCCAGTATACTTCCCAGAAAGCCATCAAGGGGAGTATTCTGTCAGACTATCTTGCTCAACAGCCGGTTGAAGATTATGAGCCGATGAAGTTTGATTTTCCAGATGAAGACATCATGTTCCTCAAGATGAAAGACTTTAAAGAGCCATTTGTTGAAGAGGGACCTGATCCAGAAGAAAAGTGGACTTTAATGTTTGATGGGGCCGTCAACGCCAGAGGAAGTGGAGTTGGTGCTGTCATTACAACTCCGAAAGGTGCCCACATGCCTTTCACCGCTCGTCTGACTTTCGAGTGCACCAATAATGAAGCTGAGTATGAAGCCTGTATCTTGGGTATTAAGCAAGCCATTGATTTGAGAATCAAGACTTTGGACATCTTCGGAGATTCAGCTCTGGTAATCAATCAAGTGAATGGTGATTGGAACACTCTCCAGCCTACTCTGGTCCCCTACAGAGATTATACGAGAAAACTGTTGACTTTCTTCACAACAGTAAAGCTGTACCATATACCTCGTTATGAGAACCAGATGGCAGATGCTCTTGCTACTCTATCCTCCATGATCACGGTGATCCGTTGGAACCATGCTCCCAAGATCGACGTGATGCGCCTCAATAGGGCCGCGTATGTGTTTGCTGCTGAACTGTTAGTTGATGACAAGCCCTGGTATCACGACATCAAGTGCTTTCTGAAGAATCAAGAGTACCCTACAGGGGCATCCAACAATGATAGAAAGACTTTGAGAAGATTGGAAGGCAGTTTCTTCTTGAACAAAGATGATGTTCTGTATAAGAGGAACTTCGACATGGTTTTGCTCAGATACGTGGACAGACACGAAGCAGACATGTTAATGCAGAAAGTTCATGAAGGCTCCTTCGGTACTCATGCCGGCGAACATGCAATGGCTAAGAAATTGTTGAGAGCAGGTTATTACTGGATGACCATGGAATCTGATTGTTTCAAATATGCTCGGAAGTGCCATAAATGCTAGATTTATGCTGATAAGGTGCATGTGCCGCCGAATCCTTTGAGTGTGATGTCTTCGCCGTGGCCTTTTGCTATGTGGGGCATCGATATGATTAGAAAGATTGAGCCGACCGCTTCCAATGGGCATCACTTCATCCTTGTTGCCATCGACTATTTCACCAAGTGGGTCGAAGCAGCGTCATTTGCGAAGGTCACCAGACATGTGGTTGCCCGATTCATCAAGAAAGAAATTATTTTTCGCTATGGGATTCCCGAAAGAATCATTACTGAAATGGTTCTAATCTCAACAACAAAAGGATGAAGGAGTTGTGCCAGAGCTTCAACATTCAGCATCACAATTCTTCCCCTTATCGCCCTAAGATGAACGGTGTTGTTGAAGCGGCAAATAAGAACATAAAGAAGATTGTGCAGAAGATGGTCGTTACGTACAGAGATTGGCATGAGATGCTACCCTTCGCCTTGCATGGGTACCGTACTTCAGTACGTACATCGACCGGGGAAACCCCTTACTCCCTTGTGTATGGTATGGAAGCAGTCCTACCTGTTGAAGTGGAGATTCCTTCTCTAAGAGTCCTGTTGGATGTCAAGTTAGACGAAGCTGAATGGATTCGGACAAGGTTCAATGAGTTGAGTCTTATCGAAGAGAAGCGAATGGCAGCCATTTGTCATGGGCAGTTGTATCAGAGTCGGATGAAGAGAGTCTTTGATCAAAAAGTGCGTCCTCGATGTTTCCAAGTCAGAGATTTAGTGCTGAAAAGGATCCTTCCTCCTCAGACAGATCACAGGGGCAAGTGGACTCCTAACTATGATGGACCGTATATTCTCACCAAGGTTTTTGATGGTGGGGCCTTAATGCTTGCAACTATGGATGGTGAAAACTTCACTTCCCCTATGAACTCAGACGCAGTTAAAAAATACTTCGCATAAAATAGACCCACTGGACAGTAAAAAGAGTAGTCCAGGCAAAAATGGGCATCCCGGCGAACCAAGAAAATGAAAAAGGTTCAGGCAAAAATTAGGGATTAAAAGTGAAAAGATTGTACACCCGGTAAGTTGAAAACCTGAAAAGGCAACTTAGGCAAAAATGGGTATCCCGGTGGATTGAAAACCCGAAAAGGGCGATCCAGGCAAAAGTTAGGGATTAAGCGAATGACTGCGTTCTGAGTAGTTCTGAATCTCATCTTGTGTCAATGACTGGAAAATTTTGAAGGATAGGAAACAGTCCAATCACTCTTTCAGAAAGCTGATCATCTCGAGGATCTTGAAGACGAGCAAGTCATAGAAGAATTGGAACCCAATAGAAATCCATTTCACATTGCCATTAGATTAATGTCTGTTTTTATCTATTGTGCGATTACCTCTTTCCAAGGATTGCTTCCTGATGTAAATGCCTATTCAGAGGCCGTTCAATCAATAAAATCATGTTATTCAGTATATCTCTGTTTTCATTTTCATTTTTCTGTTTTGTTTGCAAAAATGACGTCCGAATTTTTGATAAACATTGCATCATGACACATAAGAGCTTTACAGGTACATGCTTAATAAACATTTAAAATGCCTGTAAATTTTAAGTGCTTTGGATCGTCTATTCAGAACAGGTACCCTCAGGGCATTTCCTTAAAATCCCTTGCAGATGATCGTGAATGTTTTCCCCAGTGAAGTCACCAACAGACGAATTCGGTATCTTATCCTTGCAGAGCTGATCAGAGCGTTGGATTCTTCAATCCCCAGCAGGTTCTCACCACTGTACCTCCCCCCAAGCGGTGGTTTCAGATTATACACTCCCCAGTAGAGTTGACAGTGTCAGACTATATACCCCCAGCGGAGTTGACAGTGCCAAACTGTATCTTCCTAGCAGAAGCGGCTGCTCCTCAGAGTTCGAGGCCAGATCGATAATCCCAATACCAGATCCATGGTTTGTTTCCTTGAAGCAGAACCTCGGCACCGTATCGGTGTTTGCTTCCCCTGCTGAGTCATCTCTCACAGATCGTGGTTGCCAGAACCACTATCGCTTTCCCCAACAGCAGGTTTTCAGTGTCGTTCCATCCCCAGTCAGAATTTCGGTATTTCGTCATTACTAGAACACCGTGTGGCGGGTCATTTCCCCACAGAATTCTTTGCACTGTGCATCTCCAGCAGCCTTGCCAGGGTCCAGAAGATGGTGATCATTTCCCCAGCAGACCCCCTTGCCTTAGCTTGGCATTCTACCCAGCATTTCGCATCCCTGCATGTAGAATCATTTTGCATTGCATCCTCCCAAATCGCGTAGCATTTCCATTTTCATGGAGCATTACGCCATTGAAAAATTCAAACATACGCATGTAAGCATAAAACATTCTCGGTATCCCAAGTGATAAGCCAGAAGTTGTTTCCAGTACTCAGACTGAAGATTGTTCATGACTTACCTTTGTTATCCCTGTAGCGGTGTATTCGTCGCTATATGATTCATCGATTAAACCATAAGCAAAGCATACCATGATTTTCGAGTCGCCACCGCACTTTTATTTATCCAAAGGACTGGCTAAAAAGCGAACAAAAGCCTAAGAAGTTTTACACGTAGAAAACTAATAAAAAGATCAGAGAGTCTGGGTAAGGGGTAAATTACGCAATGGGAAGGTGTTAGGCACCCACTACGTCCTAGGTACTCCTAGGGAGCCCTTTTCACACTTGTTGTAAAAGATTGTTATTTGTTATGACATAATTATTGTGCAAACATGATTGGGATGATGAGAAAAGAATATACAATTTTTATTATTGGGTTTGAACGGATGAACCCGCTGCCTACGTACCTTCCATCAAAAGTAAGGATCAAAACGCCGTAGTTCGGCTAAAAGATTTCCAAAAGTGGGTGGATTCAATTTTAAACAATAGCACTGAGGCTTTTCATTATCAATGGGAGAAAACTCGACCAAGACCAATATCCACCATGCGAGGATAGCTTCGACGTACTAGAGGGGTTAGCCCTGTTTTCAGTACGGAAGTCTTATAGTCGACTCACTAAGGATAGGGTGAGGTTTACATCAACCACAATGATAATTGAAACCTATGGCTAATGTGTGAAAAGATTAACAATGGACAAAGCCAAAACAATTGAATGTGTGAAGTTAATTGATTGATTGTGAAAGTAGGGTCAAAGTGTGATTAAGATTGATTTGAAAGAAGTATTATGAAAATGAGTTTGAAAAGTCAAGGACTTGAGTCCAGGTTTTTAATTTGAAAACATGAAGATGTTTGCACAATATCTATGTCAAGTTTGAAAGGTAATGTGTGAAAAGGTTTAGGATATAATGAGGATGAATGGATGAAGATGGATTGTAAAACTTCTTAGAAGGTTCACCTCTTGAAATCATATAGAAGATGGTTCAAGTGTGTCCTTTGGAATGGGAAATGAGCAATAACAAAAGCAAGCAAATGATACCGGATGCCACTCAATGGTCTTACTCCAATCTCAAAAACAAAAAGCGGATACCAGATACCAATAGATGGATTTACACCAATCTCCTAAAACAGAAATGGATATCAGAGGCCACTCAATGGACTTACACTAATCTCCTGAAACAAAATGAAACTTGGATACCGGATGCCAATCTGTCTGGGCTTATACCAATATCCAACATATGATCATAGGAAAGCAAATGCCAACTTGCAGGGACTTACAATTGCATCCTCTCATACAACAAACAATGCAACATGTGATCATAGAAAAGCAAATGCCAACTTACAGGGACTTACAATTGCATCCTCACACAAAACAAATGCAAAACAATGGATGTCAGATGCCAATCTATCTGGGCTTACTCTAACCTCCAACATATGATCATAGGAATACAAATGCCAAATTACACGGACTTACAATTGTATCCTCACATAAAACAAACAAAAGCAAAATATGATCACAGGAAAGCAAATGCCAACTTACAGGGGCTTACAATTGCATCCTCTCATATAATCAAACAATGCAACATATGATCATAGGAAAAGCAAATGCTAACTTACAGGGGCTTACAATTGCATCCTCACATAAACAAACAAAAGCAAAACATGAATGTCAGATGCCAATCTATCTGGGCTTACTCTAACCTCCACAGTATGGTCCTAGGAATACAAATGCCAAATTACACGGACTTACAATTGTATCCTCACATACAATCAAACAAATGTACAAGCAAAGAGATGAGTGGCCAATGAAATGGTCTTACAACTCACTTCCATATCATAGAAACAATGGCCAAAGGAATGGTCTTACAATTGTTCTCAATGGGGAAAAACAACAATGATATGATGTCACGAAGACAAATGAGATGATCATGCAATAATGAGCAATTAATGAGGATAAATGCATAGAGCATACAAGCAAACATGTGCATATGAAGATAAGCAATCAATCAAAGCATTCAGCACACCCTATAACCAAACAAGGAGGCTCATACAAAAGGGTTAGGCATTAAAGCCAACTGGAATAAGGTCAATGGTGCTCTTAACCTTGCCATTGAGGGGCTAAGGTGAAGCAGATGAAAGGATATGAGGGGTGTGCCTCATTGCTCTTATCCCTGATCAGGGAGAGCATTTGAATATCAGAAAATGTGGGAGTTCAGAAAGTAGGAACTCTCTCCACAAGTAAGACTCTATAGATCTTGGGCTTGGATCTCAATGCTACAACCATGTAATGGGAGCAAGGAGAAGACTCACAGAATAGTGGGAGATAGATTACATATCTCTTATATCCACCAATTGCCTTATTTGAAGGACTTTTCCTGCTTGGGACAAATGTAAACACACACAAGCATTGCCTCTTAAGGAGGACTTCAGACAGTTGCCTGGCCAAGTAAAAGGCCAGGTCTTCCAGACTACATGAAGAAAAGAGGTGCATACCTCAATGCAAATTGCTATAAAGCAAAGCAAAGCAAGTTCTTATAGAACTAAGCAACTAAGGGTACCTGAAATAGTCAAACAGAATCAGTACACAGCTCACAGTTTAAATCAAAAGGAAACAGGATCAACAGTCAACATAAACAATTAAATGAGCAAAGCACAAAGCTCAAGGCTTGTGAGCCAAGCAACCTACAAAACAAGTATGTTAGTCATGATAAATAATTAAGCTCAATCACATTGCATAAGTTTCTTTGAAGCATTTGTGGCTTAACCTGAAACAACAACTTCAAACATGAGCAACATGACCACTAGGACAAGCCTAGGGTCAAAAAGAGGGAAGAAAGTCAAAACAGCAAATGAAATTCAACCATATTCAAGTTCAAGCAATCAAGAAGCAAACTCAATTGGGTTCATGTTCATATCATTTACCAACATGATTTCATAAACAAAATAAGTCAAAGCATGGCATATGAAAGCTCATAGAAGTCAACAGCAAGACTTGAATCAAAAGCAATCTCAAACATTTCCAAAAATCATCAAATAATTCATGATCAATCACAATCCATAACATGACATGCATATCAAATTTCAGCTCAATTGGATCATGGGAAGATGGTCAATGAAAATCAGAAAGGCAAGGCAAGTTTATGCATGCTCAAAGAAGTCAACCAAACATGTATCAACTTCAAAAATTCATAAATCAGTGATAACATATGATAAATGAATGGGATCAACACCATGACAAAGCTTAGGATGTCTAGTTATCACATGTTAAATTTCAAATTAATCCAATAAAGTATGAGAATTTCACAAATGAAATGGCAACATGTATCACACAAGTCAACATTTTGGTCAAACAGGGGAGAAAAATCTCAAACAATTAGGAAATGGCATAATTAACTCCAAGAAAATTCACACATAAACTAGACATATACAAGTAGGTTCATGCAAAATTTCACATCAATTGGAGGTCAGGAAGCATGTCATCAAAAATCATGAAATTGCATATCAATGGTGTGACACACATTGTCACACCCTTGTTCAAAAATTCATAACTCAGCAACCAAATAAGATAAATTCAAGAACTCTACATCAAAATAACCATGAGTGTGTCTAGTTTATGCACAAAAAAAATTTCAGGGTCATTGGATACATCATCATCATTTCACAAATGAATTGGCAAAAGGTACAAAATATGCATACATGAGCAAAACCCTAATGCCATTAAAAATCCAGCCATCCAAAAAATCAGTAAAAATCATGATAAAATAATAGAGATCCACATGAGCAATATGCAAAAATTTTCATGAATTTTGGAATTGAAATGAATGAGTTGTGATTTTTGTAAAATGATGAACCAAAATGAAATAAACATTGAAATGAAATATTATTTAACACATGATTAATTAAATAATGGAGCACGGTGGCAAAAGCGTAAATAAGAGGGAAACTAAATGAAACGCAGCGTTGCGTTCATGAGCATGCTGCAACGCGATTGGTCGACGACAATGTAACAGGAACAACAGCATGCACAAACGAATTTCCATACAGCCAAAACGTGTTCTGGGAAATTTTTTAGGGTTTTACTGTAGCATCAACACACATCATCTTCTTCAATCGAAATCGTGCAAAATTATTTCCAGAAATGGCCAAGCAACATATCAATAAAATCAGCAAACAACAAGCATCAAGAACATGGCATTCATTTTCATGGAAACACATTAAATAACATGAATCAAGCAAGAACAAGTTCATACATCAAACTTTAAATCCATATAAATCAGTGAATGCTCAACCATTTCATGCAATCCATAGTTCATTAGAATCAGCAAAGAGAGATCTATCCTAAACATAGCATGGATTAGAGAAAAAAGAGAATCGAATTTTTACTTGGTTATGAAGAAACTTGAGAAACAGTGGTGCTTTGGATGCCTTGACTTGAAACAGGTGCTCCTTGTGGTTTGGAATGATGGATGCTTGAAGCAATTTAACTCAGCAAGGCTTGGAAACACTCAAATCGAATTTCACCATTGTTGGAGCTTTGGAAAAACAGAACATAGGATGCTATACAGTTGATGTTTAGTGCTTCAAAACAACTCTCAATGATGGTCAGATGATGAAACAATGAAGGTGGTTCGTGGTCCTTTTGAGTTTTTTGCAGAAAAATGCAAAGATGAGGAAATGGTGATTTTAGAGAAAATGAAATATTCTGTGTTAGATGGCTGCTGCTAGGGTTCAATTTGCAGAAAATGAAGTTATATACTTCTGTTTAATGTTGGTTAATGAGGTGCTAATCAAGTTTTTCACAAATGAAGCCAATTTGCCAATTGCTAATTTTGAACCAATATGCACATGGAGGTGTGGTCTGCCCGAGTTTGGGCCTTGGACAAGCTTCAAATATCATCCCAAAACATTTCCAATTGGCCACAAGTGTTAAAAATGGCTAAATCAAAAAGTCAACTTTTCAACATACTTGAAATTAATTAAGACAAGTCCAAAAATGCCATTTTGCATGGTGAGGTTTTGGTACATGAGGATGACATTTTTGGAAAGAGGGGATTAAATAGGACTTGTAGGAAAAAACCCCACCAAAATTGGCCAAATGGTTTGAGAGATATGGCCTTTTGAAGTTCAAGAAAATTTGAAAATGAATTGATCATATCTTGCCAACCATACATGGGATTTGAGAGTTCTTGGACTTTTTGGAAATGGGAGAACAAGATCTTCAACTTTCATGTTGGGCAAAAATTCATTTGAACCTTGTATCATGATGTAAGTTTAAGATCAAGAAGTTTCCATTTTTGGCAAATTTGAATTACAGGTCAACTTTCTATTTTGGGAAATTTCCTGTTTGACTTCAAATTCTTCCATGATGATGTTTGACATGATATGTGAAGCTTGTATAGGCATGAATGAGACCTCTCAGACCAAATCCCATCCTCAAACCACTGATTAAATGGACAGTTGACCAAGTTTGACTTTCTAGGGTTTTGCTTGACTGAAGCACCTTCTGATGAATTCCAAACCCTAATTCCTTGAGATCTTGATCCCAAATGATGTCCCAAGTTATATGAACTCTTGATTATTGATCATGGTGCCCAAATTCTGCAAGAATGGCCACCATGCACTGCAATGACTGACTTTGACTGATTTTGACCTAATTGGCTGATGATTGCTTCAGCTGCAAGCAACAAGGTTAGCTGACAATATTTTTGTACTTTTTGGTTAGTAAGCATATGAAAAGCAAAGATATACAAATGCAAGACATGCTTGGTGATCAAGAACCACACTCACAAGGCAACCTACCCACCAGGAAGGGAGCCAAGGCATGCAATGATCCTTGAGGCCATGGTATGATATGCTATGGGCCATGAGGGATCTTAGGGCCCAAAATTGGGGTCTTACAGATGCCCCTATTTAAGGTCATTCTAGCCGGAGAAGTGAAGTTTAGAAATCCTCATCTCGACGCGGTAGAATGGGCTTAAATAACAGTAATGAGACAAATTTTGGTCCCTAAGAGACCTCATGATGCAAATGTATGCATGCCAAAGACACAATTTCTGTGGGGAATATGATTCACACAGAAGAAAAGACGATCCATCGGAGTAATACACTCACCAGGCACAGAGACTCTAACAAGACTCTAGTTGGGGATAGACAAAACTGATATAGCGTGAACAAAACACGACTCTGATTAGGGAATACAGAAATCAGATTTGAGGCCTCACTGGGAAGTGAAGGACTCACACTGGGGAAAAGAATTCTAACGGAAAATGAATCCATTGGAGAGATACAAGCCGACTCCTGGGGAGAAGCAACAGGAAACTTCACTGGGGGAAGCACCAAAGAATGAGGTGTTACCGGTATAAGGGTAACCAACTCAGGAAGAATGAATATCTAAGACCGGTATAAGGGTGAGAGATATCAATCAACCAAACATCTGAGAAAGACCTGAAAAAGGTACATGAACTCAGGAAAATCTGACTCCACAAGGGGACCGAGGTCATAATAGGGAGCAGAAAGGAAGGAACACCAGGGATACCGGTTACTGGGTATATAATAGGTGATCTACCGAAAACGTGGATTGGTATATATGCCAAAACACTCATCATCCGAAAGGAGGGCTTGAAAAAGCAAATCGACTTACAGGATGGACATTCGAATCCACAACGGGAAAACGAATCTTACTCAACTGGGGACACAAACCCAAAGAGTGCATGAGATATAATATCCATTACCGGCAGACCGTGGATAAGATACTCGCATGAGATATATTATCTATTACCGTCAGAACGTAGATAATAAACTCGCATGGTAAGAAACACCAGAGATACCGGTTACTGGGTATATAATAGGTGATCTACCGAAAACGTGAGTTGGTATATATGCCAAAACACACATCATCCAAAACACAAACTGGTTAAAGGATGGATATCCGATTCTACAAAGAATACGAATCTTGCTCAGCTGGGGAAAATCAACGAAGGATTCCAACTAAAGAGCGCATGAGATATATTATTCATAGCCGTCAAAACGTGAATAATAACCTCGCATGGAAGATTATCCTTAACCGGGTTGTAGGTTGTTTATAGGATAAAATCCGAAAAGAAAGGCATCGGGATACCAGAATAGGTATATAATGATGACCATTCAAAAGGAGCAACAGACATTACCGACAAAAGGGTAAATGAAAGGCGATCTGCTGAGGATTCACTGGTGAGAATAAATGATCCTGGGAACACAATCACTGACACAAGGTGAAAGGACCCGCTGGGGATAAAATTGCTAGCATACGGCAATTATCCACAAAAGACTTGCTAGGGATATAAGTGCTGATCTGAGCAACTTATCCAAGCAAAGGAAAATCAACATCAAGAACTAGATGAAGATACCCACGAGGGAAATTGTCATCGGTTGGGATGAACAACAAAGTTAACTCTGCAAGTGGAGAGAACGGGGTTTATGACTACCGGTTTGTAAGTAGAAAAACCGCAAAGATAGGACTTACGACTGCTGGTTTGTAGGCAGAGGGCCAAACTTTGGTGGGGATAACCACAAAATTAGGGTTTACATCTACCGAATACGGGGTAGAAGACCAACAACTCCACGTGGGGATAGAACAAATCATAAATCCGCACGGGAAACCAAGATAGGGTTTATAACAAACCACAAACTGCTGGAGAGCAGGAAAATAGGATTTACAACTACCGGTATGAGGGTAGAAAACCAACAACTCTGGCTGGAGAATAAAAGGTGTATAACCACAAATTCTGCCAAGAAAGCCAGGAAAAATAGGACTTATAACTACCGGTATGAGGGTAGAGGCCCAAAACTACTCCGCTGGGGAACAACCCACTGGGAAGCACAAGACACTTGACAAATAGCCAATTCGGGAATAATCCGAAAAGACGGACTGAATCAAGACATGTCCTAATGAGGATGTAACTCAAATAGGAAAATCCATCCCAATATATGTGTTGGGAGGAAACGGAAGAAACCGTCATCCACGAGGATATATCTCAGTGGGGAACTGCAGAAGGAAAGACAACAGACTTTTTCTGCTTATGGGGTTGACTCTATATGGAGAGATTTTGACACCCGACATCTGCTTGGGGAGATCTATAGAGAAGATCTGTATCACCCGTTGCAGGGAACAACAAACAAAGGATATATGGCAAGAAATGCAACATGAATATCTGAATGTTTATGAATATGCATGAATATGCGTGATTTATGTTTGATGAATGCTGACAAAACAGACAATTCTAACACAACCAGGTCCAGGAATCAAACGCCCGGTATTATACTTCCAGGGGAACAACCAGCTGGAGAGCCATTCTGCGGAGATCTATATGCTGTAAAGCAAAGATCTGCGGGTACTGCTGAAGAAACAGAGGGTCAAAGATATCGGGAAACCAAATCTCTGAGTGATGGATCAGTAGATAACCCAATCAGGGCACAGAAAGTCACAACAGGCAAAAGGTAGCCACAAAGACGAATCTGTTGGAGAACAAGAGAAAACCCAAGATATCTGCAGGGGATCTTAGTGTCAATTGAGAAACAAAAGGTGCATTGCACAAGCACGAACTGCTGTAGAAGCAACTCCACATAACTCCGCTGGGGAACAACCCACTGAGGGAGAATGATATCATCCAAATAGAATCTAACTGCATAAGCAACTCTACTGGGGAAAACTGTCGGCTACCCTCTTGGGGAACAAACCACTGAGGGAGGACAGATCAAACAAGTAGATTCTGCAACAAACCACTCCACTTGGGGAGAATACACATAGCAAACTGATCACAACAAGTAGATTCTGCAATACAAGCCACTCTACTGGGGATCACAAACAGTCAGGAAATTAATCCGTTCTCTGGAGGCTAGAGCCATCATCCGACCATGTTGGGCATTGAAGGAGTATTCAACTGGCAAAACTGCCACAACAAACATTCTGCAGACTACGCTGAGGAAAAGATGGTTGCAATATACTGGGATGTCAACCCAAATCAACCACTGAATAGGAAAATAAACCCTGCTCTGCTGAGGAGAAACAACACTCTGATGGAGAGATAGCAACAATTCCGCAGACGACTTCGCCGGGGAGAAGGTAAAGTACCGGGTATCAAACCGCTGACTTACCGAGTCTTTCAAAAAGAAAGCGATCATGCTGAGGAAACAGACAATTCCGCTGGCAACTGCACTGGGAAGAGTGACAACAACTCTGCTCGCGACTCCGATGGGGATATCAACAACAGCTCTACTCGTGACTGTGCTGAGGAGACAAATAAGGTCTGGGAATGTCGACCCACTGGAGAAAGTGACGGGGCACCAAGATGACAAACCATCAACCGCCGAAACCTCTACAAGGAAACACCCATGCTGGGGAAACTGCTGCTGGAGAAAACGAAGTCTTCAACAACACTCTGCTTGGGGAACAACCCCAACAACAACTCTGTTTGAGGAACAACCCCAACAAAGATCTGAAGAAAGAAGATACAACCAAACCAGGAATATGAACGAATGTCTTACCTGTTGGAGATCATGCCACCCTCGGGAGAGCACTGAGATATTCTTGAGTATCCTTTCATCCTTGTGAACATTCACTTTGTTTAAAACAGCAAATTTTCAAAAATTTGATTTGTTTAAAACAATGACATTTTATCAATTTAAAACATGCAAAACATTTGTTGAATTGAAACAAATAAGAGTGCAAATAATTGGATAAAAAGCTCAAATTGACTTGATGGAATGGTAGCCTGCAAATGGCAAGACCCCATAGATCTGTACAAAATTTGAAATCAGTGATATATATTGGAAGAGGGCTACATTGAACATAATGATCCTTTCTCTACCAATTTGAATCTCGATGTATCCGAAGCTTCGGTTGACGACGAGTCGAGAATCTTTTGACGAAATGACGACTGGTGAACCAGAAAGTCTTGTCAGGATGCAGTTACTTGCCAAATCCCTAATTTTTGCCTAGATTGCCCCAGGGTGAGGTACTCAATCTAGCGGGATGCAAATATTCTCTTTTTTTTCAAGTCTCTAATTTTTGCCTGGATTACCCTTGCGGGTTTTCCACCGAGACGCTCATTTTTGCCTAAGCCGCCCTTTCGGGTTTTCAACTTAGCGAGCTATTCTGTTTTTTTCATTTGCATATACTCTTTTTTCTAGGCAAAGTATCTCTTGACTGCATCTGAATTCACAGGACGAGTGAAATCCTCCCCATCCATTGTTGTAAGCATCAAAGCTCCGCCTGAAAAGGCTCTCTTAACAACATATGGACCCTCGTAGTTTGGAGTCCACTTGCCCCTGGAATCGGGCGCGAAAGACAAAACTTTCTTGAGCACGAGGTCACCTTCTCGAAACACGCGAGGCTTGACCTTCTTATCGAATGCTTTCTTCATTCTCTGCTGATATAACTGACCATGACATATGGCAGTTAATCGCTTCTCTTCGATCAAATTCAGTTGGTCGTAACGACTCTGAATTCATTCAGCATTAGTCAACTAGGGACTTGAGGGTATAATTTTTCTTTTTTCTTTTGAAGAAATCTTGAAAAAAAATTTGCTGATTTTTGATTTTTTCATCTTTTTCACCCTCTTTTATTCTTTTTTCATTTTTTTTCTTCTCTTTTTTTTTTTTTGATTATTCTTTTTTTCTTTTTCTTTTTTGCTTTTGATTGCGTTTGCAATGCCCCAGTTTGACTGTTTTGCTGATTCTCATGATACAGCTGAATGAGCTGCTTTTCATGCTCAAGAAGACGGGCAATCTCGTCAGGAATCCCCTTCAACATCATCTTCCTCTGCCTCAAATACAAAGAATTCAAGATTGGGAGATGGCGTTGGATCATTATGTTCAATGGGTTTAGAAATCCCTGCATAATGATTCTGGATAATGAAAAGCTTTTGAATTTAAACAAGCAAATCAATTATGCAGATGAAAAGATGTTTTTCTTGTTTTTTATGGTTTTTTGTGATCACTGATTTCATGCAAAAAGCAAAAAGTGAAAACAAACGGAAAAACAAATGTTTGACAATGCATTAATTGAATGAAAACATCATTGTATATATGCTTTGCCAACAATGTCATCACTTCTCCTTTTGGCATGGGAGAAGGGTTTTAAACAAAGGGAACAAATCACGCTGACTTATGAATGACCGTAGGAACATCCACAGCGACCCAATTGTGGCAGACACCACCAGGAATGATGAAATTGTTCAGATCTTCTGCATCCTCTTCCAAGATAGCAGCAGCCTCTTCTTCAGGTTGATCGGCATGGATGAATCCTCCACTTGCGAACAGACCTTGCTCATTGCATGCCCCAGAACAGTAGCCTATGCCAACCCGGGATTGGTTAGCCAGGAATAAATCCATCAACAGTACTAAGTCTGGCAAATTCCTCCTCGAGTTCACAATTCTCTTGCTCAGGATGATCCATCAATCTGGCAGAATCGGCTCTGGTATAGTACCGGCAAAGTACGTCTTCAAAATAAATGAAGATCGCAGGGTCAGACCACAGGACGGGAGACCAAAACAAAACCCGCTTATGCAAATGATGCATGAAGTGTTTATGCATATGCTTGTTTTTTATTTCAAAGGAACTCGAGGGTTTTATTTGCAAACTTTGAAATATTAACATTTGATCACATATGAGAATATCTCATCAGACATATCAGGTGAAAAATTTTTCCCGGTTTTTTCATGTTTGAAATTTTTTGCAAATAAACTCCTTTGAGTTCCTTGAAAATTTTCTTTTTCCTGATGATATGGATGCAGATGAATGTATGAATGCATGAATGCAACAATCACACTCAAGGATCAAGCAAGTCACACCAAACAAAGGTCGTGGGAAAGCTCATTGTATCCCTAATATCAATCATCCATTTTGGTGGATTTAGGTTTTCACCTTATCGACACCCAAGTTCCATTGATATTAACGGTACATGAACCGGTTCGAACATCCTTAATATCAACCAGCTGCTTTGGTGGATTTAGGTTTTACACCTGATCCGGGATCCATTGATATTAACAATGTTTGAACGACTCAACCACGAATCACGGGTTTGTTGAGAGTCACGAGCATGGAGTCTCGGTTAAGAACCACCCCAAAGGGAGTGTACTAGGGTTTAAACCTGCCAGACATGTTCTATCAGAGGTTCCCATAATCATCGTTCCATCTTTTGAATATTATCGGAGGAACGAATACTCGTATTCCAAGAATATTCTCAAAAGAAACTCTTATGAGTGTAGTATCGCGTGACAATCGCATCAGAACTTACATCTGAACGACCTCCGCACTACGTTCCTAAAAAAATAGGCCAAGACGGGTTTGGTAAACTACGGTCCTTGGCTTCTGCGGCACATGATTGAAAGAATAATGCCTAACCACAAATAACTTGTGTGACATTATTAATTCAACATGACCTCCACCAAGTGAATGGACTCGCAAGTCAACTGGCTAAGGAATACTCCACACCAGTCGACAAGACTATGCCATTCTCCTATCCTAGAGTGCACTCGAGTTCGGGTATAGAACTCATCTCACAGAGATCACCAAAGCAAACAGCAATTGTATATCAAGCAATTCAAACATTACAATCAATACAGTGATCCCAAATTATACAAAAATATGTCAAATAACAAATAATAATATAGCACAACAAGGGTGAAAAGTAGGCAATACCACCAGGGATGATGTGTCTCCCCAGCAGAGTCGCCACTTTTCTGTAGCGGTGTATTCGTCGCTATATGATTCATCGATTAAACCATAAGCAAAGCATACCATGATTTTCGAGTCGCCACCGCACTTTTATTTATCCAAAGGACTGGCTAAAAAGCGAACAAAAGCCTAAGAAGTTTTACACGTAGAAAACTAATAAAAAGATCAGAGAGTCTGGGTAAGGGGTAAATTACGCAATGGGAAGGTGTTAGGCACCCACTACGTCCTAGGTACTCCTAGGGAGCCCTTTTCACACTTGTTGTAAAAGATTGTTATTTGTTATGACATAATTATTGTGCAAACATGATTGGGATGATGAGAAAAGAATATACAATTTTTATTATTGGGTTTGAACGGATGAACCCGCTGCCTACGTACCTTCCATCAAAGGTAAGGATCAAAACGCCGTAGTTCGGCTAAAAGATTTCCAAAAGTGGGTGGATTCAATTTTAAACAATAGCACTGAGGCTTTTCATTATCAATGGGAGAAAACTCGACCAAGACCAACATCCACCATGCGAGGATAGCTTCGACGTACTAGAGGGGTTAGCCCTGTTTTCAGTACGGAAGTCTTATAGTCGACTCACTAAGGATAGGGTGAGGTTTACATCAACCACAATGATAATTGAAACCTATGGCTAATGTGTGAAAAGATTAACAATGGACAAAGCCAAAACAATTGAATGTGTGAAGTTAATTGATTGATTGTGAAAGTAGGGTCAAAGTGTGATTAAGATTGATTTGAAAGAAGTATTATGAAAATGAGTTTGAAAAGTCAAGGACTTGAGTCCAGGTTTTTAATTTGAAAACATGAAGATGTTTGCACAATATCTATGTCAAGTTTGAAAGGTAATGTGTGAAAAGGTTTAGGATATAATGAGGATGAATGGATGAAGATGGATTGTAAAACTTCTTAGAAGGTTCACCTCTTGAAATCATATAGAAGATGGTTCAAGTGTGTCCTTTGGAATGGGAAATGAGCAATAACAAAAGCAAGCAAATGATATCGGATGCCACTCAATGGTCTTACTCCAATCTCACAAACAAAAAGCGGATACCAGATACCAATAGATGGATTTACACCAATCTCCTAAAACAGGAATGGATATCAGAGGCCACTCAATGGACTTACACTAATCTCCTGAAACAAAATGAAACTTGGATACCGGATGCCAATCTGTCTGGGCTTATACCAATATCCAACATATGATCATAGGAAAGCAAATGCCAACTTGCAGGGACTTACAATTGCATCCTCTCATACAACAAACAATGCAACATGTGATCATAGAAAAGCAAATGCCAACTTACAGGGACTTACAATTGCATCCTCACACAAAACAAATGCAAAACAATGGATGTCAGATGCCAATCTATCTGGGCTTACTCTAACCTCCAACATATGATCATAGGAATACAAATGCCAAATTACACGGACTTACAATTGTATCCTCACATAAAACAAACAAAAGCAAAATATGATCACAGGAAAGCAAATGCCAACTTACAGGGGCTTACAATTGCATCCTCTCATATAATCAAACAATGCAACATATGATCATAGGAAAAGCAAATGCCAACTTAAAGGGGCTTACAATTGCATCCTCACATAAACAAACAAAAGCAAAACATGAATGTCAGATGCCAATCTATCTGGGCTTACTCTAACCTCCACAGTATGGTCCTAGGAATACAAATGCCAAATTACACGGACTTACAATTGTATCCTCACATACAATCAAACAAATGTACAAGCAAAGAGATGAGTGGCCAATGAAATGGTCTTACAACTCACTTCCATATCATAGAAACAATGGCCAAAGGAATGGTCTTACAATTGTTCTCAATGGGGAAAAACAACAATGATATGATGTCACGAAGACAAATGAGATGATCATGCAATAATGAGCAATTAATGAGGATAAATGCATAGAGCATACAAGCAAACATGTGCATATGAAGATAAGCAATCAATCAAAGCATTCAGCACACCCTATAACCAAACAAGGAGGCTCATACAAAAGGGTTAGGCATTAAAGCCAACTGGAATAAGGTCAATGGTGCTCTTAACCTTGCCATTGAGGGGCTAAGGTGAAGCAGATGAAAGGATATGAGGGGTGTGCCTCATTGCTCTTATCCTTGATCAGGGAGAGCATTTGAATATCAGAAAATGTGGGAGTTCAGAAAGTAGGAACTCTCTCCACAAGTAAGACTCTATAGATCTTGGGCTTGGATCTCAATGCTACAACCATGTAATGGGAGCAAGGAGAAGACTCACAGAATAGTGGGAGATAGATTACATATCTCTTATATCCACCAATTGCCTTATTTGAAGGACTTTTCCTGCTTGGGACAAATGTAAACACACACAAGCATTGCCTCTTAAGGAGGACTTCAGACAGTTGCCTGGCCAAGTAAAAGGCCAGGTCTTCCAGACTACATGAAGAAAAGAGGTGCATACCTCAATGCAAATTGCTATAAAGCAAAGCAAAGCAAGTTCTTATAGAACTAAGCAACTAAGGGTACCTGAAATAGTCAAACAGAATCAGTACACAGCTCACAGTTTAAATCAAAAGGAAACAGGATCAACAGTCAACATAAACAATTAAATGAGCAAAGCACAAAGCTCAAGGCTTGTGAGCCAAGCAACCTACAAAACAAGTATGTTAGTCATGATAAATAATTAAGCTCAATCACATTGCATAAGTTTCTTTGAAGCATTTGTGGCTTAACCTGAAACAACAACTTCAAACATGAGCAACATGACCACTAGGACAAACCTAGGGTCAAAAAGAGGGAAGAAAGTCAAAACAGCAAATGAAATTCAACCATATTCAAGTTCAAGCAATCAAGAAGCAAACTCAATTGGGTTCATGTTCATATCATTTACCAACATGATTTCATAAACAAAATAAGTCAAAGCATGGCATATGAAAGCTCATAGAAGTCAACAGCAAGACTTGAATCAAAAGCAATCTCAAACATTTCCAAAAATCATCAAATAATTCATGATCAATCACTATCTATAACATGACATGCATATCAAATTTCAGCTCAATTGGATCATGGGAAGATGGTCAATGAAAATCAGAAAGGCAAGGCAAGATTATGCATGCTCAAAGAAGTCAACCAAACATGTATCAACTTCAAAAATTCATAAATCAGTGATAACATATGATAAATGAATGGGATCAACACCATGACAAAGCTTAGGATGTCTAGTTATCACATGTTAAATTTCAAATTAATCCAATAAAGTATGAGAATTTCACAAATGAAATGGCAACATGTATCACACAAGTCAACATTTTGGTCAAACAGGGGAGAAAAATCTCAAACAATTAGGAAATGGCATAATTAACTCCAAGAAAATTCACACATAAACTAGACATATACAAGTAGGTTCATGCAAAATTTCACATCAATTGGAGGTCAGGAAGCATGTCATCAAAAATCATGAAATTGCATATCAATGGTGTGACACACATTGTCACACCCTAGTTCAAAAATTCATAACTCAGCAACCAAATAAGATAAATTCAAGAACTCTACATCAAAATAACCATGAGTGTGTCTAGTTTGTGCACAAAAAAAATTTCAGGATCATTGGATACATCATCATCATTTCACAAATGAATTGGCAAAAGGTACAAAATATGCATACATGAGCAAAACCCTAATGCCATTAAAAATCCAGCCATCCAAAAAATTAGTAAAAATCATGATAAAATAATAGAGATCCACATGAGCAATATGCAAAAATTTTCATGAATTTTGGAATTGAAATGAATGAGTTGTGATTTTTGTAAAATGATGAACCAAAATGAAATAAACATTGAAATGAAATATTATTTAACACATGATTAATTAAATAATGGAGCACGGTGGCAAAAGCGTAAATAAGAGGGAAACTAAATGAAACGCAGCGTTGCGTTCATGAGCATGCTGCAACGCGATTGGTCGACGGCAATGTAACAGGAACAACAGCATGCACAAACGAATTTCCATACAGCCAAAACGTGTTCTGGGAAATTTTTTAGGGTTTTACTGTAGCATCAACACACATCATCTTCTTCAATCGAAATCGTGCAAAATTATTTCCAGAAATGGCCAAGCAACATATCAATAAAATCAGCAAACAACAAGCATCAAGAACATGGCATTCATTTTCATGGAAACACATTAAATAACATGAATCAAGCAAGAACAAGTTCATACATCAAACTTTAATGAAATATTATGTGTTAGATGGCTGCTGCTAGGGTTCAATTTGCAGAAAATGAAGTTATATACTTCTGTTTAATGTTGGTTAATGAGGTGCTAATCAAGTTTTTCACAAATGAAGCCAATTTGCCAATTGCTAATTTTGAACCAATATGCACATGGAGGTGTGGTCTGCCCGAGTTTGGGCCTTGGACAAGCTTCAAATATCATCCCAAAACATTTCCAATTGGCCACAAGTGTTAAAAATGGCTAAATCAAAAAGTCAACTTTTCAACATACTTGAAATTAATTAAGACAAGTCCAAAAATGCCATTTTGCATGGTGAGGTTTTGGTACATGAGGATGACATTTTTGGAAAGAGGGGATTAAATAGGACTTGTAGGAAAAAACCCCACCAAAATTGGCCAAATGGTTTGAGAGATATGGCCTTTTGAAGTTCAAGAAAATTTGAAAATGAATTGATCATATCTTGCCAACCATACATGGGATTTGAGAGTTCTTGGACTTTTTGGAAATGGGAGAACAAGATCTTCAACTTTCATGTTGGGCAAAAATTCATTTGAAGCTTGTATCATGATGTAAGTTTAAGATCAAGAAGTTTCCATTTTTGGCAAATTTGAATTACAGGTCAACTTTCTATTTTGGGAAATTTCTTGTTTGACTTCAAATTCTTCCATGATGATGTTTGACATGATATGTGAAGCTTGTATAGGCATGAATGAGACCTCTCAGACCAAATCCCATCCTCAAACCACTGATTAAATGGACAGTTGACCAAGTTTGACTTTCTAGGGTTTTGCTTGACTGAAGCACCTTCTGATGAATTCCAAACCCTAATTCCTTGAGATCTTGATCCCAAATGATGTCCCAAGTTATATGAACTCTTGATTATTGATCATGGTGCCCAAATTCTGCAAGAATGGCCACCATGCACTGCAATGACTGACTTTGACTGATTTTGACCTAATTGGCTGATGATTGCTTCAGCTGCAAGCAACAAGGTTAGCTGACAATATTTTTGTACTTTTTGGTTAGTAAGCATATGAAAAGCAAAGATATACAAATGCAAGACATGCTTGGTGATCAAGAACCACACTCACAAGGCAACCTACCCACCAGGAGGGGAGCCAAGGCATGCAATGATCCTTGAGGCCATGGTATGATATGCTATGGGCCATGAGGGATCTTAGGGCCCAAAATTGGGGTCTTACAATCCCCAGCAAGTGTCATTGGCCCATGCGCCGCCTCTATTATCGTTCCCTATTTCTGCCGATGCTGACAGGCATGAAGTTTCCGGTATTCAGACCGAAGTGGCGTTCAGGCCAGTTTTCCGATGTTCAGATCGAAGAAGTTTCCGACGTTCAGGTCGATGCAACTTGTGGCGTTCAGGCCAGTTTTCCGATGTTCAGATCGAAGAAGTTTCTGACATTCAGGTCGATGCAACTTGTGGCATTCAGGCCAGTTTTCCGATGTTCAGATCGAAGAAGTTTCCGACGTTCAGGTCGATGCAACTTGTGGCGTTCAGGCCAGTTTTCCGATGTTCAGATCGAAGAAGTTTTCGACGTTCAGGTCGATGCAACTTGTGGCATTCAGGCCAGTTTTCTGATGTTCAGATCGAAGTGGCATTCAGGCCAATTTTCCGATATTCAGATCGAAGTGGCTTTAAGGCCAGTTTTCCGATGTTCAGATCGAAGAAGTTTCCGACATTCAGGTCGACGCAATTTGTGGCATTCATGCCAGCCTCTCGGTGTTCAGACCGATATTAATAATCTCATATCTCCCGATGTTCAGATCGAAGTCATTTCCAGTATTCAGACTGATGAGCGGCATTCTGTAACACCTCAAAATTTGCCCTCTCCTCTTGGGACTAGCTTAACATATTGCATTTCATTTTTAGGACATTAGTCATTGCATCTTTGCATATCATGTGGAAACAATGTGCAAGTCATCCTCCTAAGTCTTGTTCAGAAGATAAAGAGGTCAAAAGATGCAAGCCTGAGGGTCTCATGAATTGATCACTAGCCATCTGAGGGTTTGTGCTTCAATTAGGGTTTCTTGGTTCCTCAAGGAGGTTGATCCTTATCTTGGTTGAAATGGTACATCATTATCATCATGGTCTTATCATCACCAAGAGATTCATTGTGCTTGATCATATTCCTTGGGATTAGGGTTTTGACCTCTGGTCAACCCTAATCATCTGCATTGTGCCAATCAGGGTTTTGTCAAGGAGATGAGGTTTTCATTGAGGTGGGGATCATCATGTGGTTTTAATGAGCTTGTGGAAGCTAGGGTTTCATTTGGGAGCCATTTCATCAGGAGATTGAGGCTCAAGCTCAACAGTCAAGCTGAAATTCATTTATCAACTGAAAAGTCAACCAAAGGTCAACTGATGGATTTGGAGGTGGGAGAGGGTTAGAAACACTTCATTCATGTCCAAACAAGTTTCATTTGACATTTCAAACATCAACATTGAAGAAAATAAAGTCAGATGAAAACTTTCCAAAAAAAGAAAGTGACTTGTAATTCAAAATTGCCAAAAATGGAAAGGTTTTCTCCTCAAGATTACATGTCCAAGAATGCTTCAAATGAAATTTTGTCCAACATGAAAGTTGTAGATCTTGTTCTCCCATTTCCAAAAAGTCCAAGAACATGAATTTCTCATGTATGGTTGGCAAGTTATGGTCAAATCTTGGTCAAGAAAATTTGAACTTCAAAAGTGCATAACTTTTGAACCAAAAGGCCAAATGGAGTGGGATTTTTTGCCACATTCTTGTTTTGACATGCTCTATCCAATTCAAGCATCATAATCCATGAATTTCCATTGCAAAAATATTTGAATTTTCATTTGGATTTTGGAGGGAAAAGTCCAATTCAAAAAATAGGCATTGCATTCACTTGGTTTCACTTGCATTTGCCTCCAAACCACATTTCCAAGTGAATTAAGACAGAAATTTGCACTGTTACATTGGTCATTGTATGCATAGGGTGGATTGGCTAATTTGCACATAACACTCCAACTTCACTAATACACATGCATTTGGCTAATCATGATTACCAACATCATTAACAGACCCTATATAACCATAATCATAACTGTTTTTGGCCTAAGCATAACAGAATTCTGAAATTAAGATCTAGATCCAAAAACTCTTCAATTTTTCTCTCTCACTTTTCTCCAAAAATCTTCACAAGCATAGCATTGTTCTTGATTGAAGCATGATCCATGAGCATAATTGAAGCTATTTGAAGCAAGATTGCAAGGAATTCGAGCTGAACTTGGAACTGTTGAAGCACAAGGTCATCCATGGCAGTTTGATTTTCTGGACTTATCAAGCGCGATCAACTTCCAAACCTTGTTTCATTCATGCATAGGAGAGTTGAGGAACTTCTGTTTTTGCTTGCCAAGGCCTGAAAACATCAAATCCGGTTCTGCACTTGCTTGAAGGTTAGAATTCGAGTTTCTCAATTCTTGAAATTAATGGATGCATCTTGTAGATCTTTCTTAGGTGATGAATCTGCACTTTAGATCCTTGATTTTCATGCTGAAACGAGAGAGTTATGTTGATTATAAGTTTGAGGATTGAATGTTCTTTAGCTCGAATCTCTTGATGCGTGTGGATTTAGGTTAAATTGATGTTAGATTATTGATGTGCTTGGAAAGAGGAACACGATGGTATAGGTTTTAGGATTTTCTGAGCGAAAGTGTTCTTGAGCTCAAGAACACGTTGAAGATGATATGAATGTTAGGGTTTTTTTCCAGAATCCATGTTTGATCCTGAGTGGTTCGTGTTTGCATGCGCTTCATGTTATAAGACCATGTATTGGTCCACGCTGGCTTAAGCGTGTCAGTTTGATTGGCTATAATTCGTTTTCGTTGCCATGTGGATTTAAATGATACACAGCGTTTAAGTAGCGCGCGCCAGTTTTGAACAGATGCACACTTCGATTCCCTGCTCTAACATTTTCAAATTTGGCTTGGCATTATTTCATTTTTAACCATCCATGTTCATGTACATTCATTCATGATTTTTTTATTTTTTTTATTCATTCCAAAAATCATAAGTCCATGAATATTAATCCAAATGAGATGTGGTTTTTTTTGTTGTTTTCCTCATGATCTCTAGAATTTAATGATTATTTTTCCATGATTTGTTCCTGGACGAATTTTATTCTTGCCTAGGGTTTGTTCATGTGTGCGTTTTCTTGACATATCTTGCCATATCCTTCATGAAATGATGAGATTTTATCCTATGAACTTGAAACTTTGCATGCTTAAAACAGACACCTTAATGGACATTTTGGTATAGAGTTTGAATTTTTCCCATTTCTGGTTGATGAGATATGATGTGTTTAATGAAGGTGTGACAATGTGTGTCACACCATGGCTTGGTCAACTTGTGGATTTTATTTGCCATGCCATTCAAATGCCAATTGATGTGAATTTTTACATGATGCTACTTCTGGATGTTAGGACTGCTCATGAATTTTTTTGGAACTTTTGTATTCAATTTGGATTTGTTTGAGATTTTCTTTGCTGATTGGTCATTTGTGGACTTTTGATGAGTGATGAACTTAGATGATTTGTGAAATTCTTGATGTTTATCATATGGACTTGAAATTTTGCACATTGATTCTAGACTCATTGAAGTTTATCTTGGCTTTGGTTTGATGCATTTATCATGTGTGGATTATGTTTTAGGCTTGTGTGAAGTTGATGCATGAAATTGTGCCCTAATTGAGCTTGTTTTGCCTTGCCTTGCCTTATGGAATTTATTTGACATGCTTCCACTTGTCCAAATGACTTGAATTTTGGTATGATGATCATGTGATGAATGTTGTTTAGCCATGATTTTTCTTGGGATTTATTGAATTGTTTTTGAGTTGATGTGGATTGATTCATTCTGTTTGGTCAATGTTGAACTAATCTTGAGTTTGTTTTGTAGGTGGCTTCTAAGTCATTTGAGTTGAGCTTGAGCTTTGCCTTGATGCATAGCTTGCTTGTCTGTTTACTTGTGTACAGTTAACTGTTGACTTGTAATTGTCTGTTTGACTGTTCGAGTTGAATACTAACTGAGTTAGATTGTTTTCAGGTACATTAGTTGCTTAAGTTCTTTGAACTTGCTTTTGTTGTTGCTTGGTTGCATAACCAATTGAGGTATAACCCACTGACTTCATGTAGTCTGGAAGACCTGGCCTGTTACTTGGTCAGGCACCTGTCTGAAGCCCTCCTTAAGAGGCAATGCTTGTGAATGTTTATCTTTGTGCCAAGCAGGAAAAGACCTTGAATAAGGCAATTGGCAGATACAAGAGATGTGCAACCCATCTCCTGCTATTTAGTTGAGTCATCCCTTTGCTCACAAAACTGGTGTTGATGCATTGTGGATATTAACCCAAGATCTTTGTTGAGTCAGTCATAAGTGTAGAAGGGTTCCAACTTTCTGAACCCACACTTTCATTTGTCTAAAGCTCTCCCAGGCCAGGGATAAGAGCTGTGAGGCACCCCCCTCACTTCCTATTTCATCTGCTTCACCCTAACTCTCAATGTTAGGGTAAAGAGCTAACATCACCCTGATACAGTTGGCTTGCTTTTGCAGCCTAACCCTTGTGTGAGCCCACTTTGTCTGTATATAGTGTGTGCTAATTGTGTGTATGTTTGCTTTGTGTTGATTATACTTGCATGCTTTGCTTTGCCTGTTTAGGATTAGCTTGTTGTTTGTGCAAGTAGATAGAAAACTCAACCTAGGACCATTGTGGAATACATGATAACTATTAGGCTCGAGTTAGTCTCCCTTCTAGTTAGTCATTTCCCAGTCTCTGGTTAGGAGAAAGTTTCTCCCCTGTTAAGGGGAACTACGTTGCCCTGATCCTCATACCAGATGAGGTACGTAGGCAGGAGGTCGTACGAGATCTCTCCGGGCACCCTTTTTTCTTTTTGTGTGTGTTTGCTTGACAGTTACTAGGCTCGAGTGCCAGACTCCCTAGTAACTTGTTTGTGTGTTAACCTTCTTGTGTGTTAGGAGATGGATGTAAGCCCAGCGATTGGCATTTCGTATCCTATTGTTGGGTGCTTGGAGTCTGACGTAAGTCCAGCGATTGGCAGTCGGTTTCCAGTGTGGGTTTGTTTGGTTCGGAGTCTGATGTAAGTCCAGCGATTGGCATTCGGTTTCCATGTTTGTCTGTTTGTGTGTTTTGACGTCTCAGCGTCTGTGCGTATGTTTTGTTTGGCGTGCGTGAGCCGAACTACGGTAGCTCTGATTCTCATTCCAGATGAGATACGTAGGCATAGGATGCGATATCCTAGCGAGCCCTTTCCCCTCTTCTCCCACCTGTGTTGTTTCCAGTGTGTGTGTGTGATGTTTGTGAGCAGTTTTAGCAACCTTTTTCTATCTTTTTGAGCGTGGATCCCGTCGAGTACGACGGATGCGTAGGGGTGCTAATACCTTCCCTTCGCATAACCGACTCCTGATCCCATTCTCTTTGGTCGCGAGACCATGTCTTTTCCAGGTTTACTTCGAGCGTTTCCTTTCCCTCTTTGGGGATAAATAACGCACGGTGGCGGCTCTGTTTGTTTTGTTTTAGCCCGCCGGTTGTTTTTCGCGGATGCGACACATTCAGGCCATGGTTATTTCTGTGTTACCATTTATTTTAGTATCCAGGTTAACATTCTTTTTCGGTATTCAGACTGACTCTCACCGTACCAGACGGATTCTTCTTTCAAGACCACCTCTTTGCTGATTCTGACAGGCATTGTTACTTCACTTCACTTCAGTGCAAATTTTCGGGCTTTTATTGTATTCAATCCCTTGATACCTTGAAAGCACGAAAGCCGCTGCTATCTTCTTTCCAGGTCTCTAGTTGATTGAATAGGGGCAGCTGTAATACCCTAAAATTTACCCTTCATTTTTCCTGGAAGCATACGCTTTACACCTCATGCATGCATTCATTTTTTAGGTCATTTAGCATTTGCATTTCATCATGGCAATCGGAATCGGATCCAAGAAGCTTGAACATCATCCAGGACACTTTGTGGGCTCTATTTAGATGATCAGTCAACACAAGGGAAAGACTTGAGTTACTTCCAACAGGGGTCTATTCGTCAGTAAAAACGTTAATCTTGAAGGAGCAAAGGTTTGTTCATGAGCTGTCATGCTCGCTAGGCGAAGCCCACGTGTTTTGAAAAAAAAAACAAAAAACGAAAAACGAAAAAAAAAATAATAAATAAATAAATAAATAAAAGAAAAAATCTTGGACTTGGACCTCTCTCATTTAAGCCCACAGGTCCACAAAAATCGGGTTATAAATTCAGAGTTTCAGTGAAACAAAATTTCATTCTATTCCTATTACCCTGTCTGGGAAAAAGATAGTGAGAGAAGAACCCTAGGGAAAAAGATAGTGAGAGAAGAGCTAACAGAGTTCAGAGCAACCTCCAGGCAACTCTGAAAGGTTCATTCTGACTCACACACTTTCAACTCAAGCAAACCCTAACATTGGTTTGCAAATCCAGTCGTGCCATTTGATTTCAACCGATCTCTCCAATCAGGTTTGCCCTATATCCATCATCTTTATGCCTTTAATTTGAATGCTCTAAATGTATGAGGTATTATGGGTGAATTTGATACCCTTTTGATGCATGTGTTTGACAAGAGGTTTAGACCTCCTACCCTTGGTTGCTTTTTGTGAGCTTTTTGTGAATTTTAATGGCATGATTCATGTGGTTACATTTTGATTTAGGGGCAACTCTTGGTTACCCTATTTTGTTTCTCTAACCTGTTTGTTGAGTTTTGTTTTGTGAGGGCTCATATGACTCTTGCAGAGATGGTTTGCCTGGTGTTCCACTTTATTTATGGGATACCACCTGGAGGTTTCATTCCGATTACCTGTATTGACTCACTTTCTTTGATGGTGTTAGCTTGGAAGGATCTCAGGGTTTCCTTGTTCCGTTAATTACTGTTACTTCGGATCTTCATCCGTATGGTGCTTTTACATTTTTCCCGCATTTTACTGCTTTCCTAGCTGGAAGACCTCGATAGGAGGCAATGTTTTGTGTTTACTTTATGCAGGTTCCTTCGTCAAGGACTGCCTTTTTGCATAAGCAACCCTAACCCTTCATTGATTTTTCTTCTCCTAAACACACGTTTACTCCTTCTACTACAGGCGAGTTAGTCTCTAAAGGTTAAGCATCCGGTAGATTGTGTAGTAACGTCGTTCGTCCAACACCCAATCCATAACCCCGTAGTTAGCCGAACTACGGCTTACTCTGATTCTCATTCCATATGAGATACGTAGGCATAAGACGCGATGTCTTAGCGAGCACACATCCCCCAAACCCATAGGTCAGCCGAGCTACGAAAACTCTGATTCTCATATTCAGATGAGATACGTATGCAGTGGATGCGACATCCGCGCGAGTCATTTTCATTTAACCCCTTTTTTAGTAAATAACACAAGATAAACTCACACTCTTTAGACAAGAACTACAAAAGTGGATCCCGTAGAGTATTACGGATGCGTAGGGGTGCTAATACCTTCCCTTCGCATAACCGACTCCCGAACCCAAGATTTGGTTGCGAGACCTTGTCTTTTCCTTTCCTCTTTTCAGGTTTACTTCGAGCGTTTCCTTTCCCTCATTTGGAATAAATAACGCACGGTGGCGACTCTTCTGTCATTTTCTTTCGCCGGTTGTTTTTTCGCACACTATATTTTTCAGGTTGCGACAAATTGCCAATTCCGCGAAAACCTATAGGGTCACACACAAAGGACATATTGATGAGAGATAGAGTAATTAAGGAATACCGTAATGTACGGTGCCCTTAAGTGAATTATAGAACATCGTAAGGTACGGTGTACTTAAGTAGAATACGAAATATGGTAAGGTACCACGCGCTTAAGTGATTTTGGCATATTATAAGATATGGGCCACATACACTTAAGTGGACTTTTTAGCTTGCAGCCCATACAAGTGATTCTATAAATAGAACCCTTGTACAGAAGCATTTTGTGCAGTTACAATTTCGTTTCTCTTTCTCTCACTCAAAGCCTTCATTCGTAGCAGCTAGCACTGAGATTGAAGGAATCCGTTCGTGTGGACTGAGTAGAGGCGTTGTCATCGTTCAACATTCGTGATTGCTCCGTAGATCTGCATCAAAGGTTTCAATCGTCACAAGAGGTAACGATTATATCACTGATCATGCCCATTCGTAAGGATCACTAAAGGAGAAAATTTTAAATTCCGCTGCGTTTTGGATCGCTATTCTCCTTCAGTGGTATCAGAGCCACTTACGAAACAATGCATCTGATAGCTGTTTATTTTTTGTATTTTCTGTATTAATACGATTAAAAGACAGAATGAATCAAAGAATAAACGAGTAATTAAATTGAAATCGATCAAGTTATATATATATGATATAAGTAATCCTGATGCAAAATACGGTATATATGATATATTGTTTCTGTTTCATTCATTCAAACACTTAATGGTTGTTTTCCTTTGAGCGATCAATGGTCGTTTGCTTCTTGATCCGACATTAGTATGGTGAAGCAATGACGTGTTGATCAATCATACTGAATCAACAATTGAGATGTGTTTGACAGTCTGAAATTGGTGCATTAGGGTTCATGACGGCACAAGGGTTGTGTTGTCAAAGAGTTATGCATTAGGGTTAATGACGGCAGCGGACCCCCGACTAACTCTGCGTAGTGTGATCGGTCGCCGAAATTTAATTTGGTTTTAATTAATTAAAAGAATTAAAATTAATAATAATGATGTGTTTATTATTATTGTCTTGTGGTGATCAGTTATTGCCTTAGTTTTCCTTTATTTTGTTTTGGGTTTTAAAATACGACCTGCGTGTCGTGCCTCTCTTTTAATCTCTTAATGTAACTTCTTTTCTCATCTCACTCCCTCGTATGTAAAACGAGTTTCTTTTATGTAATGTAAAGTTATGAAGAAAGAGAAGAATTCAATATCAAAGGAGGACAACCTTGAAGATCTTGCTTGGAGAAGCTTAGATCATTCTTAGGTTAGCTTAGGTTCTCTCATTGGCTTGGGAGAACAATTGTGTTAGAGGCCATAACTGTTTCATTATGTATGTATGTTGATGCATGTGAATGTATGTTAATGCATGTGAGAGACGATTTATATGATAAATAAGCCGGTGAGATCAGAATAATTGCAAATTCCCTCAAATTAAATATTAAGTTTATGCTTTCCAAGTTTTAACACTCATCAAGACTAGTATCAGATAATGTAGGTTTCGCCTACGCGAGGTGCATGTTCTATATTAGTAAGGTGCGATGGGATAATTGTAATATCCAATTGTTAAAACAATGGGTCAAACTTAACTCAACAAATTATAATAAGATTATATATGTTTAGAAGCAAGAGTTGGAAATGATCCATGTGATGGATTGGAATAAGGAGTTATTCACCCAACTAAAATATTCGAGAGTTGTATTAGATACAATTGGAAGGAGTTCCTACCTAAATAACCTAGTTTTGTGTAATCCGCCTACGCGGACTTAAAACAAAGTGAAATATGGATCTCGACCCACTAGAAAATCTTCCAACGGGATTTTCCGAATCAAATGGTGAGGGTCATTTGTTTTGAGTAAAATAGTGGGAGCATATTTAATTAAAGGCCTAATTAAATATGTTATTGATACTTATATTTTCATTATTTTCATGTAGATTACCATGACAACAAACACTTCTAACAACATTTTGCGATCAATCCTTGACAAGGAAAAATTGTTTGGGACAAATTTTCTGGATTGTCACCGAAATCTGAGGATGGTCCTCAAACATGATAGAAAGTTGTACGTCTTGGAGAAACCTGTTCCTGAAGAGGAACCTCCTAGTTCTGCACCTAAGACGGAAATAGATGCTTATAAGAAGCATGTCGATGATGCCAATGAAACTGCTTGTTTCATGCTATCTACCATGAACTCAGAGTTGCAAAAGCAACATGAGAACATGGCAGCGTTCGATATGATCGAACACCTGAAGATGCTCTATCAAGAGCAAGCAAGGGATGAAAGGTTTGAAGTTTCAAAAGCCCTTTTTCAAGGAAAGTTAGCTGAGGGAGCCCCTGTAGGTCCCCATGTGCTCAAGATGATTGGGTATGTGGAAAACCTTGAGAGGTTGGGTTTTCCCCTCGGAAAGGAACTTGCGACTGATTTGATCTTGCAATCGTTGCCAGATAGATTCAGTAAATTTATCCTAAATTTCAATATGAATGATATGGACAAATCTCTTCCTGAACTGCTAGCCATGTTAAGAACTGCTGAGCAGAATCTGAAGTCAAAAGGGAAGTCCATTCTGATGATCGGAAATGGAAAGAGACAGAACAAAAGGCCCACCAAGCAGGGTGATAAAGGGAAAGGCAAGGAAGTTGCCAAACCCAAACCCATTGTTGCTGCTTTGAAGCCTAGTGGAGGCATAGCAAAAGAAGGCACCTGCTTCCATTGCGGTAAGACCGGACACTGGAAGAGAAACTGCCCAAAGTACCTGGAAGATAAGAAGAATGGAGTAGAGACTTCAACTTCAGGTATTTTTGTTATTGAAATTAATTTATCTACTTCTGCATCATGGGTATTAGATACTGGATGCGGTTCTCACATTTGTACCAATGTGCAGGGACTAAAAAGGAGTAGAGATTTGGCAAAAGGTGAAGTCAACCTACGAGTTGGCAATGGAGCAAAGGTTACTGCTTTAGCCGTAGGAACTTATGTATTGACTTTACCTAGTGGTTTAATAATTCAGTTAGAGAACTGTTATTATGTACCTGCAATTAGCAGGAATATTATTTCCGTTTCTTGTTTGGACAAGTTTGGTTTTTCATTTATAATAAAGAACAATTGTTGCTCAATTTATTTGAATGATATATTTTATGCTACTGCACAAATGAACAATGGACTATATGTCCTTGATCTGGAAATGCCTATTTATAACATTAATACTAAAAGGATGAAACCTAATGAGTTAAATCCAACTTACCTTTGGCATTGTCGATTAGGCCACATAAATGAGAAACGCATTTCCAAACTCCATAAATATGGACTGTTTGACTCTTTTGATTATGAATCATAAGAGACATGTAGATCTTGTTTAATTGGAAAGATGACAAAGTCTCCATTCACAGGAAAAGGTGAAAGAGCTAATGATCTTTTGGCCCTCATACATACTGATGTATGTGGACCACTGAACATACCAGTCAGAGGAGGTTTTCAGTACTTCATCATATTTACTGATGATTTCAGTAGATATGGTTATGTGTATTTAATGAAACACAAATCAGAGTCCTTTGAAAAGTTCAAGGAATTCAAGAATGAAGTACAAAACCAACTAGGTAAGAATATTAAAACTCTTCGTTCAGATCGAGGTGGTGAGTATTTAAGCCTAGAGTTTGATGACCATCTGAAAGAGTGTGGGATCTTATCCCAACTTACTCCTCCTGGAACACCCCAATGGAATGGTGTATCTTAGAGAAGAAATCGAACCCTGTTAGACATGGTCCGATCCATGATGAGTCACGCCGATCTTCCAAACTCCTTTTGGGGACATGCACTATTGACAACAACTTACACACTTAACCGTGTTCCATCCAAAAAGGTTGAGAAGACACCATATAAGATATGGAGTGGTAAGAAACCACATATGTCTTACATGAAGATTTGGGGTTGCGAAGTTTATGTGAAACGACAAATTTCAACTAAGCTTGAGCCCAAATCTGACAAATGCTTATTTGTGGGGTATCCTAAAGAAACAAGAGGGTATTACTTCTACAATCCTTTTGAGGGCAAAGTGTTTGTCGCTCGAACTGGAGTTTTCCTAGAAAAGGATTTTATTTCCAAAGGAATCAGTGGGAGGAAAGTAGAGCTTGAAGAAATTCAAGAATCACAAAGCATCGATACACCTATGGAGGAATTAGAGCAGGAAACACAAGTAGTTGTGGAAGAGCAACCTGCTCAAGTAGAACAAGACCAGTGTAGGTCAAGCAGGATACGTCACCAACCTGAGAGATATGGATATCTCATAACTGATCAATGTGATGTATTACTCATGGATCAAGATGAGCCTGTGACCTACTAAGAGGCCATAACTGGTCCCGAGTCTGAGAAGTGGCTAGAAGCCATGAAATCTGAAATGGATTCCATGTACACAAACCAAGTTTGGACCTTGGTAGAGCCTCCTGTAGGAGTTAACCCTATAGGATGCAAGTGGGTCTTCAAAAAGAAGACTGACATGGATGGTAAGGTACATACCTATAAGGCAAGACTGGTTGCAAAAGGATATAAACAAATTCATGGGGTTGACTATGATGAAACCTTTTCACCAGTTGCAATGCTTAAATCTGTTCAGATTTTACTTGTTATCGCTGCATATCATGATTATGAAATATGGCAGATGGATGTCAAAACTGCTTTCCTTAACGGGAATCTTCTTGAGGATGTGTACATGACACGGCCTGAAGGATTTGACATACCAGAAGAAGCCCAAAAGATAAGTAAGTTACAAAGATCAATCTATGGATTGAAGCAAGCTTCCAGAAGCTAGAATCTTCGTTTTGATGAAACGGTAAAACAATATGGATTCATCAAGAACGAAGATGAGCCTTGTGTCTACAAGAAGGTTAGTGGGAGCATGATCGTTTTCCTGGTATTATATGTAGATGACATATTACTCATTGGAACGATGTCCCTACCCTGCAACAAGTAAAGTCTTGGTTAGGGAAATGCTTTTCTATGAAGGACCTAGGTGAAGCAACCTATATATTAGGAATCAGAATCTATAGAGATAGATCACAAAAACTGCTTGGCCTAAGTCAGAGTATGTACATAGACAAAGTGCTGAGACGCTTTAATATGCATGATTCCAAGAAAGGATTCATACCTATGCAACATGGCCTGTGTCTATCAAAAACACAATCCCCTTCAACTAAGGAAGAAAGGGATCGCATGAATAAGATTCCATATGCATCTGCAATAGGATCTATCATGTATGCCATGTTATGTACTCGACCAGATGTCTCGTATGCTTTAAGTGCAACGAGTAGGTACCAATATGATCCCGGTGATGCCCATTGGGTAGCTGTCAAGAATATCCTTAAGTATTTGAGAAGGACTAAGGACTCATTCTTGATATATGGAGGTCAGGAAGTGTTGGTTGTAATTGGATACACCGATGCTAGCTTCCAGACAGATAAGGATGACTTTAGATCGCAATCTGGTTATGTGTTTTGCTTAAACGGTGGCGCTGTGATCTGGAAAAGTTCAAAGCAAGATACAGTTGCTGATTCTACAACCGAGGCCGAGTATATTGCTGCCTCAAGTGCAACAAAGGAAGTTGTTTGGATCAAAAAGTTCATTAGTGAACTTGGCATAGTTCCTAGCATTGTGGATCCCATTGGTCTTTATTGTGATAACAATGGTGCTATCGCACAAGCTAAGGAGCCTAGATCTCACCAACGATCCAAACACATACTTAGGCGTTATCACCTCATTCGAGAGATAATAGATAGAGGAGATGTGAAAATATGCAGAGTACCTACACTTGACAATATTGCTGACCCACTGACAAAGCCTCTTGCGCAGCAGAAGCATGATGGCCATACTAGATCTATGGGCATTAGAGGTATGCCTGATTGGCTCTAGTGCTAGTGGGAGATTGTTGGTGTAAGCCCTAGAGGCCAATACTTTTGGTACTTGTATCGAATTTTTTATTAATAATAAAAGGCTTTTTCTTTATTATGTTTGTTTAAGAAAGTCCCTGGAATAGATAGTTCGTTTAATGTATCAAGTGTGACTTAATCATGAGATCAAATTAAACATAAGGACACTATTCTTAAAGTATCCGTAGTCGAGCTTTATTGTGAAGTGGGATAACATTAAAGCATGAAGACTATTATGTTTATAGACTGATGATCACATCTCATGGAATATGGATAAGGAGTTATCAAGTCTCAAACATAGGTATGAATATTAAGAGTAATATTTATACTGGATTGACCCGCTATGAGAATACTATATAGAATGTTATGCAAAGTGTCATAAGTTATTCTCATGGTGATAATGGTGTATACCACCCTTCGACCTGAAACCACTATGGACCCTAGATGTAGAGTCGAGTGCCTTATTGCTGATCAAACATTGTCCATAACTGGATGACCATAAAGACAGTTGATGGGTACTCCACGAAGCATGCTAAGGGACATGAGTGACCTAGATGGAATTTGCCCATCCTGCGTAACAGGATAAATGTCTATGGGCCCAATATTGAACTGGACAAGGATGACACGGTCTATGCCTTGTGTTCAATATAGACATAAGGGCAAAAAGGGTAATTATACACATAATTATTATCACAGAAGGATTTGTCAGATCACATGACATTTTCGTGTCTTAGGTAGCAGTGATGTGTTGCTAGATACCACTCACTGTTTATTATGGTAAATATGTGATTTAATATAATTGCCAATGCCGCGAAAACCTATAGGGTCACACACAAAGGACGGATTGATGAGAGATAGAGTAATTAAGGAATACCGTAATGTACGGTGCCCTTAAGTGAATTATAGAACATCGTAAGGTACGATGTACTTAAGTAGAATACAAAATATGGTAATGTACCACGCGCTTAAGTTATTTTTGGCATATTATAAGATATGGGCCATATACACTTGAGTGGGGTTTTTAACTTGCAGCCCACACAAGTGGTTCTTTAAATAGAACCCTTGTGTAGAAGCATTGTTACACTTGCAATTTTGTTTCTCTCTCTCTCTCTCACTCAAAGCCTTCATTCGTAGCAGCTAGCACTGAGATTGAAGGAATCCGTTCGTGTGGACTGAGTAGAGGCGTTGTCATCGTTCAATATTCGTGATCGCCACAAGAGGTAATGATTCTATCACTGATCATGCCCATTCGTAAGGATCATTAAAGGAGAAATTCTAAATTCCGCTGCGTTTTGGATCGCCATTCTCCTTCAGAGAGTGGTCGGGCTTTTTGGATGTAGGTGCCAAGTAGGATTGGGATTTTGTAGATGTTATATTCATGTTATGGGAACGTGCTAGATGAATGAAAAGATATGCATGGTTTGACGCTAGAGTGTAGCGACATGATTAATGCATGAAAATGATTTGAATGTTTCCACAAGTGCCCATGTGGTGGGTCGTGGACTATTAGGGGTTATAGAGATTATTCTTGTAATAATGTTATTTTGTCAAAAGGTGGTAGGGTATTATGTTAACATGACTTCATGATACTCATTTTGAACTTGACGATTATTGATGTATGATAGAGCTTGCATGTGTATCTTGAAAGTATGGAGAGAGATTGTCTCTACAGTATCCTATAGTTCCCCCAGCTTGTTGGGTCTTTGAAGAAATTCGCCTCAATATGAATTTGAAGTAGCTTAGCCACACACTTAATATGCCCTACAATAGTATTAGCCTTGGGGAGATTCACCCTTGACTAATTGACCCTTGGAATGAACTACCCTAAATGAACCATTTTTTTGGAAGCGATTTCTTTTGATCAAGCCTTACAGCGGCCTATACTAGATTGATGGAGCCTTTGAGGGTATTGCCCTTGTTTGTAGGGTTTCTAATGGATTTTCCTAAAAAGGAACTTGGATCCCACCATGCTCTAATACGAACATGATATGAACGGCCTCAGTATTTAAATCATGAAAAGTTTTCCCCTGATTATTAGGGTCTGGAGGAGTGTCCTATTAAGGAACTTAGATCCCGCCATGCTATGATATAACCCTGATAAGGACTTCCCCTAGTATCTCAATATTGTAAGGTATACCCCTGATTAACTGGTGCTTAACCAATTCTTAGAATGATTTGCTCCATGTCACTAGGATCTAGAAGAGTTGCATGAAAAAAAAGACTTGAGTCCCACAATATGGTGATGTGACCTTCATATGAATTTCCCCAGTATTTGAACTTTTGATAAGTATTCCCCTGACTAATCGATTTCCAGAGTGGTTGACTTCACTATTCTCCTAAGGTGGATTTCCCCAGTATGAGCTCTTGAAAGGTTCTCCCCTTATCATTAGGCTCACAGAGGTGATTGAACATCGACGGGTCAAATCTTGGGATGCTTTGCTTCTAGTTAGTAGGATCTTCAGATGATCTTCCCATGATTATAAGGATTTTCTCCTAACTGGAAGGATCCTTAGGTGACTTGCCCCTAGTCAGTAATGTCTCGAAGTGGTATGCCCCTGATCAGACCATTGTAGATATTTCTGTGGTGCTAAGTATTGATTTATGAGAAAAATGTTATTTTTGAAAAGTAATTCTAATATCATGCTCATGCAAGTTTTTGAAATTGAAAATTGTTATGGAAAACAGATATGGTGTATACATATGATATTTGGCCATGAGGTTGGCACAAATGAAGATGCGATAGAACAAGATGGTTAGTAACACACATTCAGAGTTAGTTTAACAACGATTTTGCCGAGTATGCTTTCATAGTGAACTTAGATTCAATTAGGACTTTTAAATGTTATAACATGGTTTGGTTCACGGTTTATGAAACAAAAGATATAAGGCTCAAATTTTGATTAAGACCCACCCCTTCTTCTTGATGATCTTCATTCCTAAATCCAATTAATTCAACAAATGCATTTAGTTTGCAAGAAAATTTTGATAGATAATGATGGAGGTAAATGTAATGATTCAAGCACTTATGAGATTCTTAAGGTGGCAGTCACCTAGTTTAACTTACAAGTTTTTTTTCTTTTTTTCTTTTTCTTTATGCTTTTTAATCCCTATTTTTGCATGGACCGATTCTTTTGAATTTATGGTCCATCAGGATGCCCTAGATTTTTCCCAAGTCAACTCCTTTTTAGTTTTTGACTTAGCGGTCTCTTTTTGAAACATGATGCCCTAACTTTTGCCTAAGTCAAATTTTCAGTTTTCTTTTTGACTTAGCGGGCTTTTTTTTGTAAACAACTCTTGTGATATTTGATTTTGATTTCAAAAGTTGTGACTACCATGTTAGTTATCGTGAGCTTTGTCTTTATTGCTTCCTCGATGTTGAATGGTTTGAGGAAGAAGATGTTGCTTGAACCTCTTACTGATGTGATTATGGAATGGTTCTCTTGAGACTAGAATGCATCATTGACTTAATCGAAACTACCCTGCCCCTGGTTAAGATTAAGGTTTTTTTTAAATAGAAAGAACACTGACTTTAGGCTCGAGGGGGTTGACTATGGATTAACTCCTTATTTCTCCAGTGTTTGGAAATGAAATAATGCCTTATATCGTCAGCCATGTCTTACTATTAAAAGCATAGTCACCAAATTCAGTTATTTATTACATCATTCTTCTCTTATGTTTGTTAAGAGGTAAAAGAGAAATGAAAAATTTGGATTTTTTAGCAAGTGATGGCGTAGGAGAGAGTGTAAACGAATGATTGATTCAAAAATATGCATGTTCATTTTATTAAAATTATTTCTCAAAGAGTACAACTTTTAAATATAAACAACACTTAGCAAAAAAGAAATACAACTGGATATGATAGAGTTTATTGATCCTAGGGGTGAGCTTCCTTGTTGATCCATCGACTTTATGAGACGCTTCTTGAAGTGCTTGCACTTGTGAAGATAAGGGGTTACTTTTCACCAATGGGACTCCTTGTTTGAATGTCAAATGCAAGTCTTGTACTTTGTTCTCACATCGGAGATTCTCGTCATAACTTGTAGGATATGGGCGATGAGGAAGATCATTTGGTTGTAGTTCCACTGGGGAATCTCTAATTAAGTCATGAGACATTAGTATATGATCCAGTTTCCTTCCAAGATTCCTTTTTTGTGATTGATGAGGTGCATGGGGTTGCTGTTGAAGAAGATATTGTTGCAGCGGCATCATTCATGATCATTGTATTTAAAGTATTGGGTAGGTCGATGGCTTGCATGGCGAAGGGTTACCTTCTTTCTTAAATGGTACTTGCCCCTCTTAAGTCCCTCCATAGCTTCTTGAGACATGTCACAAGTTCATTTACGAGCATCAGGAGACTTGACAGCTAGATGACGGTTGGATAGGGGAAAAAGCGGAAAGGATATGAAAATGTATGTGTATGTATGCAAATGGATAAAAATGCATGGGTATGCAAAAATATTTGTCCTTTATTTTTTAGGTATGCTAAAAGTTTTTTTTATTGAGATGTAATGCAATGCGGGGTCAGGATAAAGACAAACCTAAGGAATCCACAAACGGGTTTAGGGATAGTGACTGACAAAAGGAAACCCTTATGGGTTCAGGGACTGTGACGGATATAGAACCCACGTATGGGTTTAAGGATAATATTGAATATAAGGACACTGTATTTAAGAAGGTTTCTTATAGATAACGATAATGATTGGCATGGGAAACCCAAACAGGTTTCGGGATATGTAAGGTAATATGCAAGCATTACCTAGTTAAGGGTAGGTTCCTTATGATAGGTCATATCTAGATTAAGACTACCCAAGAGTCATTGTAAGATGATAGCTCTAGATTCATGGACTATACCCTTGATTTACCATGAGAATGAGCAAGTCTTCTTATGGTAATCCTTCGGGATATGTCTCATCTAGGTGAGACCTTAGTAATGACCCTTGTGGGTTGATAACATAAGGTCACCCTAATTTGAAGGTGTTCTAGAACAAGTCCCTAGAGTCATGGACCAAATTAAAAGTTCCATCATGAAGAAGTATCAGCCTTCTTATGATAAATCTTTTAAATTGATCTACTCTAGGTGGGAGACCCAAAAAGATTTTTTATAATCGTACTAGCTAGAGTTTACAACTTTGTGCCTACGTACCTTCGCATTAGGCGAAGGATCAGAGTACGACAATTCTTCTAGAAAATAATTGTTTATTTTTTCGTTTTTATCCCTTGAAAATTCTCACGCATCGGGACGAAGAAATGATTGATTTTTAAAATGCCTTAATACTTTATGGTAGAGGACTTACAGTTTAAAGTGTGTTGAATTTGATTTTATCTCTTTGATGGTTTGTGAAAATAATATTTAATTTAGCTTTTAAGAAAAGTAAATTAGTGATTACATTGAATGTTAGATAGAATCCTTATCCCAAATTTATCCCCGATTTTATCCCTTGAAAACCCTAGTATTTTATCCCTTAAATTATCCCTGACTTTTTATCTCATTTTAATTGCAACAATAAAATTTAATTTCGTTAAGATAATTAAATAATGCAACATGACTTACCCATTATCCCGATTTTATCCTTAACTTCTATTCCTTAAAACCTTAATTTTATCCCATAATCCTCTATTTAATTATCCCTGATTTTATCCCTAATTAATTAAATATGACTAGTATAAATAATTAATCTTAACAATCCCAAAACCACAAATAAATAGATTAAATCATAAATTAAATTAAATCACGAATATAGAAATTTAGAGAAAAAAACTAATTATTTTAAATGAATCAATCCTAACATTAAATAAATAATTTCCCAAATTAATTAGTTGATTAAGTAATTAATTAATTAATTAAAACAAGTTGGGGTATGTTTTAATCAGAATTAACAATTGGGCTTAAAACAAGGGGTTGGATTAGCAATAGATAAATTAGGACCCAAAAACTCACACCAAGTAAATCCTAATTACTAATAAATTAAATAAAATTAAATAAATAAATAAATAAACTTACTACAAGGAGGTCCGACGAGACTACAGTGTTTTTTCGGTGATTTCGTTTTCAGTTTCTTCTTCCTTGTTCCTGTAACTATTTTTGTGATGTTGTTTTACTTTTTGATTCAGATTTTGAATTAGTTTTTGAGTTTATGGTTATGTTTTATATTTACAGTGAAAGCATCATTTATGTAATTGAAATCAAAATTTTGTTATGAATTTGTTGTTGTTCTATTGAAACAAAATTTTACAGGTTATTGTTGTGTTAATATTGTTCTATTTCAATGAAAATATTGTATTTTTTTTTCAATTTACAGTATACTATAAGTTCATATAGTATGTCGTGTATAAACTTATAAACAAACAAAATAATATCTTACTAATGGAGTTCATCTAACAAGATGAACTAGACTTTCAAAATCTGACAAATTCATATTAAAATTTAGATTAAGAAAGTTATTCATATATGATAGTACTTTAAATAATATTAATAAAAATCTCATCAAAATGGTGCCAAAAAAAAGTGAATCAAGTTGTGCCAATGTACCTTCAATTAACATAAAAAAATAATTTGTCCAATTTTTTTAGTCAATTACCAAAAAGTAGATAAATGCTTAATTTATAAATATAGATAAAGCTAACAAAAATCTCACTTTTTAATTTCATATATATATTATATATATATATATATATATATATATATATATATATATATATATATATATATATATATATATATATATATATATATATATATATATATATATATATATATATATATATATATATATATTATATACACAACTACAAATGTAATATTGAATCATAATTAATAATAAAAATGGAGTATCAAGATTATCACATCTATCGGTGTTGAGATTGTGATTCTATGTGAGAAATTATGATTAATTAGTATTATTTACAATGAAATAAATGATTAGTAAAAATGATTAGTAACTTATTAGTAAAAAATGTATAATTACAATTTTAAAAAAACATGAGATAATCATCGTGCGGTTTGGAAAAATAAAAAAGTAGAAAATAATAGGAAAAAATCGAACTTTGTGATTTTCGGCGAGAGTGTCCAATCAAATAATTTTTATAAGAAAAAATAAAAAGAAAGGGCCATCATAAATCAGCATATGACTTGGGTAAAATAAAAGAAAAAATGAGAGAGAAAACAATTTATTTAAAAGAAAAAATTAAGACTCTAAAAGAGGTTTGAGACTCTATAAAACTCTGTAAAAAAAACTCTAGGTGAAATTCTCTTTAATTGGTGTTTAATTGTTGTTAAAAAAAATTAATCAAATAGTTAGAAGAAAAGGAGAAAGCCATCAGAATTCATCATATAGACAAAAGATTAAAATAAAAAGACATAAAAAGTATTAAAATGTAAAAATAAAGTTTATGACCCTTTAGTAAAAAGTTTGAGACTCCGTGAGACTAGTGTGAAACTTTGTGTAAAACTTAAAACTATGTGGAATTCCCCTCCCCAAGTTAAGAAAATGCTACTCTATTTATAGTGGAATTTTAGGTCGATTCAAAAAGGAATAAAAATTAAGCATTGATTGACATAATCAAAAATATCTAATCAAATACAATTTGAATTTAATTTTTTTACCAATCCTATTTAAAATCTTCGTAAAATATCTTTCTTGTTCCCTAAGAATGACAAATACTAAAAAGAAACAAACAAAATTGAAATTTATTTTTTTGGGATTTTTTAGGACTCTTTTTGATAAAAATGCATGAAATAAATTAAAAATGATTATTTAAAAAATTCTAAAATAGAAAAACAAAAATTAAATTTAAATAATAAAAAAAATACAATTTTTTAATTTTTTAATAAAATAAAAATGAAAATAAAGTTAGAAACAAATAAAAGGGAAAAAAGCCACAATTGGGAAATTTGAGATTCAAACTTAGGACCTTGTGCTTGTAACTCCTTGCACATTCTCTTCTATCAACTATGTCATTTCATTTATTCAAAATAAAATAACATTAACGGGTATATAATAATAATCTTAATAATAATACTAATAACCTCATTATGACCCTAATTAGATAATATATCAATTAATGATAATTTGATTAATAAAATAATTAATTTAACCCTAATTAATTTCAATATTAATTTATTCATAAATAATAATAATAATATAACTTAATTTTAATATGTAAAATAATAATAATAATAATAATAATAATAATAATAATAATAATAATAATAATAATCTATCCCCCTTTAACTAATAACATTATTATAATCTATTCTACCCCTGCTATTAAAATAAATACCCCTTAATTATTATATTTTACTAATGTGTTTTAATAAGACCAAATGATCTAGTTACTAATGGTAATATTCCTCTAGCATAACTCCCCAAATTATTATATTCCAAGCAACATCCCTGAATTATAACAAATTTCTAAGAGGGACTAAAAAGTCAAAATGGTTCTCATTTGACTTTTTAGGTCATTTGGATTGACCAAATGCCTTATAAAGGGCACTGAGCATGTCAATGACATAGATTCTACGTCAATATTAAGAAATAAATAGTGGTCAAAATTTGGGGTACGACAACAATTATAGGGATGACGTACATTACTGGCAGATGTATTTATGAGTAATATAGATAGTAAAACGAGGGGAAAGAGAATGAGGTTGGGATCTATAAATAGGAGAATACTTGGAGTGTAAAAAAAAGTAAACACGAGACAAGAAATATATAACAGACACTACAACCAATCATTTTAGGCTCTCATTGACTGAAAACAAGGAAGACAATCTTTTAGTGTTTTTTTAGAAAGAACATTTGGCGTCCACCGTGGGGGATCGGTAAAACTTGCCCACGCCATACAAAACCATCATCAAAATCGTGAATACTTCAGCTGGACGATGTCGGGATCATCTCTCAGCCAAAGCGATCCACCGCTGCCACCAGATATGGCTCAATTGCTAGCAGTCGTGGAAGCACTTCAGCAGCAATATGAAACCTTACAAGATAATGTCCAGGTTTTACAAATGCAAAGTCTTCAGGAAGGGAATGCAGAGGAGGAGCCTCTGGAATCCCAACCTTTAACCGAAGTTATTTGGGATGATCAAGTTTCGGAGAACTTCAAGCCACCTTCGCTAGTGTCTTTCAATGGTAAAGCTGATCCACATGAGCATCTTATTAGAATCAATAACCAAATGACAATAGTTGGAGCTTCTAATTCACTCTAATATAAGCTCATCGCCGGTACCTTTAAAGAGGGTGCTATGTGATGGTTAATGAGTTTACTCAGATGCTCAGTCGTCAGCTACCAGGATTTAGCTAAGAAAATGGTACAACATTTTTCAGCATGTAAACATAGGAAAGTGTCAACTACCAATTTGTTTAATTTTCGACAAGGATACTCGGAATCCCTCAGAGAGTATCCAGCAAGGTTCAATGAAGAAACCATCAAAGTGTCACATCCAAATCAAGAAATGTTCATGGGAGCATTAATGACTTCTCGGCAAGTGTACCGATAGTGTCTCAGTAATAAAAGATCGAATCTATAGGGACTATGTTCGAACAAGCCAACAATTGTGCAATATAAAGGAAAACAGTAAATGGGGGGTCAGGTTTTAGAACAGAAAACACTTACGAGTTTAAAATAGAAGTATTAGGACAGTTAGGTTGTGTATTAGAATCCTCTTATCCTCTCTTGTTGATGTATGGTGCCTTGTATGAACGGTATAATCCTTATTCTTTCACGGCAAACTAACAAGACTATTATAGTCGATCCCTCACGAAATAACTCACTAACCATTACTCAGAGCTTTCTATCCCTAGTCCGCCAGCGTAAGCAGGGTTAGGCAATGTACAAAGTTTTAATTCCCTAGGCTACTACTCGGGGTCTCCTATCCATATTCAACCAGCGTAAGTAGAACAATTTCCCTAGGTCCAACACATAGGCCAAGGCTCAGTAATCCTTATGTGTCTAATATCAGATTAATAGAGTATCTCAAATAAAAAGCATTAAGATTAAGAAATAACTTAATAATATTATAATTCAAAGGATTCATACAAAGTCAAACCAACATATAATACCAATAAGATCGAATAAGTTTCATCATCCCACAACCTAACCTAGAAAATCTTAGTTACTCATAGTCAAAATTGAAGGTGAGAAAAACAAGAAAGGGGGGTTTGAATTGTTTTGGAAAATAAGCGTTTTTGCAGAATAAGAACACACAGGATTTTATACTGGTTCGCTTATAACACAAAGCTACTCCAGTCCACCCGGCCAAGGTGATTTTTCCTTCAAAAAGGACTTAATCCACTAATCTTGAAAGATTATTACAACCAACGTCTAAGAGAAATATCTCTTAGTCCTCCCAAGTATACAGACTACGTAGAGTCACTTGAGGAACAAAATCAATTAAGCAAAAGAGAATTGTAATCTAAAGGTGCTTCTAAGATAAAGCAAATATTACAGCAATTTGAGTGTATAGGAAATTTCACGTATGAGCAACAGCTCGTGAAAGACTAAGAGAGAGAGAGAGAGAGAGAGAGAGAGAGAGAGAGAGAGAGAGAGAGTATTTATGTGCGTTCAGGTGTGTCTCTCAAAGAAGTCCGACGTCCTTTATATAGAGGTGAAAGGACCGTTGTAGTGATGGCAGAATATTTGACTTTGATGAGAGTTTAATGCCATTACTTCTGTGTTTCTTTCCATAACAGATTTGTCTCCCTGAATAACTTCTTTCCAAATATACTTTCTTTCTATTTGAAGTTGTAGTTTCTGTTACTCTTTCTGGATAAGGAAATTCTTCGTCAGAATCTGCGTTACTCTCTTAATCTGAGATCTTTGTGATGTGACATCAGAGCTTCTGATAGTCCTGGTCTTTTAGATCATCAGCGTTGATTCAAGAGAAGGTTTAGAGCTTCTGATATTCTGCTATGATGTTTTGCTCAGAGTCAGAACTTCTGGAGCGCGCTTCTTCTTCAGATGCTTTAGATCTTCTGGTACTTTGTATCTGATTCGATTCTGTATCTGATAAAGGATTAGATTCTTTTGTTCTTGTTAAGAGTCCTGCATACTTAGAAAATTTTCGTTAGAGTGCCATTTTTGGTTTCGTCCTTTGTTATCATCAAAATCCTGGAATCTGTTGTAGAACAATTTTTTGTTCTTACAATCTCCCCCTTTTTGATGATGATAAAACAAACTGATTAACAGATGAAACATTAAGATATAAGAGTTTATCAGATCAGATAGAAGTGAGCTCCCCCTGGGATAAGCTAGGGAGTTCAGAAGTTCTTACTAGAGCTTCCACGCAATGAAGTTTCTAGATACCCTTCTGCACCTTTCTAAGTCAAGGAGTGTTAGATAGATGTTTATTGAATAATATGTTTTCAGAGTACTTGAAGGATTTAGATAATTTTTCATCAGAGCTTGTTTGATTTCTCCCCCTTTTTGTCAGAATAAAAAAGACTTAAAGAAATAATAAGCAGGAAGAAAATATATATATATATATATATATATATATATATATATATATATATATATATATATATATATATATAGATATATAGATATATATGTCCAGATAAGAGCAAAAACATCAGAGGCAAAACATAAAGCAACAGGCAAGAAAAAATCCTAGGTGCCTAGGGGTTGGGAGGAGGAGGCATCCTCTGAAGCAGTTGGGTCAACAGATTCTGGATGTTGGCGTTGACTGAGTCCTGTTGATCTAATCTGGCTCGAATTTCCTTCTGCTCTTTCTGAAGCTCCTCAAGGGTCTTGAGAACCAGAGGGGCAAATGTAGACGACTCCCCCTGAGTCAGAGCTTTCTGTTCTTCGGCACGAAGAGCTTCAGCTTCAGCAGCGGCTTTTGCTTCAGCTTCAGCAGCAGCAGCGTCAGCTAGAGCTTTGGCTTCAGCTTCCTTAACCCTTTGAATTTCTTCTTGTCTTGCTCTTTCTTCTGCTTCCCTTCTGGCCTGTTCCTCAGCTTCTCTGGCTAAGCGCTCCTGTAGTCTTGCCTCAGCGTCTCTGATAAAGTTGTTTCTGACTTGCTCAGATAGGTTCTTCAGCTTAAAGGCCTCAGATGTCATCCAGCCAATGACTCTGTTCCAGTGTGTCCTAACAGAGGAAGGATCATCACTGATGCCAGAGTTTATGGTCAGAGACTTGACCTTTTCAACTGATGCTCCTGCAAACAGCATAATTGCCTCTTCTAGGGTTGGCAGGGAGTGTTCAGGTTCAGATGGTATAGGTGAGGAAGTGGGAGGGCTTAGGTTGAGAGTTTGAGGTTCAACGGAAGTGTTTGGAGGGGTAATGTCAGAGGTGTTGGGGTCAGAGGGTTGAACGTCAGATGGAGTGATGGTTGGTTGTTCTGTGGATGGTGAGGTTACTTCAGGTTCAGGTGGAGGTTGTTGTGGTTGTTGTGAGGCACGGTTTTGAGTCTGAAGTTGGGCTAGAGTGGGAGAAGCGGGGTCAGAGAGTTCTGTGTCAGATGAGATGATGAAGTAGGGAGGTGATTCTGGGGCTGAAGATGAGGAGGTGGTTTCATTCATTTGTTCAGCTTCGGGTAGGGGTAAGGAGGTAATGGTAAGGTTGAATTTTGGGAGTGGTTGAGATGTTTTGGTTGTTGAAGGAGAGGTTTCAGATGGGGTGTATAGGGGTGTTGGTAGAGGAATAGAAGAAGCAAGTTGTTGTGTTTGTGCAGAGGGAGCAGGAGAGACAGACTTACCAGAAGACTCATGCAGAGGTGCTGGAGGTGTTGATCTAGAGGTTTCTCCTAGCTTAGCTTTCTTCGCCTGTGATGTCTTCTCAGAGGGACCTCTTTTATGTCTTACGAAGTTTGGAGCTGCATCTTGAAGATCCTTCAAGTGAAACTCAGAGATGTCTATTCCTTCATTCTTCAGACCTTGTAGATAATGGAGAATTACCTCTCGAGGCTCTTCCTTTGTGAACAGATATAGACCATGGGGAATCTTCCTCTGATCTTTTAGGGCTTCCCAAGTGGTGTCCAGAGTAGGTCTAACGTTGACCTTCTCCAGAATCCCCATGCTCTTCAGATTTTTGGAGTTCAGAGGCTTTCCAATGTCTATTGCCATGTCATCCATGAGCTTGAGCTTTATCAGATGATCCACGAGACCACTCTCTATCAGTACATTTGAGATGAGTCTTCCCAGAGGAATGTAGGTTCTGGGCTTCATGTGGTTTCTGGTTTCTCGTACAGAGTCTCTGAGGTATTTGAAGAGAAGTGCTGGGAGGCATAGCTTCAGCCCTTTGTGAATGCAGTACAGAATACATTTCTGATCTGTATTGATGTAATCTGATGAATTTGACGCTGGGCGATGATGGATGGTACCCAGAATGATCTTCAGCCAAACCCGGAGGTTTTGAAGTAGTTCCTTGTTCTTTGAGGGGTTGCCTTCTGCATTTTATTTGAAGATAGTTGGATTGATTTCTTGAGAGATGTATTTCGCCCTGGGATTGATGTTGTAAATTCTTCTGCCTCCATCTTTCTCCATGTTTAGAAGAGCAGCGATGGACTTCTCAGTTATCACCATCTTTACTCCCAGAACATAGGAGACGATGAAGTGATCGTCAGCATCAGCAAATCTCCAGAATTCTTTAATGAGATTTGGGTAAACTGGACCGTATAGGCGTTGAAAGTAGTTTCCCCAACCTTGTTTGCGAAGTTCTTCAGTAAGGTCTACGCCATTTCTTCTCATGTTCTCAAAGTCTACCAGAGATTCACACAGTACTTCCAGTTTGTCAAAGGGCGTTGCAAGATGAATATGGGGCTCACGATCGAGAATGTGAGGCTCCTTGTATACTGGTGTTGTGACTACGCCTGTAACCGTTGGAGTGGGGTTGCTTGTGCTTGGAACTTGATTGCTTGAATCCATTTGCTGAGAATAGTTGAACACAGCTTGTTGTGGAGAATCCATGGTGTTGATGAAGAACTGACATGAACTGCTTGCAGAAATGCCTTGAGAGGACTGGGGTTTAAAGAGTGAGTGAGAGAGTGAAATGTGTGCAAAGTGAGAAATGAGTGTTTAAATACCCAAATTAGGGCGCATGCAAAACAACACACAAATCAGAGTTTTAGCACAAAAACCAAGTTAGCACGTTTAGAGGGAGAAATGATTATGGCTCATAAATGATGTCTAATCCCAACGGTCAGCACACTGCTCGAGGAGATCTCAAGAGACTGTTCCTTGATGACTGTTGGACAGCTGTCTAGAAGTTTCAAGGTTAGACGCAAGGTACTCCACGTGGTTTGATTTATCAGATCTTCAGGAATACCAAAGGATTGGTTCCTGGAGATTTCTAACTCAGATAACTTCTAACTAGGTAAAAGAATCAGAGTCAGAGGCAGAATCCATTAGTTTATGTCAGAGTCTCATTTTACACCTCAGAGGCACATTTTATTCAGGGCAGTTTTGAATGTTCAGATTTTCTAGGATAAAGAGGAATCTATCTTCAGCTAAAGGTTTAGTGAAGATATCTACCCATTGATGATCTGTATCAATGAACTTCAATGTTACTATCCCTTTCAGAACATAGTCTCTGATAAAATGATGTTTTATTTCAATGTGCTTAGCTCTGGAGTGCAAAATGGGATTCTTACTTAAACAGATGGCAGCATTATTATCACAAAAGATAGGAATGTTACTCTCGAAGATTTGCAGATCTTCTAACTGATTCTTCATCCAGAGCATCTGAGTGGTACATAGTGATGCTGAGATGTATTCTGCTTCTGCCGTGGACAGGGCGATAGTTGATTGTCTTTTGCTTGCCCAGGATATCAGATTATTTCCCAAGAGCTGACAATTTCCAGATGTGCTTTTTCGTTCCAATCTATCTCCTGCGTAATCTGCATCACAATAACCAGAAAGTCTATACTCTAATGTTTTCTCATACATCAGACCTAGGTTAGGAATTCCTTTCGGATATTTGAAAATTCTCTTAACTGCAGTTAAGTGAGTTTCTCTAGGATCTGATTGGAATCTAGCACAAAGACAAACACTGAAGAGAATATCAGGTCGAGTAGCAGTCAGATAGAGAAGAGATCCTATCATACCACGATAGAGCTTCTGACAAACCTTTTTACTGACTTCTTCCTTTTCAAGAATGCATGTGGGATGCATGGGAGTCTTTGCGGAGTTGCATTCAGCCATGTCAAATTTCTTTAGAACATCTTTTATGTATTTGCTTTGATGGACGTACGTGACTTCTGAGGTTTGGTTAATTTGAATTCCTAGAAAGAACTTTAGTTCTTGCATTAAGCTCATTTCAAATTCTGCCTGCATTAACTCAGAGAATTCTTGACAAACAGAGGCGTTAGCTTAACCAAAAATGATATCATCAACGTATATATGGCATATCATGAGATCATTGTTAAGGTTTTTACAGAAGAGTGTGGAGTCAACTTTCCCTCTGATAAAGTTATGTGCCAGAAGAAAGTTACTTAAACGTTCATACCAAGCTCTGGGAGCTTGTTTAAGTCCATATAAAGATTTTTTAAGTTTAAAAACATGTTCTAGATAATTTGGATTTTCAAAACCTGGAGGTTGGTTGACATACACTTCTTCTGATATATAACCATTAAGGAATGCGCTCTTGACATCCATTTGATATAATTTGATAGAATGATTTATAGCGAAAGATACAAGAAGACAAATAGATTCTAACTTGGCGACTGGAGCAAAGGTTTCATTGTAGTCAATACCTTCTTGTTGACTGTAACCTTGAGCCACCAGTCGAGCTTTGTTTCTGACGACTTCTCCTTTCTCATTCAGCTTGTTTCTGAATACCCATCTGGTTCCGATAACGTGAGTGCCTCTGGGCTTAGGAACAAGATCCCAGACGTCGTTCTTTGTGAATTGATCTAGCTCTTCTTGCATGGCTAGAACCCAGTCGTTATCTTGAAGTGCCTCATCACAGGACGTAGGCTCGATCAGAGATACTAGTCCCAGAGGAGTTTCTTCAGAGGTCTTGAAGGTAGACCTGGTTCTGACAGGTTCGTCCTTGTTACCCAAAATCAACTCTTCAGATATGTTGAGACGACTTTTAGCTTTCTTTGGGATTATTGGAAGATTAATTTCTTCATGATTTTGAATGGCAGTTGCTTCTGGAGCTTTGTCAGATCCTGCAAGAGTGATTTCTAAATCTGCAAAATTCTCAACTAGCTTTGACTTTTCAGGGTCAAGCTTATCGTCAAATCTGACATGAATTGATTCCTCCACAATTTTGGTTTATGTATTGTATACTCTGTAGCCCTTAGAGCGTTCTGAGTATCCTAACATAATACCTTTCTGTGCTTTGGAATCAAATTTGTTCAGATGTTCTTTAGTGTTTAAAATAAAGCAGGAACGTCCAAAAGGATGAAAACATGAAATGTTTGGTTTTCTTCCTTTACACAGTTCATAGGGAGTCTTTTCCAGAATAGGTCTTATGGAGATTCTATTCTGAATGTAACACGCTGTATTTACAGCTTCGGCCCAAAAGTGCTTAGCCACATTAGTTTCATTGATCATAGCTCTGGCCATCTCTTGGAGTGTCCTATTCTTCCTCTCTACAACTCCATTTTGTTGTGGAGTTCTAGGGCAGGAGAAATCATGGGATATTCCATTAGAGTCAAATAGTTCCTCAAAACATTTGTTTTCAAATTCCCCACCATGATCACTTCTGACTCTTACAATTTTAGAGCCAAATTCTTTTTGCACTTTGGAACAGAAGCTAGTGAATACAAAGTGAGACTCACTCTTGTGCTTTAGGAATTTCACCCATGTCCAGCGACTGAAATCATCAACAATGACTAGTCCATACTTCTTTCCATTGACTGATGTTGTTTTCACAGGACCAAATAAATCAATGTGAAGAAGTTCCAGAGGCTTAGAGGTAGTAACAATAGTTTTCTTTTTGAAAGATTTTTTTTGAAAATTTTCCTTTCTGACATGCTTCACATAGAGCATCTGAAGAGAACTTCAGTTTAGGTAGGCCTCTGACTAACTCGAGTTTATTTAGCTGGGATAATTTCCTCATGCTAATGTGGCCCAAGCGTTTATGCCATACCCATTGCTCTTCGTGAATGGACATCAGACACTTCACATTTTGTTCTTTTAAATCAGAAAGATTTATTTTATAAATATTGTTTTTCCTCTTGCCTGTGAATAGGATAGAACCATTGTTTTGATTTATGGCTTTACATGTTTTTTGATTAAAGATAACATCATAACCGTTATCACTTAATTGACTTATGGATAACAGGTTATGCATTAATCCTTCTACGTAGAGGACATCAGATATAGAGGGAAGAGCACCATTACCAATAGTTCTGGAGCCTCTGATCCTTCCTTTCTGATCTCCTCCGAAGCCTACGAATCCAGCCTCTTTAAGTTCCAGGCTTTGGAACATAGACTTTCTTCCCGTCATGTGTCGCGAGCATCCAGAGTCCAGGTACCATGACTGGTGTTTGAACTTTGCTGCATAAGATATCTGCAACATAAACAATCTTATCTTTTGGTACCCAGAGTCTCTTGGGTCCTTTATGATTAGTTTTCCCAGAGTTTCTTATCACTTTGGGTTTTCTAGCATTATCAAATTTTTGCTCTTGTGTGTGTGTATAGTGATATGAAAATGGGGATTTAGGTTGGTCACTAGTAGAAATTTTATCTTCCTTAGGATCATACCCAATTCCTTTTCTATTGTTCTGACTGTCGCATCCGCGAAAAACAACCGGCGGGCTAAAGCAAAACAAACAGAGCCGCCACCGTGCGTTATTTATCCCAAAGAGGGAAAGGAAACGCTCGAAGTAAACCTAGAAAAGACATGGTCTCGCGACCAAAGAGAGATGGGATCGGGAGTCGGTTATGCGAAGGGAAGGTATTAGCACCCCTACGCATCCGTCGTACTCGACGGGATCCACGCTCAGAAAGATAGAAGAAAGGTTGCTAAAACTGCTCACAAACAATGCACACACACACACACTGGAAACAACACAGGTGGGATAAGAAGGGGAAGGGCTCGCTAGGATATCGCATCCTATGCCTACGTATCTCATCTGGAATGAGAATCAGAGCTACCGTAGTTCGGCTCACGCACGCCGAAACAAAACACACGCAAACGGGCAAACATGGAAACCGAATGCCAATCGCTGGACTTACATCAGGCTCCGAACCAAACAAACCCACACTGGAAACCGACTGCCGATCGCTGGGCTTACGTCAGACTCCACACAACAAACACCAATAGGATACGGAATGCCAATCGCTGGTCTTATATCCATATCCTAACACACGAGAATGATAACACACAAACAAGTTACTAAGGAATCTGGCACTCGAGCCTAGTAACTGTCAAGCAAACACACGCAAAAAGAAAAAAGGGTGCCCGGAGAGATCTCGTACGACCTCCTGCCTACGTACCTCATCTGGTATGAGGATCAGGGCAACGTAGTTCCCCTTAACAGGGGAGAAACTTTCTCCTAACCAGAGACTGGGAAATGACAAACTAAAAGGGAGACTGACTCGAGCCTAATAGTTATCATGTATTCCACAATGGTCCTAGGTTGAGGTTTCCATCTAACTTGCACAGGCAGCAAGCTATCCTAATCAGGCAAAGCAAAGCAAACATACACATAATTAGCACACACTATATACAAACGAAGTGGGCTCACACAAGGGTTAGGCTGTGAAACACAAGCCAACTGTATCAGGGTGATGTTAGCTCTTAACCCTAACATTGAGAGTTAGGGTGAAGCAGATGAAATGGGAAGTGAAGATAAGACTTCACAGCTCTTATCCCTGGCCTGGGAGAGCTTTAGATGATAGAAGGTGTGGGAGTTCAGAAAGTTGGAACTCTCTCCACAAGTTAATGACTCTATAGATCTTGGGTTAATATCCACAATGCATCAACATGTAATGTGAGCAAAGGGATGACACACAGACTAACAGGAGATGGGTTACACATCTCTTTTATCTGTCAATTGCCTTATCAAAGGTCTTTTCCTGCTTGACACAAACATAAACAATCACAAGCATTGCCTCTTAAGGAGGACTTCAGACAGGTGCCTGACCACATAACAGGCCAGGTCTTCCAGACTACATGAAGTCAGTGAATTATACCTCTAGTGGTTAAGCAACCAAGCAAACAGCAAAAGCAAGTTCAAAGAACTTTAGCAACTAATGTACCTGAAAACAATCTAACTCAGTCAGTACACAACTCACAAAGTCAAACAAACAGTTCAACAGTCAACAGTTAACTGTACACAATCAAACAAGCAAGGCACAAGCTCAACTCAAATGAGCTAAAAGCCACCTACAAAACAAGTCAAGATTAGTCAACATTCAACAATCAACCAACTTTAAGCAAATGAATCAATCTCCTCATGGCCATATGCTTCTTGTCCTGAAAACACAACTCAAACATAAGCACAAACCACTAGGACAAGGCCTAGGGTCAAAGTGGGAGAAATAATCCAAAACAGAACATGAAATTTGACAAGAATCAAGCTTAATCAATTAAGAACAATATCCAAGTGGTCTCATACCAATAGCATCAACCAATTTCATTTCACAAAGCATATAAGGCAAAGCATGCAAGTTGAAAGCTCATTGAAGCAAACAGAATGAACCAATCCACATTAACTCAAAAATGATTCAATAAATCTCAAGAAAAATCATGGCTAAACAGCACACATCAAATGATCAGCACACCAAAAATCAAGGCATTTGGACAAGTAGAAGCATGGTAATCAAATTCATCAAGTCATGGTAAGCACAAACAAGCTCAAATAGGACCACAATTGGTACATCAACTTCATACAAGCCTAAAACAGAATCCACACATGATAAATGTCTCAAACAAAAGCCAAAATAAACTTCAAAGTGTCTATAATCAATGTACAAAATTTCAAGTCCATATGATACACATCAAGCATTTCACAAATCATCTAAATTCAACACTCATCAAAAGTCCAAACATGACTAATCAGCAAGGAAAATCTCAAACAAAATGGAAATCATTCAAAAAATTTCATAACAATTCATGATCAATCCTAACATCCAGAAGTAGCATCATGCAAAAAATCAGATTATTTGGCATTGAATTGGCATGGCAAAGAAAATCATCAAGTCAAGCAAGCAAAGGTGTGACACACATTGTCACACCTACATTAAACATATCATATCTCCACAACCAGAAATGCTAAAAATACAAACTCTATACCAAAATGTCCATTAGGATGTCTATTTTAAGCATGCAAAATTTCACAATCATTGGATTAAAATCCATCATTTCATGAAGCAAATGGCTAGCAAGGTCAAGAAAACACGCATGTGAACAATCTCTAAGCAAAAATAAATTCCAACCGTGCACAATTTCTGGAAAAAATCTCATAAAATACTAGACATCTTGAGAAACATCATGCAAAAAATCCCAGGCCATTTGGATCATCCATCATTGAGTTATGAATTTTCTAAGTGAAGAGAAAAATAAAAATGACATGAAAACATGGTATGAATGAATGGAATAACATGAAATAAAAGGCAAGGCAATAATTGAAACTGTCCACGGCTGGAATCGAAGTGAGGAGGAATTTGAATTAAGGCACTTCACAACGAAACGCGCCGTTTCATTAATGTGAGGTGGCACTGTGAAGCGCTCTGGTCCAATCGCTTTGCCACGCAGGACTCGGTACAACCAGTGCATGGCCAGAAACAAAAAATCACATGCAAAACGCGTTGAACACGATCAAACACGTTTCTGGGAAATAAAACCCTAAGTTCTTCATGCATTCATACGTGTTCATATGCTCAAGAACACATGTGCTCAGAAATTCACAAAAACTACACCATTGGATAGATCTTCCAACAAGCAACACGAATCTAAGTCCAATTTAACCTAACTTCACATGCATCAAGAGATTCGAGCCAAAGAACATTCATCCAACAAACTTTAAATCACGATAACTTTCTCATTTCTTCATGGAATTCAATGATCTAAAGTGCAGCATAACCACCAATGAAAGATCTACAACATGCATACATCAATTTCAAGAATCATGAGAGTCGAATTCCAACCTTAATTGAAGTGCAGAACTGGAATCGGTTGTTTCAAGCCTTGCCAAGTCTAAACAGTCCTTCTTTAGCTCTTGTATGATGATTTGGATGAAGGTTTGGAGGTTGATCTTGCACGATCTAGCTGGAATCTTCAACTGCCATTGATGAGCAAATGCTTCAACAGTCCTTCAACTTGCACGAAATCTTTGGAATCTTGCTTCAAACTTGTTCTACAATACTCATGGATGATGATTCAATCAAAAATGAAGCAATGCTTATGAAGAAAATTGAAGAAAAGTGAGAGAGAAAAATTGTGAAGATTTGTGAATTAGATCTAGATCTGAGAATTCTGTTATGTTAATCACAAAACAGTTATGATTATGCTATATATATGATCTGTTAATGATGTATGCTAATCATGATTAAGCAAATGCAAAGGTATTAGTGAAATTGAAGTGTTATGGCCAATTGTGCAATTCACCTCATGTGCATGAAATGGATGCTACAGTGCACGGAATCTGTGCCAAATCCACTTGAAATGTTGTTTAAGAGCCAAGGCAAGTGATTGGAAGTGAAAGCAATGCATATTTTTCAAATTGTAATTTTCCCTCCAAATTTCAAATGAAAATGCCAAAAATTTTATGGTCAAAATGCATGGTATGTGATGCATGTTTTGGATAGAACATGTCAAAACAAGAATGTTGCAAAAAAAACCACTTCAATTGGCCTTATGGTTCAAAAGTTATGCACTTGTGAAGTTCAAATTATCTTGACCATGACTTGACCATATCTTCTCAACCATACATGAGAAATTCATGTTCTTGGGCTTTTTGGAAAGGTGAGAACAAGATCTTCAACTTTCATGTTGGACAAAATTTCATTTGAAGCATTTTTAATGATGTAATCTTGAGGAGAAAACCTTTCCATTTTTGGCAATTTTGAATTACAAGTCACTTTCTATTTTTGGAAAGTTTTGTCCTGACTTTATTTTCTTCAATGTTGATGTTTGAAATGTCAAATGAGACTTGTTTGAACATGAATGAAGTATTTCTAACCCTCTCCCACCTCCAAATCCATTAGTTGACTTTTTCAGTTGACAGATGACTTGGCCAAGCATAGATGAATTTGAGCCTCAATCAGTTGATGAAATGGCTCCAAAATGAAACCCTAGCTTTCACAAGCTCCATGAAACCATGTGATGATCCCCATCTCAATGAAGACCTCATCTCCTTAATAAACCCTGATAGGCACAATTCAACTGATTAGGGTTGACCAGAGGTCAAAACCCTAATCCCAAGGAAAATGATCAAGCACAATGAACCTCTTGGTGATGACAAGACCATGATGATGATGATGTACCATTTTAACCAAGATAATATCCAACCTCCTTTAGGAACCAAGAAACCCTAATTGGAACACAAACCCTCAGATGGCTAGTGATCAATTCAATGAAACCCTCAAGCTTGAATCTTTTAACCTCTTTATCTTCTGAGCAAGACTTAGGAGGATGACTTGCTTATTGTTTCCACATGATATGCAAAGATGCAATGACTAATGTCCTACAAGATGAAATGCAATATGCTAAGCTAGTCCCAAGATAGGAGGGCAAATTTTGAGGTGTTACAGCTGCCCCTATTCAATCCACTATGAACCTGTCGATATGAATAGCCTCGGCTTTCAGATGATCAGGGTGAAGAGTGATTGAATACCAAGAACGGACGAACAATTTGCACTCTGATGGGAAATAATTAACGACGCCAGTCAGAATCTGCGAAGAAGCAATCTCGAACAGAAGAACCCGTCTGGTACGGAGAAAGTCGGCCTGAGTACCGAAACAGAATGTTGACCTGTATACCAAAATAGATGGTAACACAAGAATAACCATGGCCTGAACGCCGCTCAGTAGTCTGAATACCTGGAACCTGGCCTGAATGCCCCCTTCGGCCTGAACACCGGAAACCTGGCCTGAATGCCGCAAGCTGCATCGATCTGAACTCCGGAAGCTTCTTCGATCTGAACATCGGAACCTGGTCTAAATACCCACCTCGACCTGAACACCGGAAACCTGGCCTGAATGCCGCAAGCTGCATCGATCTGAACTCCGGAAGCTTCAACATCGGAAACTGGTCTGAATACCCACCTCGGCCTGAACACCGGAAACCTGGCCTGAATGCCGCAAGCTGCATCGATCTGAACTTCGGAAGCTTCTTCGATCTGAACATCGGAAACTGGTCTGAATACCCACCTCGGCCTGAACACCGGAAACCTGGCCTGAATGCCGCAAGCTGCATCGATCTGAACTCCGGAAGCTTCTTCGATCTGAACATCGGAAACTGGTCTGAATACCCACCTCGGCCTGAACACCGGAAACCTGGTCTGAATGCCGCAAGCTGCATCGATCTGAACTCCGGAAGCTTCTTCGATCTGAACATCGGAAACTGGTCTGAATACCCACCTCGGCCTGAACACCGGAAACCTGGCCTGAATGCCGCAAGCTGCATCGATCTGAACTCCGGAAGCTTCTTCGATCTGAACATCGGAAACTGGTCTGAATACCCACCTCGGCCTGAACACCGGAAACCTCTTCATGCCTGTCAGTATCGGCAGCAATAAGGTAAAGTGACGAATGAGACGGCACGTGGGCCAACGACTTATGTTGGGAATAATAAGCCATGAACCGGCTATTCTCTTATTCACCCCTAGCCAACGAACACTTCGCGTTTAGCTGGGGATTATCTCTTTCTCCTGTTTTCTTTTCTCTTTTTGAACCCCGAAAATTCTTGGATTATCATTCCATCTCCACCCGCCAGAAGCCCTTCCTCCAATATCGCTCTACTGGGGAGTACTGTTAATTCAAAATCACGATGCCAAACTCCTCGGAGTAACATCTTCACCTTCTGGCGAAACCACCTCTCAAACAATAACCACGGTCTGAGACTAGCTTATGCTTGCAATGCTGATGCATGACTTTTTTTCAGCGTAATGCTCCATAACCATGGAAATGCTACGCGATTTATTATGCAATATGTTATGCTTATCTACATGATGAATGCATAAAAGGTATCCCCCTTAAGGGACTCTTCTGGGGAGCTCGAGGCACTCTGCTGAGGAACTCGCCAACACTCTGATCTCCACCCTGCTGGGGAATAACACTGCTGCTGGGAAAAAGGCAACCCTTGCTGGGGAATAAACCTCCTCTGCACCCGATCCGCTTGGGGACTTCGCTGGGGAAAGAACCACCAACACACTCTGTGGGGATAACAACGGTCTCTGACTTGCTGGGGATATAACAATCCCGACTCTGCTTGGAGAGACCACCACCAAGAGATACCTCCACTGGGAAATAACAACCTTCAGGCCTGGCTGCTGAGGAAACACCGATTTCAAACCCGCTGGGGAGATAACCATCCCGACCCTGCTAGGGGAGACACAGACCTTGAATCTGCTGAGGAGGTAACAATCCCAATTCTGCTTGGGGAAGCAAGGAAAGTCGGGTACTAAACACCCGTCGACTCGTCGAACCATGGCATTCACCATCCAAATCCAATGTCAGCTTTCCAATTTTGAGAACTCCCAGACTCGTCTGGACTTTTCTGATTCATCACCTTGCATTCCTGACGTCTCCGTACTCCACGACGATCGAATTCCTGGGATTCATACAGACTTTTTAATCTCAGACTTTGAAGAGTCTTCTTGATTAATATCCAAGGATCGTCGTACGTCTTTTCGTCGTCTTTTCACCATTCTTCAATTCATTCGTCCCTGATTGGACTCCTCGGGGATCTTTCGTCAAAAAGGCTTCACATCACAACCTGCAAGTGAGTGAAAATATCTAACAGCCCCCTGCAAAAAAAGATCGTTAGATAAAACCGTGCCCCAGGCGTGTCAAGACTTCAACACTTGGGTCACTCAACCTTCCGAATAAGACTTCAAGCTTTCAATCTTATAAACATGCATTGGAAGGGACCTGTATGTCTTAAAATGCAAAGATTCTTTATCAAAAGTAACTGGATGTTTTTGCAATCAAAGCGGTAATGAAAACAAAAACAAAATATTTGACTGAATATGCATTTTATTGATTGAAAAAGTGTGGCTCAAACTGAGCAATACAAAGGAAGCAATTCCTGAAAAGAGGTAATTGCGCACAAAAGGAAAAATCTATCCTAATGGCAATGTGAAACCGTGATCTCATCGAGTTCCAACTCGGTTACACCTCATATGTCCTCAGACTCTCCGTGCTTTCTGCCTTCTGAACAAGACGCTTCTGACTGCTCCCTACCGGGGGTTATCCATGTGTCATCCAAAGTACAAACGATCATGCCAGACGCAGTTGTTCGTTTCAATCCCTCTTTTGCCTGGACCGCCCTTTCGGGTTTTCAGTCCACCAGGATACCCTTTTTTGCCCAAGTCGCCTTTTCAGGTTTTCGACTTGCCGGGTGTACAGTTTTTTCCTTTTATCCCTAATTTTTGCCCGAACCCTTTTTTCATTTTTTTTCGGTTCGCCGGGATGCCCATTTTTTCCTGGACTATTTTGTTCTTTTCGTCCAGCGGGTCTCTTTATACGAAGTATTTTTTAACCGCGTCTGCATTCACAGGGGATGGAAAATCTTCGCCATCCATGGTCGTCAACAACAAGGCTCCGCCAGAGAAAACCTTCTTGACCACGAATGGACCTTCATAATTGGGTGTCCACTTGCCCCTACGATCGTTTTGAGGAGGAAGGATCCTTTTCAGCACCATGTCGCCCACGTGATATATCCGAGGTCGTACCTTTCGGTCAAAAGCACGCTTCATCCGCTGCTGGTATAACTGCCCATGACAAATGGCTGCCAGCCTCTTCTCCTCGATTAGGCTCAACTCTTCATACCGGGTCCTTACCCATTCCGCCTCTTGCAACTTTACGTCCATCAGGACTCTCAAAGAGGGAATTTGAACCTCAACCGGTAACACAGCTTCCATTCCATACACAAGTGAGAAAGGCGTTGCCCCAGTAGGCGCACCGAGGTTCGGTACCCAGGATACAAGCTTCGTACTCAGCCACCCTTGCTGGTGCATTCAAATGTTATCCGGGCAACAAAAGGAATGTGGGATCTCTTCGGCGTAACCAAAACAACACCAACTCCTACCATTCACGTTAACATCCCCATCAAACATCAGAATCCGTTCGGATTCAGGGTCAGGCCCCTCCTCCGGGATCGGTTCCTCACAATCTTTCGATTTGAGCACCTCGAGATGTCCTCATCAGGGAACTCAAACATCATCGGTTGATAATCCTCAATAGGTTGCTGGGCGAGGTAATCAGACAATACACTCCCCTTGATCGCTTTCTGAGAGGTATACTGTATATCGTATTCAATCAAAATCATTTGCCCTCTCACAACCCGTCCGGTCAATGCTAGCTTATCAATATTGGCTTCCCCAAATACATACCTGATCGGATCCCCCTTGGAAATCCACAAAATGGTATGAACCAGCATATACTGTCTCAGTCGGCGAGCAGCCTATGCCAAAGTACAGCAAGTTTTCTCGAGCAGTGAATGTACTGTTTCACAGTCGGTAAACTTTTTGCTAAGGTAAATTGCATGCTCTTTTCGACCAGACTCGTCATGCTGCCCCAGCACACACCTTATAGACCCCTCGAGGGCTGTCAAGTATAGGGTTTACGGTCTCTCTCCATAGGGAGGCAACAGAATCAGAGGTTCCTGCAACTTATTCTTTTATCTTTCAATGCCCCTTGGCAACCATTATTCCACCTGACCGTTTGATCTCTTTTTTTTTTCTTTTTTTTTCTTTTTTTTCAACAGCTTGAGTAGGTTCCCACGTGGCTGTTAGATGAGATGTGAACCATGAAATGTAGTTCGATCTACCTAAGAGACCACGAACCTCTTTTTCTGTTTTCGGTTCAGGCATTTTCTTGTATGGCCCCCTTTTTTTTTAAGCAGGATCAACCTCGATTCCTCTCTTACAATGAACCCCAACAGCTTACCGGACCGCACCCTGAAAGTGCACTTATTTGAATTCAACCTCAATTTGAATTGTCTCAACTGGTCCACTCAGCTTGGCCAGATCTACCAGATGCCCCTCCTCTGTTTGGGACTTTGCTATCATGTCATCAACATAGCATTCAATTTCATGATGAATCATATCATGAAACAAAGTCACTCTGATACGTGGCACCGGCGTTCTGTTGCTCTAGAGGACAGTCTTCTCTCCATGGTAGCTTGTGCACAACGATATCGGTGTCCGACCCTGACATATCCTGACACGACCAGGCGAAGGTATCCACATGCTCTTTCAACAGGGCTACAATTCTGCTCTCGACTCGCCTCTGAAGCGGCCCCAATTTTTGCTTCCTTCCTGACCTTCTCGGTGCCTGGATTAACGATCTCAACTCGCTTCACGTGCGGCTGAATCACCTTCTCCTCTTGTTTCAACAACCTGGCTAATTCTAGCAGATCACAATCTTTTTCGCCTTATTCTTCGACATGATAGATCGGATTGTCGAAGTCATACAGAGGTGTAACCGAATTGTTATCAACGAGATCAGGAGAATTGTTTTTCGAAGTTAGAACGAATCAAATCAAAAAGGGAAAAATGAAAACAAACATTGCCATTTTTTTATTTTTAAACTGCAAAAATAAGTGACAAACAGGGAACACGCTTTTAATGTGAAAAACATCCGTTTATTAATGATGCAAAATGTTGCACAATGAAACACATGAGGTGGCCCTTACAATGGACCATTACGTTTCGGGCAAAACGTATGGCTTTCATGCAAACAGAATTGAAAAACAGAAATATTACTCTTCAGGATGAGTGACAGTGATGATTTCTTAGGCCTTCCAGTTCCCTGGTACGCACGATTTTATCCACGAGTCAAGTTCGCAGTCACTGTCAATCTCTTCACCCACCGCACAAGCGTGACCTGGATCCAGCATTCCAGCACTGATGAATGTGAACGGTTGACGACGTCCTCTGTTTTGTTCAGACGAGTCTCGGCCTGATTGATAGCCAACTCCAAGCCTATCCGCTTTCACTTCAACGTCTACCATTTTTCCCCAGCCTCGGGCTTCTCCGCTCTGTCGCATCCTGCGAAAAATCAACCGGTGAGCCTAAAAATAAAAACACACAGAGCCGCCACTAAACGTTATTTATCCCAAGATAGGGAAAGGAAACGCTCAGAGAAACCTGGAAAGACATGGTCTCGCGACCAGAGAGAAAAGGTTCGGGAGTCGGTTACGCAAGGGGAAGGTATTAGCACCCCTCACGTCCTAGGTACTCCTAGGGATCCACGTCCTAGAATAAAGAAAAGGTTGCTAAACATCACACACACTCACGGGGAACACAGGTGGGGTTAAGAGGAACGGGCTCGATAAGGTATCGCACCTTATGCCTACATATCTTGTCTGGAACAAGAATCAGAGCCACTGTAGTTCGGCTTACGCACGCCAAACAACACAAAACATACAAACAAGCAAGGGTGGCAAACATGGAGCCCGACAACCACTTGATGGAATTACGTCAGCATCCGAACCAAAACACACTCAAAAGGGCAAACGTGGAGCCCGACAGCCAATCACTGGGCTTACGTCGGCATCCGAACCCAAACACATTCAAAAGGGCAAACGTGGAGCCCGACTGCCAATCACTGGGCTTACGTCGGCATCCGAACCCAAAACACACTCAAAACGGCAAACGTGGAGCCCGACAGCCAATCCTGGGCTTACGTCGGCATCCGAGCCAAAACACAATCAGATAACAAGTAAACACACGCAAAAAAGAAAAAGGTTGCCCGGAGTGGTCTCGCACGACCACCTGCCTACATACCTCGTCTGGAACGAGGATCAGGGCGATGTAGTTCCCCTGAAAGGGACTGAATTGCTAACCAGAAACCGGGGAAAGACACACTACTAGGGAGCTGGACTCGAGCCTAGTGTTGTCATGCATCGTTACCCTAAGTTCGGTTTTCTATCCTACTTGCATAAGCAAACTATTCCTATCCAGGAAAGAAGCCAGCACACAAGCATACAAAATAATTCAAGCATACATCAAATGAGAACAAGCATCTCAAACAGATATCCACACAGCACGCACTATAACCAAACAAGTGGCTCACACAATAGGTTTGACTGCCGAAGCGAGTCGTCTGTACGGGCTGGGTTTGCTCTTAACCTTGCCATTACGAGGCTAAGGTGAAGCAGATGAGAGGTGAAGTGAGGATCAGACCTCACAGCTCTTATCCCTAACCAGGGAGAGCTTCTGACAAATGAGCATGGGTCCAGAATGGGGGAACCCTTCTATACTCAGAGACTCTGACACAATGTGCACTGCACAGGATCTTGGGCTTGTGATCTCAATGCTACAACCAAGTAATGGGAGCAAGGAGAAGACTCACAGAATAGTGGGGGATAGATTGCTTATCCCTAACTTCCACCAATTGCCTTATTTAAAGGACTTTCACCTGCTTGGCACAAAAAATAAACAACCACAATCATTGCCTCTTAAGGAGGACTTCAGACATTTATTTGCCCGGCCCGGTAAGAGCCGGGTCTCCAGACTACATGAAGTTAGGAAGTTATACCTCAATGCAAGTTGCTTAAGCAAAGCAAAGCAAAAGTTCACAAGGAACTGAGCAACTAAAAGTACCTGGAAACGGTCAAACACAGTTAGTATTCAGACAGACAAAACTAAACAGCAAAAGTTCAATCAGTCAGACTATACAAAGCAATGCACAACAAAGCAAGCTCAAAGCTCAATCCCAAACTTCACAACCTACAAAACAATGTTATGTTAGTGTACAAACATCAAACAACATCAATTGCATTTAACTTGATTCATTCTCCTTGTGCATTATGCTTTTGATCCTGAAAAATCAAGCAAATATTAGCAACAAGACCACTAGGCTAAGCCTAGGGTCCAAAGGCAAGAAAAATTCCTAAACAGCAAGGTATTCACCAACCAAAGTCAAATTAATGTCAAACAAGAGCAAACACCATTAGTCTCATGTTTATATCATTCATCATGTTCATGTTATGCACAAAATAAGGCAAACTAGTTCAAATGAAGCATCAAACATGCAAACAGAACTATTGCATTCAAATCCATATCAAAACAACTTCAAAAATTCTCAAATAAATTACACCTAAACAGGACCTAATCCAGGTATGGCACACCAAATTTCAGCTTAATTGGGCAAATGGAACCATGTCAATGAAAATCAACAAAAACAGACACAATTATAGGCTCCAAATCACAACATCAACACATACATCCACTTCAAAAATTCATAACTCAATGAAAACAAAAAGGAAATGGATAAGACCAAAACAGGGATGTCACACAATGTGTCTATTACAAGCATATCAAATTTCATGAACATTCAATACCACATGAGCATTTCACAAAAGATTTGCCAACCTATGTCACATGAACTTGCAATTTCAACCACCAGAGATGAAAAATACCAAAAAATTTGAAAATGCAATGTAAAATTCCACAAAAATTCATATAGCATCTTAACATGTTAATCAACCTTCATGAAAAATTTCATGTCATTCCAACAAGTCTAGGTCATTCAATTAAATCCAGCAAATTGACATAATGAGGTGTGACACAAATTGTCACACCTAAGTTCCAAAATTCATAACTCAATGATCAGGTATCAAAAATTCATGAAATTTACATGGAAATAAACATCATCCAGTCCACAATCACCACAAAATATTTCAAGAATTTATTTAACACTATGAGCATTTCATGAACCAAATGGTAAAATGTATCAATTTTGAGCACATGTGAAATAAGCCTAGGTCAAACAATATTTTTGCCATGCACAACTTTGACCAATAGGTCAAACAAATTCTACACTCAACAACAAAGTCAACACAACAATTTCCATATTTTTCTGATTTTTCTACAATTTTTATGAATTTTTTAAGTGTGTTAATGATTTTTTATGAATTAAACTAAAATTAATTGGAAGTAGTAATGGCAGATTCGTAATTACAGGTGGCGGGAGCGGGAAACATAGAATTTGAAAATTCAAACAGCTTTGAAGATCAAACAAGCTAAACTCCATCGTTCCAACTCAGAAATTCCCAGAACATGCAAGAACACGCAATTTCCAAAACGTCACCAAAATGGACAAGCCTATATTCATTCAAACCGTATGAACGTGTAGATCTCAAATATCAACTTAGTTTGACCTAACAGTTCCTAAATCAAACGAATCGCGCGAGCTAGGGTTTGACATCAAAATTTCAATTCCAGATTTCTCCTCCTATGGTTCATCATTCGCAAAACCAAAAGCATCACAGTACTCTACGATCAACACACTATAGAATGCATATAATAATTAAGGCATTTGGCATGATTCGAAAAATTGAGAACCTGCTATGGCAGTGGTGAGATCGAAGCTTTTCACGTGTTTCCTCCACAAACAGTCCAACTATAAGCTCCAGGAAGATGAATTATGTGCTCAGAATCAATTGCTATGACCTTTGTTGCTCAAAATTCGATTTCACCATTGATGGAGCTTGCAATGACAGCCACGATTCGATGCTCTTCTTCCTCCAATCTCCAAAAACAGTTTGAGATGATGATGAATGGAGTTCGATGCAAAAAGAATTTCCAATATTGATCAAGAATTGATGATGAATTTTGGAATTGAAGCTTTGGTGTTCTTGATGAAATTGAGAGAATTGGAATGGTTTCAGATCCAATCTTGGGATGAATGAATTTCTGTTATGATTATTAGGTGATTAAGATTATATATGCTGCACTAATCACCAATTAATCACGCCATTAGCCAAATTGGAATTGTTAATGAAAATGGTAAATTCAAGTGAGGGTAAAAATGGAATTTCCAATGACAGCTCATTGCCACCTGTTTTGACAGCTCATACACCTTCCAAATGTCATGTGTGAGCTGTTGAAACTTGTCTCATGCTCATTGGTTGTGTAATTCTCAAATTCACCTTGTGTTTGCATTTTGTCCATTTTTGCCATTTCATTTTTCAAGCCAAATCTCAAATTACAAGCCTTAGGCATGAAGTGATGATTCCAACAAATTTCAAATGCCATTTATGAGGTGTTGCAAAAATCCCCACTCAAAAATTCCAATTATTTTGAAAGTTGGACAATTTTGCCCTTGGTCCAATTTAACTGTCCAGTTGAAAATTGACTTTTTGCATTGACCACTTTTGGAAAAATCCAATTATGCACCATGAAAGTACATGTCAAATGGAGTTTGTGCATATAAAGAACTTGCAATTTGGACAAACCATGTGGAAATTATGGCCTCCTGATTATGGGTCATTTTTGAATTTCACTGAGCCATAACTTTCCAACCATACATGGGATTTTCCAGCTCTTGGACTTTTTGGAAAGGTGAGAACAAGATCTACAACTTTCATGTTGAACAAATTTTCATTTGAAGCTTCCTTGGACACGTGGCTTTGAGGTCAAAAACTTTCCATTTTGGGAAACTTCAATTACAAGTCACTTTCTATTTTTGGCAGTTTTTGTTCTGACTTGATTTTCTTCATTCTTAAGCTTTGAGATGTCCAATAACACTTGTTCCAACATGAATGAAGTGTATCCAACTCATTTCCACCTCCAAATCCATCAGATCATGTACAGTTGACCACAGTTGACTTTTTCAGCCGATAGATGAAATGGGCAATGCATAGATCAAATTGAGCCCCAATCTCCAACTGAAATAGCTCAAGGGTGAAACCCTAGCCTCAATAAACACAATATAATCACAAAATGAACCCCATATCCATCATAAACCTCATCTCCTGATCATGCCCTGACTGGCCCAATACAACTGATTAGGGTTGACCAGTGGTCAAAACCCTAATCTCAAGGAATCTTCTTCAACCTTCTGATGACACCCAACCATGATGATGATGATGTATCACTTCAATCAAGATGAAGACCAACATCCATTGAGAATCACAAAACCCTAATTCACAGCCCAATCCTCAGATGGCCAATGATCAGTCAATAAAACCTAGGCTTGCACTCTGACTTCCTCATCTTCTGATCAAGACTTGGGAGTATGGTTTGCACAATGTAACCACATGATATGCAATATGCAATGCCTAATGACCTAAACATGATATGTACAATGTTAATGCTAGTCCCAAGAGAGGAGGGCAAATTTTGAGGTGTTACAGCTGCCCCTATTCAATCCACTATGAACCTGTCGATACGAAATAGCCTCGGCTTTCGAATGATCAGGATGAAGAGTGATTGAATACCAAGAACAGACGAACAATTTGCACTCTGATGGGATAATAATTAACAACGCCTGTCAGAATCGGCGAAGAAACAATCTTGAAGAAGAATCCGTCTGGAACGGAAAAAACTCGGCTTGATCACCACACATCCACTCGGGATTATCATCTCTTCTTTTTATGCTTTTCTTGAACCCCAAAATTTTCTCTATTTTTTATTTTCTTGGACCCCGAAATTTTCTCTTCTTTTTCATTTTCTTGGCCTGAACACCACTTTGGTCTGAACACCACTTCGGTCTGGATACCACTTCGGTCTGGATACCGGGAAACTGGCCGGATTGCCGCAAGCTGCATCGATCTAATCATCGTGAGCTTCTTCGATCTGGAAATCGGAATTGGCCGGAGTGCCACAAGTTCTTCGTCCTGACTGTTGAGAACCTCTTCGATCTGGAAATCGGAAACTGGCCGGATTGCCGCAAGTTCTTCGTCCTGACTGTTGAGAACCTCTTCGATCTGGAAATCGGAAACTCCTTCGATCTGGAAATCGGAAACTTCTTCGATCTGGAAATCGGAAACTGGCCGGAGTGCCACAAGTTCTTCGTCCTGACTGTTGAGAACTTCTTCGATCTGGGAATCGGAAACTTCTTCGATCTGGAAATCGGAAACTTCTTCGATCTGGAAATCGGAAACTGGCCGGAGTGCCACAAGTTCTTCGTCCTGACTGTTGAGAACTTCTTCGATCTGGGAATCGGAAACTTCTTCGATCTGGAAATCGGAAACTGCTTCGATCTGGAAATCGGAAACTGGCCGGAGTGCCACAAGTTCTTCGTCCTGACTGTTGAGAACTTCTTCGATCTGGGAATCGGAAACTTCTTCGATCTGGAAATCGGAAACTTCTTGATTAACATTCCCATCTCTGCTCGACAGAAACTTACCCTCCAGTATCGTACTACTGGGGAATATCCTTGATTAAAACCATGATGCTAGACTCCTCGGAGTAACACCTTCACTGTCTGATAAAACCAATCCTCAAGCGGTAACCATGGCTTGAGTCGCGCTGATCGCGTATCGTCCTTTGATTTTATTTCCATCTCGGTCCGACGGAAACCTTTCCTCCAATATCGCACTACTGGTGAACGTTGCTGATCTGACGTCATGATGCTAAACTCCTCAGAGTAACATCTTCGCTTCTGGGCAAACCACCTCTCAAACAACAACCACAGTCTGAGACTAGCTTATGCTTGCAATATGATGCATGATCTTTTTCTGCGTAATGCTCCATAATTATGGAAATGCTACGCGATTTATTACTTTTTCTATGCAAGATGCTATGCTATTTTTCATGATGAATGTATAAAAAGGCATCCCCCTCAAGGGACTCTGCTGAGGAGCACGAGACACTCTGCTGAGGAACCCGTCAATACTCCGATTCCACCCTGCTGGGGAATATCACTGCTGCTGGGATAAGGTAACCCTTGCTGGGGAATGCCTCCTTTGCACCCAATCCACTCAAGAAACTGCTGGGGATAAGCACCACCAACACTCTGTGGGGATACACCAATCTTGACTTGCTAGGGATATCAATCCTGACTCCGTTCTTCGGGAAAACCCTCACAGATATCTGTTGACTTCACTGGGGAAATACTCACAGAGACTCTGCCAGGGGAATAGCAACCTCCAGGCTCAACTGGGGAAACATCCATATATCACCTGCTGGGGATAACCATCTTGACCCTGCTAGGGAACCGCATACTACTCCGCTGGGACAACCCATGCAATCCATAGGTAGAATCAGCTCAGCTGGAGCTGCAAAAATCCGTCCGCTACGGGAACTTGTCCAATCCACCGGGAGGATGAACACTGCTGGAGGTATATTTCCTTGAAAACCCGCTCCACTCGGGGAACTTGCTGGAGATATATTTCTTTGAAACCCGCTCCACTCGGGGAATAGCAACCTTCGGACCTGGCTGCTGAGGAAACACCGTTGTAAACCTGCCGGGGATAACCATCCTGACTCGGCTGGGGACCACAGACTTTGGATCTGCTGGGGAGCTAGTCCTGTCAACTCTGCTTGAGGACCTAGCTGGGGGAAATAAGAAAAGTTGGTATAGAACACCCGTCGACTCATCGAACCATGGTATCTACCTCCCAATCTCGTATCAGCTTTCCACCTTTGAGAATTCCCAGACTCGTCTGGACCTTTTCTGCTCCATCATCTTGTATTCCAAATCGCTCCGCGCTCGACGGAAACGTACTCCTGGGATTTATACAGAATTTTCAATTTTTCGACTTTGAAGAGTCTTCTTGATTAATTTCAAGGGTCGTCGGACGTCTCGACGTCTCTCACTGCTTCTCTACCCATCCATTCGTTTCTGGTCAAACTCTGCGGGGAATTTCTACAGACTTCCAAATCTTCCGACTTTGAAGAGTCTTCTTGATTATCATCAAGGATCGTCGTACGCCTCAACGTCACTTCGTCGTTTTTTCATTCATTCGTTCCTGAGCGAACTCTCTGAGGATTTGTTACAAAGCTTCCACATCACAACCTGCAAGTGAGTGAAAATATCTAACAGTTCCTGCAAAACAGATCGTTAGATAAAACCGTGCCCCAGGCGTGTCAAGATTTCAACACTTGGGTCACTCAACCTTCCAAATAAGATTTCAAATTTTCAATCTTATAAACATGCATTGGAAGGAACCTGTATGTTTTAAAATGCAAAGATTCTTTATCACAATAATCTGGATGTTTTTGCAATCAAAGCAGTAATGAAAAACAAAAACAAAATTATTTGACTGAATGTGCATCTTATTGATTGGAAAAGTGTGGCTCAAATGAGCAATACAAAGGGAAGCAATTCCTGAAAAGAGGTAATTGCGCTCAAAAGGAAAAATCTATCCTAATGGCAATGTGAAACCCGTGATCTCATCGAGTTCCAACTCGGTTACACCCCATATGTCCTCAGACTCTCCCTGCTTTCTGCCTTCTGAACAAGACGTTTCTGATTGACCCCTACCGGGTATTATCCATGATGCTTTAACCAAAGCGCAAACGATCATGCGGGACGCAGTTGTTCGTTTCAATCCCTCTTTTGCCTGGACCGCCCTCTCGGGTTTTCAGTCCACCGGGATACCCATTTTTGCCCAAGTCGCCCTTGTGGGGTTTTCGACTTGCCGGGTGTACATCTTTTCATTTTTATCCCTAATTTTTGCCCGAACCTTTCTTTCTGTTTTTGGTTCGCCGGGATGCCCATTTTTGCCTGGACTATTTTGTTCTTTTCGTCCAGCGGGTCCATTTATACGAAGTATTTTTTAACTGCGTCCGCATTCACAGGGGATGGAAAATCCTCGCCATCCATGGTCGTTAGCAACAAGGCTCCGCCAGAGAAGACCTTCTTGACCACGAATGGACCTTCATAATTCGGTGTCCATTTGCCCCTTCGATCGTTTTGAGGAGGAAGGATCCTTTTCAGCACCATATCACCTACGTGATACACCCGAGGTCGCACCTTCTTGTCAAAAGCACGTTTCATCCTTTGCTGGTATAACTGCCCATGACAGATGGCTGCTAGCCTCTTTTCTTCAATCAGCTCAACTCTTCATACCGGGTCCTTACCCATTCAGCCTCTTGCAATTTCACGTCCATCAGGACTCTCAAAGAGGGAATCTGAACCTCAACAGGTAATACAGCTTCCATCCCATATACCAATGAGAAAGGAGTTGCCCCAGTAGATGTGCGTACCGACGTTCGATACCCATGATACAAGCTTCCTACTCAATCACACCATCGGTGCATTCAAATGTTATCCGGGCAACAAAAGCTTATTCACCTTAACCTCCCCATCAAACATCAGAACCCGTTCGGATTCGGGGTCAGGCCCCTCCTCCGGGATCGGTTACTCTCAATCTTTCGATTAGAGCACCTCGAGATGTCCTCATCAGGGACTTCAAACTTCATCGGTTGATAATCCTCAATGGGTTGCAGAGCGATGTAATCAGACAATACCCCTTGATTGCTTTCTGAGAGTATCACAAATCAGTCAACATTCTTTTGCTCTCCCGCAACCCGTCCGGTTAATGCTGGCTTCTCAAACACATACTCGATCGGATCCATCTCGGAAATCCACAAAGTGGCATGAATCAGCATATACTGTCTCAGTCGGCGAGCAGCCTATGCCAAAGTACATCAAGTTTTCTCGAACAGTGAATGTATTGTTTCACAGTCGGTAAACTTTTTGCTAAGGTAAATTGCATGCTCTTTTCGACAAGACGCGTCATGCTGACCCCATACACCTCGTAGACCCCTTGAAGACTGTCAAGTATAGATTTGACAAACACTCCTTCCACAGAAAGTATCAGAATCAGAGGTTCCTGCAACTTTTCTTTTATTTTTCAATGCCCCTTGGCAATCATTATTTCACCTGACCGTTTTTTTTCAACATCTCGAATGTGGGTTCACACGTGGCTGTTAGATGGGATGTGAACCATGACAGATAGTTCAATCTTTCTAAGAAACCACGAACCTCTCTTTCCATTCTCGGTTCAGGCATTTTTTTTTTGTTCTTTTTGTTCTTTTTTTTTTTTTTTTGCAGGAAGAGCCTCGATTCCTCCCTTACAATGAACCCCAACATCTTACCGGACCGCACTCTGATAGTGCACTCATTCGAATTCAACCTCAGTCTGAATTATCTCCACTGGTCAAACGACTTGGCCAGATCTGCCAGATGCCCCTCTTCTGTTTGGGACTTTGCTATCATGTCATAGCATTGCATTCGGTTTCATGATGAATCATGTCATGAAACAAAGTCACCATGGCTCTATGATACAGGCACCGGCGTTCTGCTTCTCTAGAGGACAGTCTTCTCTCCATGGTAGCTTGTGCACAACGACATCGGTATCCGACCCTGACGTATCTTGACACGACCAGGCGAAGGTATCCGCATGCTCTTTCAACAGGGCTACCATTCTGCTTTCGACTTGCCCCTGAAGCGGCCCTAATTTTTGCTTCCTTTCTGACCTCGGCGGTGCTTGGAATAACAACCTCAATCCGCTCTGCATGCGGCTGAATCACCTTCTCCTCTTGTTTTGACAACCTGGCTAATCCCAGCAGATCACAATGTTCTTCGCCTTCTTCTTCAGCCTGATAGATCGGATTGTCGAAGTCATACGAGGTGTAACCAAATTGTTATCAACGAGATCCGGAGAATTATTTTTCGACTTTGGGACGAGACAAATCAAAAAAGAAAAATGAAAATAAACATTGCCATTTTTATTTGTTTTAAACTGCAAAAATAAATGAAAAACAGGGAACACCGCTTTTTGACTGAAAAACATCCATTTATTAATGATGCAGAAATGTTGCAAAATTTAAACATGAGGTGGCCCTTACAATGAACCATTACGTGTCGGGCAACACGCATGGCTTTCATGCAAATAAAATCAAAACAGAAATCATTACTCTTCAGGCTGAGTAACAGTGATGATCCTTCATGCCTTCCAGTTCCCTGGTACGCACGGCTTTATCCAACCATTGAACTTGCAGTTACCATCAGTCTCTTCACCCATCCCACAGGCGTGATCCGAATCTTCAGCAACTGCGTTCACCATTGCTTGACCATGCGCCGGCCTGGGATTGGCATTGGCATTCAATGACAATGTAAAATTGAGGGCCTTGGAATCCACCAGATCTTGGACAGTATGCTTGAAGGCTCTACAACCCTCAATGTTATGCCCAGGCGCACCAGAATGAAATTCACACCTGGCGTTCTCATTATAGTTAGGTGGCCTCTGATCTGATCTCACTGGAGCTAACATCCTTGGCTGAACCATCCCCAGATCCATCAACTTTTTAAACAGAAGAGCATACGTCATGGGTGGCTTGTCAAAATGACGATCAACCCCTTTTCCTTTCACTTGGCTCCCAGCTCCCTGTATCTTCTGTGGGGTTGGCTGAGGTTGCTGTCGGATTAACTGATTACCAGCAGGGATGGTTACTGCAGCAGTGTGCTGGTAGTACCGACCCCTACCGCGTCCTCTCTGGGCATGCACAGACACAGCACTCGCGCCATCCTCCTTCTTAGGCTGACCATCACCAAATGATTTCTGCGGTCCAGACAACGAAGCGTTTCCTTGCATGTTCCCCATCTTCAGCCAGTCTTCAATCCTCCTCACCTTTTCGGCAATTACTTTCTGCCCCAAGGCGAACTCTCGCATGACATTGATCAGCTCTCCCATCTTCTCTTTCAGCTCGAGAATGTCGGTGTTGGACGGATTCATCATTCCTGTGCCAATCAAACAGGTTAGAAACTAACACCTGCAAAATAGAAAACAAGTTATCATGCATGAATGCAATGTCTATCCACATGAGGAACACTTTGTCTCTCGATCCTGGCTTCATGGAGACATATAATAATCCGGCAGCAATATTTTGATTTGCAGTGTTTTGATTTCATCGTGCAGATCGGAGATAGGTGATCTAGCATGATACCCCCAACCATGTGTGTGCTTTTGCGAGTACATACGGTAAAGCAAATAAAGCGTGAAGATCAATCACTGAATGAAAAAAATAACCATCACATAGCCAATAGTGCACAAACAGTGCCATAGTCATACATCCAATCAGATAAAATCAGATACAATCCTCCAGAATCAGGGAAAGAAATACAAGCAAGCGGATTCCGTCAACAAGCCTGACGGTAGTCCACAACAAATAACAAAGCTAGCCTGACGAAGGTCCCACGGAAGGCCCTGTATCATCAACCATCTTCGCGAACTCTGCGGCGAACCTGAGTTCGGTGTTCTCCTGCTGCAATCTCCCCACTTCCTTCTGATGAATCTTCATCTGCCTGAAGTAGTGATCTCTCTCAGCCATGTAGTAATCCCTCTCAGCCCTGATCTTTGCTTTCTCCGCTTCCCACTCTGCAGCCAGAACTTTGGCTCTAGTATCCCTCTGATCTCTGACAAGGAGTTGCCTCCTCTTCTCATCTTCAATCACCTTTGATGCTCTGAACAGCTTCTCCTTTGTGATGTCATGCTCCCTGTTGGATGACGTCAAGGCTTGGCTTATCTTCCCATAGTAGGCCGTGTCCATCTCAAAGCGCTTGGCTTCCAAGGCGTGTCGCTTGTCTTGATCTTCCATCTTTATCTTGATCTCCTGGTTAGCTGCCTGAAACCGAGCAACAGTCATCTCCAACTCCGCCTTCTCCATAAGTAACTGATCTCTGGCCCTCTTCATCTCGAGGAATTCTTCCATGCTGACAGAAGAACTTGGTCCCTCGATCCTAGGACACACAGAGTCACCTCCAGGAAACGGTAGATATGTGAGCTCAATCCTCTTCCGCAACCAATCTTCAAAAAGAGGAAAATACCGACAGTTGACCTTACCATAAGGAACCTTGCCCTTTTTCTGGATGTTGCGCCATGCCCAGACACCTGTACCAGCTTGGCCTGATCGCCCTCAGCTGAGAAGTAAAAGGACTCCTGAATCTCCCGCTCAAGAGGAGGAACCTCCACAGCAAACCCCATCTGTCTCCTAAGAAGCATTGGGTTATAGTTGATGCAACCCTGAACTCCTATGAGAGGCACATTAGGGAATCTCCCGCAGCTATATATGAAATCCTGTCCAGCCAAGCCATTATGAGTCCAAGCAATGTCATCAGCCCGCAGACCCATCAACCTGAAGGACCACTTGACACTGGGATCAATCTGAGCAAAGGCACCCCGAGAAGGCAAATACCCCATAAACCATTTGAAGAGCAACTGAGAACAGCATCTGATCAGACCACCACGTCGCTTCTCATTCCTGTTATGAACTGAGTAGTAGACATCTCCGATCAAAGTAGGAATAGGGTTCTTCTGCATGAATAACCTGACAACATTATGGTCTACAAAATTCTTCTGATTAGGAAATAGAATAATCCCATAAATGCTCACAGCAATCAAAGCACAAACCGTCTTCCAGTTACCCATAGCAGCATGTTCCTTGGCTTTAGCCTCCAAGAAACTCAAATGAAAACCGAGTAATTTTCCTTTCTCCTTCAAACCCTCCTTGGTCACTTCCGGACTCAAATAAAGAGCACGGGAAATCCCAAGGACGTCAGGCTCTCCTCTAATAGCACAGAAAGGAATCTGATCTCGGATCGGAATACCCAAAATACTAGCATAGTCCTCCATCAGAGGCCCCAACAGATAGTCTGGAAACACGAAGCATCTCAGCCCAGGATCATAGAACTGGAGAAGAGTATGAATGACACTTCTGTCGTTGTCACTGAGTCTGAAAACCATCTTCAGGATACTACCATATGCCTCTCTGAACATCCCCACATGGTCGGGAGTAATCAATGCTATCATCTCCTTCAGCACACCAATCTCTGGATCGAAGAAACTGTAGGCAATGTTGTCTTTCAGACCGGTCCTCATGTCTCAGCAGAAAGTCTCTCAACCAGGATCTCGATCAAAAAAATGTCCCTGCATATGGGTAAACATGTGTTAGATGCAATTAATGCAAAATGAAATGATGCTGATGCATGAATGCAATGCGTTGCCATCCTCCAAGCCCTCTGATCATCTGCACTGAATCTGATCTCTGGACTGATCATGACCATCTGAAGAATGTACCATCACAAATCTGACCCACGGGTTCCGAAGTAAACGGAAGAAGGATACATCATCATCATCATCACCAATCTCTGAGCAGACACACCATCACCATCTGAATCGGCCCAGGGAATCCTGAAATAAACGGATCCCCACTGATAAATATCTCGGCCCGGGGAATCCTGAAATAAATGGATCCCCACCGATAAATCACGGACAGCAATCCGGCGTCTCGGCAATAAATGGCCATAAATCCGACTTATAAATAGGACTCTGATCCACGGAACAAAAAGAGTCACCATCTGATCATGCATCTGAAAGAATCACCCTCCCCTCACAGGTAAATTCTAAACAGGTCATCCTAAGGCGGATAATAGTCTCGACAATCGGGCAGAGATACTCAATGGGTTTGCCCTTTCGGGTGTGCCATTGTAGCTCTCCTGAGATCGTCTAAACCAAAGATCCGGGAAATGATCGGTCACCAGAGTCAATAACTCAGATGGAGTAACTCAAACAAAGCGGAATATCCACAGAGATGAGCACTACCAAATGAGCCTCGTCCGGCTTGTGGTACATCACGCCGCCAGGCACATGTTGACCTAACATGAAAGAGGCGACATGAGACCACACTAGTCCTAGGTGTATACTCGGGCCTGGGTTTCAGCCCCACTCAGAACACCCACCCCAAACAGAGGAACCACCTGCACAGAGGTCGGCAACAACATGATAGTATGATGCATGCAGACATTAATGCAAATATATACAATGGTTAGAATAATAAATGCAATAAATAACACAACAAGCAACCTAAACTAATCCTAGAACGCTAGGAAGGACTCGCTTAGGGACGATGGACCAGCATAGGTCTACACCGCATATTTCCCCAGCAGAGTCGCCAGCTGTCGCATCCTGCGAAAAATCAACCGGCGAGCCTAAAAATAAAAACACACAGAGCCGCCACTAAACGTTATTTATCCCAAGATAGGGAAAGGAAACGCTCAGAGAAACCTGGAAAGACATGGTCTCGCGACCAGAGAGAAAAGGTTCGGGAGTCGGTTACGCAAGGGGAAGGTATTAGCACCCCTCACGTCCTAGGTACTCCTAGGGATCCACGTCCTAGAATAAAGAAAAGGTTGCTAAACATCACACACACACACGGGGAACACAGGTGGGGTTAAGAGGAACGGGCTCGATAAGGTATCGCACCTTATGCCTACATATCTTGTCTGGAACAAGAATCAGAGCCACTGTAGTTCGGCTTACGCACGCCAAACAACACAAAACATACAAACAAGCAAGGGTGGCAAACATGGAGCCCGACAACCACTTGATGGAATTACGTCAGCATCCGAACCAAAACACACTCAAAAGGGCAAACGTGGAGCCTGACAGCCAATCACTGGGCTTACGTCGGCATCCGAACCCAAACACATTCAAATAGGCAAACGTGGAGCCCGACTGCCAATCACTGGGCTTACGTCGGCATCCGAACCCAAAACACACTCAAAACGGCAAACGTGGAGCCCGACAGCCAATCCTGGGCTTACGTCGGCATCCGAGCCAAAACACAATCAGATAACAAGTAAACACACGCAAAAAAGAAAAAGGTTGCCCGGAGTGGTCTCGCACGACCACCTGCCTACATACCTCGTCTGGAACGAGGATCAGGGCGATGTAGTTCCCCTGAAAGGGACTGAATTGCTAACCAGAAACCGGGGAAAGACACACTACTAGGGAGCTGGACTCGAGCCTAGTGTTGTCATGCATCGTTACCCTAAGTTCGGTTTTCTATCCTACTTGCATAAGCAAACTATTCCTATCCAGGAAAGAAGCCAGCACACAAGCATACAAAATAATTCAAGCATACATCAAATGAGAACAAGCATCTCAAACAGATATCCACACAGCACGCACTATAACCAAACAAGTGGCTCACACAATAGGTTTGACTGCCGAAGCGAGTCGTCTGTACGGGCTGGGTTTGCTCTTAACCTTGCCATTACGAGGCTAAGGTGAAGCAGATGAGAGGTGAAGTGAGGATCAGACCTCACAGCTCTTATCCCTAACCAGGGAGAGCTTCTGACAAATGAGCATGGGTCCAGAATGGGGGAACCCTTCTATACTCAGAGACTCTGACACAATGTGCACTGCACAGGATCTTGGGCTTGTGATCTCAATGCTACAACCAAGTAATGGGAGCAAGGAGAAGACTCACAGAATAGTGGGGGATAGATTGCTTATCCCTAACTTCCACCAATTGCCTTATTTAAAGGACTTTCACCTGCTTGGCACAAAAATAAACAACCACAATCATTGCCTCTTAAGGAGGACTTCAGACATTTATTTGCCCGGCCCGGTAAGAGCCGGGTCTCCAGACTACATGAAGTTAGGAAGTTATACCTCAATGCAAGTTGCTTAAGCAAAGCAAAGCAAAAGTTCACAAGGAACTGAGCAACTAAAAGTACCTGGAAACGGTCAAACACAGTTAGTATTCAGACAGACAAAACTAAACAGCAAAAGTTCAATCAGTCAGACTATACAAAGCAATGCACAACAAAGCAAGCTCAAAGCTCAATCCCAAACTTCACAACCTACAAAACAATGTTATGTTAGTGTACAAACATCAAACAACATCAATTGCATTTAACTTGATTCATTCTCCTTGTGCATTATGCTTTTGATCCTGAAAAATCAAGCAAATATTAGCAACAAGACCACTAGGCTAAGCCTAGGGTCCAAAGGCAAGAAAAATTCCTAAACAGCAAGGTATTCACCAACCAAAGTCAAATTAATGTCAAACAAGAGCAAACACCATTAGTCTCATGTTTATATCATTCATCATGTTCATGTTATGCACAAAATAAGGCAAACTAGTTCAAATGAAGCATCAAACATGCAAACAGAACTATTGCATTCAAATCCATATCAAAACAACTTCAAAAATTCTCAAATAAATTACACCTAAACAGGACCTAATCCAGGTATGGCACACCAAATTTCAGCTTAATTGGGCAAATGGAACCATGTCAATGAAAATCAACAAAAACAGACACAATTATAGGCTCCAAATCACAACATCAACACATACATCCACTTCAAAAATTCATAACTCAATGAAAACAAAAAGGAAATGGATAAGACCAAAACAGGGATGTCACACAATGTGTCTATTACAAGCATATCAAATTTCATGAACATTCAATACCACATGAGCATTTCACAAAAGATTTGCCAACCTATGTCACATGAACTTGCAATTTCAACCACCAGAGATGAAAAATACCAAAAAATTTGAAAATGCAATGTAAAATTCCACAAAAATTCATATAGCATCTTAACATGTTAATCAACCTTCATGAAAAATTTCATGTCATTCCAACAAGTCTAGGTCATTCAATTAAATCCAGCAAATTGACATAATAAGGTGTGACACAAATTGTCACACCTAAGTTCCAAAATTCATAACTCAATGATCAGGTATCAAAAATTCATGAAATTTACATGGAAATAAACATCATCCAGTCCACAATCACCACAAAATATTTCAAGAATTTATTTAACACTATGAGCATTTCATGAACCAAATGGTAAAATGTATCAATTTTGAGCACATGTGAAATAAGCCTAGGTCAAACAATATTTTTGCCATGCACAACTTTGACCAATAGGTCAAACAAATTCTACACTCAACAACAAAGTCAACACAACAATTTCCATATTTTTCTGATTTTTCTACAATTTTTTATGAATTTTTTAAGTGTGTTAATGATTTTTTATGAATTAAACTAAAATTAATTGGAAGTAGTAATGGCAGATTCGTAATTACAGGTGGCGGGAGCGGGAAACATAGAATTTGAAAATTCAAACAGCTTTGAAGATCAAACAAGCTAAACTCCATCGTTCCAACTCAGAAATTCCCAGAACATGCAAGAACACGCAATTTCCAAAACGTCACCAAAATGGACAAGCCTATATTCATTCAAACCGTATGAACGTGTAGATCTCAAATATCAACTTAGTTTGACCTAACAGTTCCTAAATCAAACGAATCGCGCGAGCTAGGGTTTGACATCAAAATTTCAATTCCAGATTTCTCCTCCTATGGTTCATCATTCGCAAAACCAAAAGCATCACAGTACTCTACGATCAACACACTATAGAATGCATATAACAATTAAGGCATTTGGCATGATTCGAAAAATTGAGAACCTGCTATGGCAGTGGTGAGATCGAAGCTTTTCACGTGTTTCCTCCACAAACAGTCCAACTATAAGCTCCAGGAAGATGAATTATGTGCTCAGAATCAATTGCTATGACCTTTGTTGCTCAAAATTCGATTTCACCATTGATGGAGCTTGCAATGACAGCCACGATTCGATGCTCTTCTTCCTCCAATCTCCAAAAACAGTTTGAGATGATGATGAATGGAGTTCGATGCAAAAAGAATTTCCAATATTGATCAAGAATTGATGATGAATTTTGGAATTGAAGCTTTGGTGTTCTTGATGAAATTGAGAGAATTGGAATGGTTTCAGATCCAATCTTGGGATGAATGAATTTCTGTTATGATTATTAGGTGATTAAGATTATATATGCTGCACTAATCACCAATTAATCACGCCATTAGCCAAATTGGAATTGTTAATGAAAATGGTAAATTCAAGTGAGGGTAAAAATGGAATTTCCAATGACAGCTCATTGCCACCTGTTTTGACAGCTCATACACCTTCCAAATGTCATGTGTGAGCTGTTGAAACTTGTCTCATGCTCATTGGTTGTGTAATTCTCAAATTCACCTTGTGTTTGCATTTTGTCCATTTTTGCCATTTCATTTTTCAAGCCAAATCTCAAATTACAAGCCTTAGGCATGAAGTGATGATTCCAACAAATTTCAAATGCCATTTATGAGGTGTTGCAAAAATCCCCACTCAAAAATTCCAATTATTTTGAAAGTTGGACAATTTTGCCCTTGGTCCAATTTAACTGTCCAGTTGAAAATTGACTTTTTGCATTGACCACTTTTGGAAAAATCCAATTATGCACCATGAAAGTACATGTCAAATGGAGTTTGTGCATATAAAGAACTTGCAATTTGGACAAACCATGTGGAAATTATGGCCTCCTGATTATGGGTCATTTTTGAATTTCACTGAGCCATAACTTTCCAACCATACATGGGATTTTCCAGCTCTTGGACTTTTTGGAAAGGTGAGAACAAGATCTACAACTTTCATGTTGAACAAATTTTCATTTGAAGCTTCCTTGGACACGTGGCTTTGAGGTCAAAAACTTTCCATTTTGGGAAACTTCAATTACAAGTCACTTTCTATTTTTGGCAGTTTTTGTTCTGACTTGATTTTCTTCATTCTTAAGCTTTGAGATGTCCAATAACACTTGTTCCAACATGAATGAAGTGTATCCAACTCATTTCCACCTCCAAATCCATCAGATCATGTACAGTTGACCACAGTTGACTTTTTCAGCCGATAGATGAAATGGGCAATGCATAGATCAAATTGAGCCCCAATCTCCAACTGAAATAGCTCAAGGGTGAAACCCTAGCCTCAATAAACACAATATAATCACAAAATGAACCCCATATCCATCATAAACCTCATCTCCTGATCATGCCCTGACTGGCCCAATACAACTGATTAGGGTTGACCAGTGGTCAAAACCCTAATCTCAAGGAATCTTCTTCAACCTTCTGATGACACCCAACCATGATGATGATGATGTATCACTTCAATCAAGATGAAGACCAACATCCATTGAGAATCACAAAACCCTAATTCACAGCCCAATCCTCAGATGGCCAATGATCAGTCAATAAAACCTAGGCTTGCACTCTGACTTCCTCATCTTCTGATCAAGACTTGGGAGTATGGTTTGCACAATGTAACCACATGATATGCAATATGCAATGCCTAATGACCTAAACATGATATGTACAATGTTAATGCTAGTCCCAAGAGAGGAGGGCAAATTTTGAGGTGTTACACGCTCCTCACCACTTCTATGGCCTGTTTATAAGAAGACATGGACGGCCTTTTATCCTTTTTAGCAACAATGGCATTCTCCACCTTGACAGTTTCCAAGGCCTGACAGGGTGTTTCGCATGGTTCACCGTCCATTTCCACTTTCATCATTCCCTGAATCGTTTCCCTCATCATTGCACACCCATTTGTAGCGACAGCCGCACAACAATTATCACAACCAGGGAAAGCTCCATTCTTCATCAGATGTCTCTTGACCACAGACATCGGAGTCCTCAACGGATTCACATCCATCACCTCCATTTTTCTCTTATCCTCTGACATCACGTTCACCCCCATAGGACCATGCACCGACATGGGGTTAGCATTAACACTCGGGGTCGGTGCAAAATTGATGGCTTTAGAATCCACCAAATCTTGAACGACATGCTTAAAAGCTTTACAACCCTCAATGCTATGCCCGGGTGCACCAAAATGGAACTCGCACTTGATGTTCTCATTGTAACCTGCAAGCCTTTGATCTGGTCCTACCGGAGCCAACGTCCTTGACTGAACCAACCCAAGATCCTTCAACCTCCTAAACAGAAGAGCATACGCCATGGGTGGCTTATCAAACTGGAGATCAGTCATCCTTCTTCTCGCTTGGCACCCAGCTTTCTGTGTTCTCTGTTGAGGTGGTTGCCGTTGCGGTTGTACAGGTGAACTACCAACATGAGTGGTTACAGTGGCAGCATAAGGGTGGTAACGATCCTTACCGCGTTCTTTCTTGGCCTGCACACCACCTGATTCAACCTCCTTCTTGAGCTGACCGTTGCCAGAGGGCTTCTTTATTACGGATGACGGAACCTTTCCCTGAACTTTCTCCTTTATCATCCAGCTTTCCATCCTCTCCAACCTCTCAGCAATTGCTTTCTGCCCCAAGGCGAGCCCCTGCACGACTTTGAACAACTCCCCCATCATCTCTTTCAATTCGAGAATGTCTGTGTTGGGTGGATTCATCATTCCTGTGTCAATCAAACATGTTAGAAGCTGATACCTGCAAAATAGAAGACAGTTATTATGACTCACACATGAATGCAATGTCTATCCGTATGAGGAACACTCTGTCTTTCGATCCTGGTTTCATCGAGACAGATAATAATTCAACAGCAACATTCTGACATCAATCGTCTGGTTTTGCCATACAGAGCAGGAAGTTATGATTTAGCAAAGATATCACCCAACCATGTGTGTGTTGTGAGTGTGCACAGATAAGCAAATATAGCTTGAAGATCAATCACTGAATGATAATAACCACTGTATACTAAAAGTGCACTACAAGTGCAAAAGTCAAACATCAGGCAGATACAGGTCAAATACAAATCTCCAGAATCAGAAAGAACATACAAGCAAGTGAATTCCGTCAACAGGCCTGACAGTAATCCACACAAAATGATAACAAGAGGCTACACTGAAGACGGCCCCACAGAAGGCTCCGCATCATCTACCATCTTGGTAAACTTCACGGCAAACCTGAGCTCAGTGTTCTCCTGCTGCAATCTCCCTATCTCCTTCTGGTGAATCTTCATCTGTCGGAAATAATGATCCCTCTCAGCAAGATAATGATCTCTCTCAACAATAATCTTCACGTTCTCCGCTTCCTTAATCTTCAGCTTTGACTCCCCCTCAGCAACAAGGGCTCTAACTCTGGTATCTCTCTGATTCTTCACAAGGATTTGCCTCCTCTTCTCATCTTCAATGGCCTTCGAAGCTCTGGATAACCTCTCCTTGGTGATGTCGTGCTCCTTTGTAGACGATTCCAAGGCTTGGCTGATCTTGCGGTAATAGGCAGTGTCCATCTCAAAGCGCTTCGCTTCCATGGCATGCCTCTTATCTCGATCTTCCATCCTCACTCTAATCTCCTGATTAGCCATCTGAATCCTAGCAACACTCATCTCCAATTCAGTCTTCTCTGCTTGCAGCTGATCTCTGGCTTTCTTCATCTCGAGGAACTCATCCATACTGACAGAAAAACACGGCCCCTCAATCATAGGACACCAAGGATCACCTCCAGGAAATGGTAGATGCGTGAGCTCGATCCTCTTCCTAAGCCAATCATCAAATGGAGGAAAAGATCTGCTATTGACCTTACCAAAAGGAACCTTGCCCTTCCTCTGAATATTACGCCATGCCCCAGACACTTGCCTCAACCGTGTCAGATTACCCTCAGCCGGGAAATAGAAAGACTCCTGAATCTCGCGCTCGAGAGGAGGAACCTCCATGGCAAACCCCATCTGTCTCCTAAGAAGCGTTGGGTTGTGATTAATGCAACCCTGAACTCCTATGAGAGGCACATTGGGAAAACTCCCACAATTGTAGATGAATTCTCGTCCGGCCATACCATTGTGAGTCCAAGCTATATCAGTGGCTCGCAAACCCATCAACCTGACTGACCACTTGACCGTAGGATCAAGAGAAGCAAAAGCACCTCGGGAAGGCAAATACCCCATGAACCATTTGTGCAATAGCTGAGCACAACACCGGATCAATCCCCCACGCCGCTTCTCGTTTCGATTATGGACCGAGTAATAGACATCTCCAATCAGAGTAGGAACGGGATTCCTCTGCACAAACAATCTGATAGCATTAATGTCCACAAAGTTCTTCTGGTTAGGAAACATGATGATCCCATAAATGCTCACAGCAATCAAGGCACAGACGGTCCTCCAATTACCCGCGACAGCATGCTCCTTGGCTTTAGCCTCCAAGAAACTCAGATGAAAACCGGGTAACTTTCCCTTCTCCTTCGAACCTCCCTGGGTCACCTCCGGGCTCAGATAAAGAGCATGAGAAATCTCAACAACATCAGGCTCCCCCTTAGTGACAAAGAAAGGAATCTGATCTCGGATCTGAATACCCAGGATGCTAGCATAGTCCTCCATCAAAGGTCCCAACAAGTAATCCGGGAAAACAAAGCACCTCAAGCCCGGGTCATAAAACTGGAGAAGAGTATGAATGGCGCTCCTATCACTGTCTGTGAGCCTGAAAACCAACTTCAGAATACCACCGTATGCCTCACGGAACATCCCCACATGGTCGGGTGTAATCAATGCTATCATATCTCTCAACACATCAATCTCTGGGTTGAAGAAACTGTAGACAACATCGTCTTTCAAACCGGTCCTCATGTCTGGAGCAAAGAAGTCTCTCAACCAGGATCTCAATCAAAAATGTCCCTGCATATGGATAAACATGAGTTAGATGCAGGTAAATGCAAAATGTGAATGATGCTGATGTATGAATGCAATGCATTGTGCCATCCTCCAAGTCATCTGAACATCTGTTGCACTGAAGCCTGATCTCTGAACTGATCACAACCATCTGCGGTACTGGGCAATCACAAATCCGACCCAAGGGTTCCGAAATAAACGGAACTGAAAGATACATCACCATCATCACCAGAGATTCTTTGAACAGATAACCATAAGACCCTCTGAACCAGCCCGGGGAATCCTGAAAGAAACGGATCCCCACTGATAAATAACGCGGACAGCACTCCGGCGTCTCGGAAATAAATGTCCATAAATCCGACTTATAAATAGGACTCTGATCAACAGAACCATCAGTCACCATCAAAGTCACCATCAAAACATGCATCTGTAAGAATCAACCCTCCCCTCACAGGTGAATTCTAGTCAGATCATCCTAAGGCGGATAATAGTCTCGACAATCGGGCAAAGATACTCAACGGGTTTGCCCTTTCGGGTGTGCCGTTGTAGCTCTCTTAAGATCATCTAAACCAAAGATCCAGGAAAGATCGGTCACCGAAGTCAATAGCTCAGATGAGGTAACTCAACCAAAGTGGAGAACCCCACAAAGGAAGAGCACTCTCAGAAGAACCTCGTCCGGCTTGTGGTATGTCACGTTGCCCAAAACATGTTGACCTAACATGAAAGGCACATGAGACCACGCTAATCCTAGGTGTATACTCGGCCTGGGTTTTAGCCCCACTCAGAACACCCCCCCCATAACAAAGGAACCACCTGTACAGAGGACAACAACATGATAGTATGATGCATGCAAATATTTATGCAAATATATACACAACAGAATAATAATAAATGCAATAAATAAAGCAACACAAGCAACCTAAACTATCCTAGAGCGCTAGGAGAGACTCGCTTAGGGAAGATGGGCCAGCAAAAGGTCAACTTCTGTTATTCCTCAGCAGAGTCGCCAGCTGTCGCATCCGCGAAAAACAACCGGCGAGCTAAAGCAAAACAAACAGAGCCGCCACCGTGCGTTATTTATCCCAAAGAGGGAAAGGAAACGCTCGAAGTAAACCTGGAAAAGACATGGTCTCGCGACCAAAGAGAGATGGGATCGGGAGTTGGTTATGCGAAGGGAAGGTATTAGCACCCCTACGCATCCGTCGTACTCGACGGGATCCACGCTCAGAAAGATAGAAGAAAGGTTGCTAAAACTGCTCACAAACAATGCACACACACACACACTGGAAACAACACAGGTGGGATAAGAAGGGGAAGGGCTCGCTAGGATATCGCATCCTATGCCTACGTATCTCATCTGGAATGAGAATCAGAGCTACCGTAGTTCGGCTCACGCACGCCGAAACAAAACACACGCAAACGGGCAAACATGGAAACCGAATGCCAATCGCTGGACTTACATCAGGCTCCGAACCAAACAAACCCACACTGGAAACCGACTGCCGATCGCTGGGCTTACGTCAGACTCCACACAACAAACACCAATAGGATACGGAATGCCAATCGCTGGTCTTATATCCATATCCTAACACACGAGAATGATAACACACAAACAAGTTACTAAGGAATCTGGCACTCGAGCCTAGTAACTGTCAAGCAAACACACGCAAAAAGAAAAAAGGGTGCCCGGAGAGATCTCGTACGACCTCCTGCCTACATACCTCATCTGGTATGAGGATCAGGGCAACGTAGTTCCCCTTAACAGGGGAGAAACTTTCTCCTAACCAGAGACTGGGAAATGACAAACTAAAAGGGAGACTGACTCGAGCCTAATAGTTATCATGTATTCCACAATGGTCCTAGGTTGAGGTTTCCATCTAACTTGCACAGGCAGCAAGCTATCCTAATCAGGCAAAGCAAAGCAAACATACACATAATTAGCACACACTATATACAAACGAAGTGGGCTCACACAAGGGTTAGGCTGTGAAACACAAGCCAACTGTATCAGGGTGATGTTAGCTCTTAACCCTAACATTGAGAGTTAGGGTGAAGCAGATGAAATGGGAAGTGAAGATAAGACTTCACAGCTCTTATCCCTGGCCTGGGAGAGCTTTAGATGATAGAAGGTGTGGGAGTTCAGAAAGTTGGAACTCTCTCCACAAGTTAATGACTCTATAGATCTTGGGTTAATATCCACAATGCATCAACATGTAATGTGAGCAAAGGGATGACACACAGTCTAACAGGAGATGGGTTACATATCTCTTTTATCTGTCAATTGCCTTATCAAAGGTCTTTTCCTGCTTGGCACAAACATAAACAATCATAAGCATTGCCTCTTAAGGAGGACTTCAGACAGGTGCCTGACCACATAACAGGCCAGGTCTTCCAGACTACATGAAGTCAGTGAATTATACCTCTAGTGGTTAAGCAACCAAGCAAACAGCAAAAGCAAGTTCAAAGAACTTTAGCAACTAATGTACCTGAAAACAATCTAACTCAGTCAGTACACAACTCACAAAGTCAAACAAACAGTTCAACAGTCAACAGTTAACTGTACACAATCAAACAAGCAAGGCACAAGCTCAACTCAAATGAGCTAAAAGCCACCTACAAAACAAGTCAAGATTAGTCAACATTCAATAATCAACCAACTTTAAGCAAATGAATCAATCTCCTCATGGCCATATGCTTCTTGTCCTGAAAACACAACTCAAACATAAGCACAAACCACTAGGACAAGGCCTAGGGTCAAAGTGGGAGAAATAATCCAAAACAGAACATGAAATTTGACAAGAATCAAGCTTAATCAATTAAGAACAATATCCAAGTGGTATCATACCAATAGCATCAACCAATTTCATTTCACAAAGCATATAACGCAAAGCATGCAAGTTGAAAGCTCATTGAAGCAAACAGAATGAACCAATCCACATCAACTCAAAAATGATTCAATAAATCTCAAGAAAAATCATGGCTAAACAGCACACATCACATTATCAGCACACCAAAAATCAAGGCATTTGGACAAGTAGAAGCATGCTAATCAAATTCATCAAGTCATGGTAAGCACAAACAAGCTCAAATAGGACCACAATTGGTACATCAACTTCATACAATCCTTAAACAGAATCCACACATGATAAATGTCTCAAACCAAAGCCAAAATAAACTTCAAAGTGTCTATAATCAATTTACAAAATTTCAAGTCCATATGATACACATCAAGCATTTCATAAATCATCTAAATTCAACACTCATCAAAAGTCCAAACATGACCAATCAGCAAGGAAAATCTCAAACAAAATGGAAATCACTCCAAAAATTTCATAAAAATTCAAGATCAATCCTAACATCCAGAAGTAGCATGATGCAAAAAATCAGATTATTTGGCATTGAATTGGCATGGCAAAGAAAATCATCAAGTCAAGCAAGCAAAGGTGTGACACACATTGTCACACCTACATTAAACAGATCATATCTCCACAACCAGAAATGCTAAAAATACAAACTCTATACCAAAATGTCCATTAGGATGTCTATTTTAAGCATGCAAAATTTCACAATCATTGGATTAAAATCCATCATTTCATGAAGCAAATGGCAAGCAAGGTCAAGAAAACACGCATGTGAACAATCTCTAAGCAAAAATAAATTCCAACCGTGCACAATTTCTGGAAAAAATCTCATCAAATACTAGACATCTTGAGGAACATCATGCAAAAAATCCCAGGCCATATGGATCATCCATCATTGAGTTATGAATTTTCTAAGTGAAGAGAAAAATAAAAAATGACATGAAAACATGGTGTGAATGAATGGAATAACATGAAATAAAAGGCAAGGCAATAATTGAAACTGTCCACGGCTGGAATCGAAGTGAGGAGGAATTTGAATTAAGGCGCTTCACAACGAAACACGCCGTTTCATTAATGTGAGGTGGCACTGTGAAGCGCTCTGGTCCAATCGCTTTGCCACGCAGGACTCGGTACAACCAGTGCATGGCCAGAAACAAAAAATCACATGCAAAACGCGTTGAACACGATCAAACACGTTTCTGGGAAATAAAACCCTAAGTTCTTCATGCATTCATACGTGTTCATATGCTCAAGAACACATGTGCTCAGAAATTCACAAAAACTACACCATTGGATAGATCTTCCAACAAGCAACACGAATCTAAGTCCAATTTAACCTAACTTCAATGCATCAAGAGATTCGAGCCAAAGAACATTCATCCAACAAACTTTAAATCATGATAACTTTCTCATTTCTTCATGGAATTCAATGATCTAAAGTGCAACATAACCACCAATGAAAGATCTACAACATGCATACATCAATTTCAAGAATCATGAGAGTCGAATTCCAACCTTAATTGAAGTGCAGAACTGGAATCGGTTGTTTCAAGCCTTGCCAAGTCCAAACAGTCCTTCTTTAGCTCTTGTATGATGATTTGGATGAAGGTTTGGAGGTTGATCTTGCACGATCTAGCTGGAATCTTCAACTGCCATTGATGAGCAAATGCTTCAACAGTCCTTCAACTTGCACGAAATCTTTGGAATCTTGCTTCAAACTTGTTCTACAATACTCATGGATGATGATTCAATCAAAAATGAAGCAATGCTTATGAAGAAAATTGAAGAAAAGTGAGAGAGAAAAATTGTGAAGATTTGTGAATTAGATCTAGATCTGAGAATTCTGTTATGTTAATCACAAAACAGTTATGATTATGCTATATATATGATCTGTTAATGATGTATGCTAATCATGATTAAGCAAATGCAAAGGTATTAGTGAAATTGAAGTGTTATGGCCAATTGTGCAATTCACCTCATGTGCATGAAATGGATGCTACAGTGCACGAAATCTGTGCCAAATCCACTTGAAATGTTGTTTAAGAGCCAAGGCAAGTGATTGGAAGTGAAAGCAATGCATATTTTTCAAATTGTAATTTTCCCTCCAAATTTCAAATGAAAATGCCAAAAATTTTGTGATCAAAATGCATGGTATGTGATGCATGTTTTGGATAGAACATGTCAAAACAAGAATGTTGCAAAAAAAACCACTTCAATTGGCCTTATGGTTCAAAAGTTATGCACTTGTGAAGTTCAAATTATCTTGACCATGACTTGACCATATCTTCTCAACCATACATGAGAAATTCATGTTCTTGGGCTTTTTGGAAAGGTGAGAACAAGATCTTCAACTTTCATGTTGGACAAAATTTCATTTGAAGCATTTTTGATGATGTAATCTTGAGGAGAAAACCTTTCCATTTTTGGCAATTTTGAATTACAAGTCACTTTCTATTTTTGGAAAGTTTTCTCCTGACTTTATTTTCTTCAATGTTGATGTTTGAAATGTCAAATGAGACTTGTTTGAACATGAATGAAGTATTTCTAACCCTCTCCCACCTCCAAATCCATCAGTTGACTTTTGGTTGACTTTTTCAGTTGACAGATGACTTGGCCAAGCACAGATGAATTTGAGCCTCAATCAGTTGATGAAATGGCTCCAAAATGAAACCCTAGCTTTCACAAGCTCCATGAAACTATGTGATGATCCCCATCTCAATGAAGACCTCATCTCCTTAACAAACCCTGATAGGCACAATTCAACTGATTAGGGTTGACCAGAGGTCAAAACCCTAATCCCAAGGAAAATGATCAAGCACAATGAACCTCTTGGTGATGACAAGACCATGATGATGATGATATACCATTTTAACCAAGATAATATCCAACCTCCTTTAGGAACCAAGAAACCCTAATTGGAACACAAACCCTCAGATGGCTAGTGATCAATTCAATGAAACCCTCAAGCTTGAATCTTTTAACCTCTTTATCTTCTGAGCAAGACTTAGGAGGATGACTTGCTTATTGTTTCCACATGATATGCAAAGATGCAATGACTAATGTCCTACAAGATGAAATGCAATATGCTAAGCTAGTCCCAAGAGAGGAGGGCAAATTTTGAGGTGTTACACTGACTGACTCCATAAATCATGGATGCCATTATGCTCCTTCCTATCCCATTTTTCAGAAACTTTTGAAAGGCTTTTTCGTATTTATAAATTATAGTGTTTGAAGTTTGTGGAGCTTGAGATAACGCTTCTTCCAGTTTTAAACAATTTTTCTTTGCTGCATCTCTTAGTGATGTTAAAACTTTGTTTTCATCTTTTAGTTCTAGAATTGTTATCTCAAGTTTGCCACATTCCTCAAATTTTTCTTCAAGACAACCTTTTCTTCGTCAGAATCTGCGTTACTCTGTTAATCTGAGATCTTTGTGATGTGACATCAGAGCTTCTGATAGTCCTGGTCTTTTAGATCCTCAGTGTTGATTCAAGAGAAGGTTTAGAGCTTCTGATATTCTGCTATGATGTTTTGCTCAGAGTCAGAACTTCTGGAGCGCGCTTCTTCTTCAGATGCTTTAGATCTTCTGGTACTTTGTATCTGATTCGATTATGTATTTGATAAAGGATCAGATTCCTTTGTTCTTGTTCAGAGTCCTGCACACTTAGAAAATTTTCGTTAGAGTGCCATTTTTGGTTTCGTCCTTTGTTATCATCAAAATCTTGGAATCTGTTGTAGAACAATTTTTTGTTCTTACAAAAATTACAATACCAATTAACTAAAGAAGAATAACATATGAGTTCCCTTGAAGGATTGGCCTCTAATGGCTTCCAATGCTCTCAAAATCACTCTTTGATGCCGTAAAATCATGCTTCGTGTGCCAAATTTCGTAACCCTTGTGAAAATGCAGAATTTCCCCTTTTAAAGACGTCAGAATGGACCAGAACACATCAGAAAAAGGCCCAGAAAAGTGATCATCGCACGCACGATACCATACATCGTGCGCGATGCAACTTTTAATGCCATATCGCGTGTGCGATGCTGCATGATGGTGGATGTGATTATATCCGAAGCTTCATATTTTTTTGCTCCTTTTTAACTCAAATTTTAACTAAGTCCAAAATTTGCATACTTAGCTCATTTTCCCTCATTCTTTGGTCATTCCTTCTTATATTTGCTTGACTTTAACTTGTTTTTCTTTGATTCTTCGACTTAATATATTAATGAGAGATTGTCATCAAGCATTTCAACACGGTCTTAAAGTAGGGGAATTCAATGAATCCTTAGCTCAAAAACCGACATCCAACATGGATGAGGTTATTACCATAGCAGAATTCTACATAAAAGATGAGGAAAGTAACATGGAAAAGAGATCCCGAGAAGCCAAAGAAAAGGTGTGAGTTAAAGAGGAACGATCCGGGCATAGGAATGATTATCCTACATCTGGACTCCGAGATCGGTCAACAATGAGGTCAGCCCGGCGTATGACTAACAAAGAAGTTAAGTACACACCGCTAAAGTTAGGACGAGTAGATATCCTAAGAGAAGTTTACATGTCTCCGCATCTATTTTTGCCTTCCCGTTTGCCAAGATTGGGCGCCCGAGAATCACCAACCCTTACAAATCATTTCTCATGTAGATCACCACAAATTCTGCAGGTAAGGTCAAACCATCGATGTGAACTAGCACGTCTTGTACAAACCTAGCAGAAGAGTCACAGATGAATCGACCAAAGTTAGTGTCATGTTGCTCAGTATGATCTCTCATATTCCTTAAATTTTCTCAGCGACATGATATTGATGCTCGATCCTAAGTCACATAAAACGTGTGGGATTTTCACCCCCCAATGGTGCAAGTGATGTTGGACTCCCCTGGATCTTTCATCTTTGGTGGAACTTCCGACAATTCTATTGTCTCCTCTTTTTCTTCCATGTTGACCCATTCTTGTGTCAACTTCTGCTTTCCACCTTTCATCAATACCTGCATAAACTTAACAAACTTGGGAATTAATTCTAAAATTTAATGAAAAGAGAGACTTACCTAAAGTTGTTTCAACATATCTTTAAGATTTTCAAACATTCCGGACTCATCATCCTGTAGCAGTTTCTTCTTAATGATGGGATATGGTAGTTTTTTGTAATTTGGTAAAGGTGGGTTTGGTTCATTCAAAATTTGATCCTCTAGTCTCTTCCACGGAGAATTTTTATCAATGAAGTGATCAAGGGTGATCCCTCTTTCTATTAGATGACAGACCTATATATAGAGGGGGGTGAATAGATCCCAAGTTAAAAATTTATTCAGAAATTTTTCTTAAAAAAATTATGACGCGGAAGCAAGTTTCTAATATTTCCCAGATCAAAAATCGTCTAACTAAACCTACTATTGAATAGCCCGAATATGCATAAAGGTGTCAATGGTGTGATAATAATCCACAAGTTTATTAACAACACTTAAAACAACAAATTGAATACTCTATTATAGTAAAGGTGTATGTCCAATGATAACAACACACAAAAAACTAGTTGAAACAATTTATCAAACATTTTGCATGCTATCAACAAAGTTTGGATGTTAGTATAGTGTTTGTAGTTCTTAGAAATCAAATCACTACCAAATGGTATGTGATTACCACAACAACACAAGTTTTACAAATGACTCAAAAGTTATTATCGAAACAATGTTGATCAAGAGATCAAAGTAATCGACAATTTATGAATCGAAAAATAAAAGAGATAGATAGATAGATAGATAGATAGATAGATAGATAGATAGATAGATAGATAGATAGATAGATAGATAGATAGATAGATAGATAGATAGATAGATAGATAGATAGATAGATAGATAGACAGAGAGAGAGAGAGAGAGAGAGAGAGAGAGAGAGAGAAGGGGAGTACACAAGGATTTGTTTAGGCAGTTCCCCAATCGACCTCGCTATGGGTACTTCTGCCCTCAATTCAAATTTGAATTGAGATATTGTTATAATAAATCTTACTTTGCAAATGTATGTATACAAGGGATGAGAAATCAAATCCCATAAACCCTAAGTTTTTTCTTGACTCTAGCACCTCCAAAAACCTTGATCAAAGATTGATCAAGTCACCAACAATGCCGCTTTAATTCACCTGTTGTTGCTACTTCCTTGCACGACCTCCTCGTCTCAAGGCTTTCACCCGACTGAATTAATCCCAAGCACACACTTGTTGAACCCAAGATTTGTCAACACAATCCACCGTTTCACGCTACTCCCTTGCATGCACCTATTCCAAGGCTTTCACTCGATCGGATATGAATTGCAAAATCTTGTCCAAAACCTTCAAACCTTAAAGATCTTGAAGGAAAACCCCACCTCAAATTTCTTATTTGAATCCCTCAAAGATCTCAACCCAATATTCTCGGTACAATAAACCTAATTAGACGTTATCAATCCTAATCTAGATGGTACCCAATCAAAAATTGATTATGTGTAGTTTGATTTTGTGTATGTATAAATTGAATTGAAGATGATGGGATGCTTTGAAATCCTGGATTCATGTAGGTTTTACTCACTCTAGAAACCTTATTAGATAATGATGCATGTATGAAGTATTTATATGCATGGGTGATATAGCGCAAAAAGGAATGCAAAGGACTTGAGAAAAATATGATTTTTTTAAAAATTACATCGCATAGGTCGACCTATAAAAGTTATGTGTTGGCTTGTTTGATGCATAGGTCGACCTATCTAAAGTCACGTGTCGACATGTTTGATGCATAGGTCGACGTGTCTAAAGTCAGGTGTCGACCTATGACTGTTATGAACTCCTTATGTGTCGACCTGAAGACTCGGCACATGAAACATAAACTATAGGCTTTAATACTGTAGCATATGTGGCTACCTATATAATGCATGTGTCGACCTATAGCCAAGAAATTGTTTCCATAGGTTGACCTGTAATTGCATGTGTTGACCTATACTGTAGTTTTTCACAAAAATTGATTTTTCATGCATGTTTGATGCATGAGACCTTTTCCATGTTGTTTTCAAATATTTTTATGCTTCCTAATGCTAAGATACACATAAAGAATCATAGGATACCATCCAATATACATTAATGCTAAAGTATCCTAGATTTGAGATCATACAAACCACATCTAACGGAAGTTGCACTCACATACTCCCCCTTTTTTATGATGGAAAAACTTGTGATGATGCGGTCGAAATGAAAAACTCCCCTTGAATATATGCATCCCAAGATCCCCCTGAATATATGCATCCCAACTTCATATTGCTTCTCCCCCTTTGACAATATCAAAAAGAAATGAAGCACTCCGTGAGAAGAATCTGAAATCACGCATAAACAAATATAACACACAAAGGCGGTTTGCAAAGATAAGTGCATCAAAATGGTATCACTCACATATAATGACTTGCATATTGAAAAGGAATACATAAACATAAATAAAAGACAATAATGCAATAATAGAACATAATTGTCACAACTTATGCAAAATAACACAACACAAACATAAAAAATGAAGGATACAATGAAAAAAAATCTTGAGTTGCTACAAAAACGACACAATGACCTGACATATACCTTTGGTGCTATCGAAAGCTTCACACACATGTGCTCTAGCAAGGCGATAAATGAAGTATCACCATACAAACCAAAAACAGATATACAACCATAACCATGACACACAATCAAGATTATTATTTAAAATGTGACATGTTCAATCACAATTCATGAGAAAATATGTACCAAACCAATGCACCAATCATTATATTTCGAGTAAATGAAGATAGCATAATGTCACTATAAGTATATAAATTTACATACATTAAGGAAAAGCATACATGAAATATCTTATATGCGAAGAACATCAATTATATGGACCATAAATAACGTGTGAAAGGAAAAGCATACACAAAAAAGAAAATGAAACAATAATACCTTGCTTGTGAAATGATGAGGAATGCACTATTATGAAGTATGCCTTTCAAAGAAGATTACATGGACAAGATATATTCGAAGTGAATTAACATAACATTTAGGCAAGTGTTGAGATGTCCAAAATCCCTAATTCCCGTCGAATGTGAAAGAAGGGTTTGGTCGAATGTGGTGTTGTAAAGATATCGGCAAGTTGATTTTTACTATCAACATGCTCAAAATCGACGTCACCTTTCTCAATATGATCGCGTAGGAAATGATGACAAATCTCAATATGTTTAGTATGAGAATGTAGCATAGGGTTCTTAGTTAGGTTAATGGCATTAGTGTTGTCGCACATAATTGGAATACGACTTAGTTTTATATTAAATCAAGTAATTATTTTTTAAGTCATAAAACTTGAACACAATAACTACCGGACGCTATGTATTCCGCCTCGGCAGTTAAAATTACAACCAAAACTTGTTACTTTCTATGCCAACTGACTGAGGAATTTGAAAATATGTGATAAGTCCCACTAGTACTTTTCCTATCTGATTTGCAATCGGAAAAATCGGAATCGATGTAACCAACTAAGCTACAATGACTTCCTTTGGAATATCGATTTGAAGTACCATGAAGATACCTAGAAAAATGTTTAACAGCTTTAAGATGGGATTCCTTAGGAGTCGATTGATATTAGGCACACATACAGACACTAAACATGATATCTTACCTAGATGCCTAGATGCACTGAGATATAGAAGAGAACCGATCATACCTCGATATTTCTTCACTTCCACATCCTTACCATTTTTGTTTCTTTCCAAGTTACCGTTTATAGCCATCAGAGTGGCAATCGACTTTGCATCAACCATGTCAAATCTCCTTAGCAAGTCCTTGCAATACTTGGTTTGACAAACAAATGTGCCTTCATTAAGTTGTTTTATTTGAAGACCTAGGAAGTAATTTGGATCTCCCATGAGACTCATTTTAAACTCTCCCTACATAAGCTTAGAAAACTCTCTGAAAACTCTCTGAAAACTCTCTGAACAAAAAGAGTATCATTTCCATGGCGCTTAATAAAAAGAGTAGTGTCAACCTTTCCCCTTAAGTACCCTTGATTAATAAAAAACTTGCTCAGTCGCTCATACCAAGCCTGAGGTGCTTGTTTGAGACCATACAAAGCTCGTTTTAATTTGAAAACATGATTGGGATAATCGTGATTTTCAAAACCGGGAGGCTGAGCAACATATACCTCTACATTAATGTAACCATTTAGAAATGAACTTTTCATGTCCATTTGAAATAATTTGAAATTCTTAGAGCAAGCAAAGGTAAGAAGAAGGCGTATGGCCTCAAGTTGGGCAACCGAAGCATAAGTTTCCTCATAGTCAATATCCTCCTCTTGGTTGTACCCTTAAGCGACTAACCGGGTCTTATTTCGGGTTATCACTCCATTTTCGTCAAGCTTGTTCCTAAAAACCCAACTTGTGCCTAATACTTAATGATGTTTTGGATATGGAACAAGGTCCCAAACGTCATTACTTTTAAATTGATTTAGCTCATATTGCATTGCCATGAGCCAATGTTCATCAAGTAATGCATCTTTAGCATTTTTAGGCTCAACTTGTGACACAAAAGTGAAGAGATAAAAAAAGTTACTTATCTTAGAGCATGTTGTCACGCCTCTTGTGATATCTCTAAGAATATTATCAATAGGATGGATGTTCTCCAAGTCAAAGGAAGGTTATTCACTGTATCTGGACTCTTCTCCTTTTCCTCTTCTTGATTATCATCTTCTACTTTCTCATTTTCATCCTTTGAGGTTGATCAATCCCTTCATCGGCTTCCTTGAGAATATCATGCGAAGACACACCTATATCATGAAAAGACATACCTTTCCCAACATTTTTTCAAAAAAGACTCATCAAAATAAACATGAACAGACTCTCCAACAATAAGTAGTCTCTTGTTATATACCCTATATGCCTTACTAGATTGTCAGTATCCAAGGAAGATATCCTCATCGACTTTAGCATTAAATACACCTTTGTCCTTTCCATTGTTCAAAATAAAGCATTTACATCCAAATACATGAATGTAAGAAAAAATAGGTTTTCTAACTAAGTAATTCATAGGTTTTTTTTAGAATAGGACGTATCAAAATCCTATTCAAAATATAACAAGTTGTGCTAATAGCATCGACCCATAAGTACTTTGGTAAATTACCTTCATTGAGCATCGTCCTTGCTAACTCCTCTAAAACTCAGTTTTTATGCTCCACAACCCCATTTTGTTGTGGAGTTCTAGGAGCCGAGAAGTTATGCTCAATACCATGTTTTTCACAATACTTTTCAAAGAGAAGATTTTAAACCTTTCCTCTATGATCACTTCGGATGGAAACTATTTTCAAGTTCATTTTATTTTGGAACAATCTAGCAAATTGTTTGAAAGTCGGGTAGGTCTCATTTTTTACTAGACAAAAACATAACCCAATAAAATCCAGAATAATCATCATCTATAAGAAAGCCATAATAGTTTCCACCTAAGCTTTTGATCCTAGAAGGACCAAAAAGGTCCATATAGAGAAGTTCAAGAGGTCTACATGTTGAAACAACATTTTTCGATTTAAAAGACACACTCGTTTGCTTCCCCATTTGACATGCTTCACATAGGTGGTATTTTGTGAACTTAATTTTAGGAAGACTAATTACTAGATCTTTTAAAGTTACCTTCTTTAGTAAGTCAAAGTTAATATGAGCTGAGTGCCTATGTCACAACCAAGAGTTTTCACTCATGGTAGCAATGCACTTAGTACCAACCAAGGACACATCATCTAAATTTAGCATATAATTATTATTGACTCTCAATCCCTTAAACAAACAATCCTTCTTATCATTATGATCAAATAAATAACAAGTATCAGTGAAAGTGACTTTAAAACCCTTGTCACAAAGTTGGCTAATGCTAAGAAGGTTGTGTTTAAGACCATCAACAAGCATTATATCAGAGATAGTAGTAAATAGGGCATTACCTACACTACATTTTCCAAGAATATCTCATTTGTTATTATCTCCATAAGTGACGAACCCATTTTTCTTTGACACAAAGTCAATGAAAAGCGATATGTGACCCGTCATATGCCTTGAACATCCGCTATCAAGATACCACATCTTTTCGGTAGATTCAAGACATTCAACATGTAGATTTTAAACAAAGGAAATAGGTATCCAATTTTTATTGGATCCTTGGAAGTGAGTGAAATCAAGGTTGAATTTGGGCAACTATTGAAAGGCTCCTTTAGGAATTAACATCTTCCTAAATTTACACTTTTCAATGGTATGACCCTTTTTGCAACAATAATGATAAGATAGATTACAATGAGATATGCTTTTACCATTCGGATCCTTTTTGAAATTTTTATACTTTTTGTATGAATGATTCAAAGAATTTTAATACTTAGAAGGATCAATATAAAATACGCTCTTAGGTTGTAAGGTATTGTCTAATTTGACTCGAAGAGCATTTATTTCTTCTTGCCAATAATGACAAGATTTACAACCAATTCTAGAAGAATTTTCATCCTGAATCTTGTCCTTTTGAACATATAGAACGGATAGCTTAATTGCTTCCAACTTCCTTTAGGACTCTAACAATGCCTTGTGTTTTCTAGCGAATACAATGGTGCAATGGTGACGTTGAGGCCGCACATGGACGGAGATGCATGCTCAGAGGTTCGACGACGAGCTTGTGGCGTGCGGTAGAGGTGCAAGCATTGTTGATCTTCGGGAGTTTCGCATTCTCGACAATGACAATGGTGGTTTAATTACAGGCAGTGTTAGTGTCTTGCGGTTGCGCCAACCCCTTCTTCCTTCACCTTCAGATTTGTGCTATGTTGAAATTGTTGCACAATATTCGATGCTCTATCCACCAGAAAAGGAACGAAATCTCTAAATGAAATATCTCTCATCCTTGTAGAGAAAAAGTGAATGAAACTTGAGGAATTAAAAAAGTGGGTTGTGAAGAGCAATCATAGAGACAAGGGGCATAGTTGGAAGAAGAAGAATGTTTGAAAGCGGCTAACCCTTCTTTGAAATACCAATAGAGAGAAGGACATAATATGTAATCAAACTTACCGTCACAACTATAACCCCTAATTTGTTCAGAGCCATATACCTAGTTCTCTCTCTCTCTCTCTCTCTCTCTCTCTCTCTCTCTCTCTCTCTCTTCTCTCTATTGGTATTTCAAAGAAGGGTTAGCCTCTTTCAAACATGACTTGTCTAGAGAGAGAGTCAATTGATTGGGTTGAATCAAATTATAATGAAGCTTTTAAGGTTGTTAATGGTGGGAGATAAGGTTGTTTGAAAGTTATGAATGATATAGTGTTGGTTTTGATAGTGATGAACCTTGGTTAGATGGATCTTTGTATTATTGAGCTTGGTTTGTGAATGATGTATGAACTTGTTAATAGTATGTGAGATTGTTATGTTGAGGTAGCATAATTTGTTCTTGATGGTGGTGGTAGAGAGAGGAGGTCAATTGTTTGTGAATATTGTGTTTGTGACCTTTTTTCTTAGGATCTTGTTTGTGTGTGAGAGAGGTAGTGTATGATAGATTGAATGGATGAGTTCTTTTCTTAGCGTGTTTCATGTGTGGTGAGAGTGAGTATTGTGTATGAGTGTGTGTTAGAATGTATTAAGGTTAGTTGTCCAATTGGTAAAAATTGGATTCTATTTATACACACTAAAAACTAGGTTAACAAAAATGCGTACAATTTAATCAAATCAAAGTATAAAATTGAAAATAATCACAATTAAAAAACAAATTGATTATCTCCTGAAATATAGAAATCACTAATAATGCAAAAATAATTAAATATATTTCAAAATCTTTTTGTATCTCTTTTTGGTATTTTATGACATTTGACTATTTTAAAATTAAAACAATAAAAAGTGAAAAATAATTATTTTTAAAAATTACCTAAATTAAAAAACTGAAAAAGTTAAATATAAAAACCCAAAAAAAATCACTATTTTGACTTTTTAACATTTTCCCCCTAAAAATAAAAAAATAAAGAAAGATGCAAAAAAAGGAGGTTCAGTTGGATTCGAATGCATGACATTGCACTTGTAACTCCTTGAATACTCTCTTCACTACCAAATGGGCTAATTCACATATTAGAAAGAAATTGCAACAACCAAAATGATAATAAAAGCCCGGGAAAATTTATGGGTATGACTCCAGCAAAAGCATGCAAGCTCCTATGGATTCTTCCGCTCAAGCCATAGCTCTCTCTTCTAATGCTCTTGCTCTCTATTTCACGTACCGACATAAATCCCAATAACCCATGTTTTCCCTAATTTTCAGAATATATAATATTCTAATTATATTTTCATAATTATTATTTTTTCCCAACTAAAACTCCATTTCTCTCCACTCACTACTTACTTCCCTCAATTCACAAAATTGACCCAACTCCTCATATTTTATCAGTTTCTAATGATTGAATTAATTAAGTCTCACTTAAACTAAATAATTAAGTATAATTCTCCAAAAATACTACTCACTGACCAAACCACCCAAAATCACACAAAAATCATTTAAATAAATTACTAAAATAAATAACTTATTAAATAGGGGTGTTACAAGTCCCCCCCCCCCCCCCCCCCCCCTCACTTAAAAGAATTTTCGCCCTCGAAAATTATCTGACGGGAAAAGCTCTATATAAGACTCTCCCATCTTACTCTCGAACTCCCACGTCACACTGTCACCAACAAGACCTTTTAAACAACCTTCACTGAAGTGTTTTCATTTCCTCGCGAGTGCTTCACTTTACAGTCCTCAATTATCAACGACAAAGTCTCAACTATCAAGTTATCTCTAACTTGCACATAATCTAACTATATCAAATGACATGTATCAGGAATGTACCTCATCAACTGAGACACATGAAACACATCATGAAGATTTGAAAGATATGACAGTAGCACCACTCGGTAGGCTATCTCTTCTACCATCTAAATAATATGAAATAGACCAAAGAAATGCAACGTAATTTTCTTAGACTTCAACGCATGGACAACACCAGTTTCTAGAGTAACTCTCAGGAACAAATGGTCTCCCTCTTGGAACTCAAGTGTTTTCCTCCTCTTACCATGATAGCTCTTCTGAACACTTTGTGAAGCTTTCATCTTCTCTTGGGTTATCTTGATCTTCTCAGTAGTCTACTGGACTATCTCAGGTCCAAGCACAACACTCTCACCTGAATAATACCAACACAAAGATATCCTACACCTTCTACCATACAACGTCTCAAACAATGTCATTCTAATACTCGAATAGAAACAGTTGTTGTAGGTGAACTCAACCAACGGTAAGTAACTGTCCCAGTTACCTCCCTTCTCCAAAACGCACGCTCTCAGCAAACTCTCTGAAGACTGAATAGTCCTCTCTATCTGTGGATGACAGGCAACTTCAGCTTAGTACCCATCACTTCTTTAAAACTCTGCCAAAACCTCAATGTGAACCTCAAATCTCTATCAGACACAATACTCGATGGAATACCATGCAAGCTAACAATCTTCTTAATATACAACTCATATAACTTCTATAAAGGATAATTGATCTTAATCTGTATGAAATGAGTCGATTTAGTCAGTCTGTCAATAATAACCCAGATGGAATCACATCCCTTCGCCGTCTTTGGAAAACCTATCATAAAATCCATGGAAATATTGTCCCACTTCCACTTGGGAATACTCAACGATTGTAGTATACCATACGACTTCTGATTTTCAATTTTTGACTCCTGGCAAGTCAAACACGCATACACGAACTCCGCAACTTCCTTCTTCATTCTTGGACACAAAACATTTTCTTCATGTCTTGATATATTATAGTAGCACCGAGATGAATACTCTGACCACTTCTATGACCTTCCTCAAAAATACTCTTCTTAAGTTCTGGAACATCAGGTACACAAACTCTTGAAGGTAGAGAAAAACAAGAAATGGGGGTTTGAATTGTTTTGGAAAATAAAACTTTTTAAGAATATAGACACACTCAGAATAAAAGGAATTTGACACAGAATTTTATACTGGTTCGCTTGAAATTCAAAGCTACTCCAGTCCACCCGGCCAAGGTGATTTCGCCTTCAAAAAGGACTTAATCCACTAATCTTGAAATATTACACAAACAACCGTCTAAGAGAATAATCCCTTAGCCCTCTCAAGTATTCAGACTGCACAGAGTCATTTGAGGAAGTATCTTAGTAATGAGATGATTGGTAATACATAGTGCTTCTAACAATAAGGAAATATTACAGAAATATAAGAACAACAATTTTTCACTTAAGAGCAGCAGCTCGTGAAATAGTGAAAGAGGATGATTGAGAGATTTTTATTCTTGTGTGTCTCGGGTATATTTTCTTGTGAGGCGTTCCATCCTTTATATAGGATTTTGAGAGGATCGTTGGTTGATGACAGAATCTTGGTCATTGAAGAATGATTAATGTCATTACTCTCCTTGTTTCTTTCCAAAACAGTTTTGGGTGCGTCATAATTTCCTTCTAGAAATAGTTTCTTTCTAAATGCAGATTTCTTCATGGTTACACATTCTGAGTCAGTGAATCCTGTATTCAGAGTCTTGCTATGCAATGTTCTTCATCAGAGGGTACTTGTATTTGATTATCTCAGAGTTTCTCTTTAATCTTGACTTCTTCAGATCGTGCATCTTCAGAGTCTGGGTTTATTCTTCTCGTTCAGAGTTTATGACTTCTTTCGTTTTGCTAGTGCTTGTCTTAGAGTCAGAACCTTCTGGTTACATATCCTCTGAGTAGCATCTAACGCTGGATTCTATATCTGATGATTTATCTATCTGATTGTTTGATCAGAGTCCTGCACACTTAAGAAAAATCTCGTTAGGATACCATTTTTGTTTCATCCTTTGTTATCATCAAAATCTTAGAGATACATTATAGAACCAACTTTTTTCTTACAACTCTGTCTCTAAATCTAATCACATCATTCTTATCTATCCTGAAATCACCTCTTTTACCTTTATTAATTAACAATAGTCGGTCAACAAATCTCAAATCAACTTTTGACCTTCTCTGATCTCTTCAAGGATACCACTAATCAGCTTCAACATACCTAACTTCATAATGTTAGGAGTTTCTTCACATACACAACTCATGTCTCTAAATTGCTCAATCAATTCTAGTTCCTGAATCATAAGCATCGACATATATAACGACTTTCTGCTTAAAGCATCAACTACAACATCGGCTATATTAGGATGGTAACTAAAACCAAAGTCATAATTCTTCTGAAATTCGAGCCACCTCCTCTGCCTCATATTCAACTCTTTCTTATCGAATAGATACTTCAAACTCTTGTGATCACTGAACACTTCAAATTTTGAACCAAACAGATAATGTCTCCAAATTTTCAACACTAATACCACGACTTCCAACTCTAGATCATACGTAGGTTAATTCCTCTTATGAACTTTCAACTATCTAGATGCATAAGCCACAACCTGACCATTCTGCATCAACGCACCACATATACCCATATTCTAAGCATCATAATACACAACAAAGGATTCACTTGAACTAGAGTTGACATCAGCTTCTTCTTAAGTTCTTGAAAACTCTCTTCACACTGAACACTCCATACATAAGCTTGACTCTTTCGAGTCAACCGAATCAAAGGAAATACCAACTTCGAAAAGCCTTCGATAAATCTTCTGTAATATCCATCCAAACCAAGAAAACTTATGATCTCGATAAAAGACTTAAGAATCTCCCATTGCAACACAACACCAATCTTCGATGGAACAACATCAATACCACCACTAGAAATCATGTAACCAAGGAAACTCACTTCCTTCAACTAGAACTCACACTTAGATAACTTCACATACAACTTCTTCTCTTCCAAGATCTACAACGTAACTCTCAGATGCTCTACATTCTCTTCATCAGACTTTGAATATATTAGAATATTACCAATGAACACAACCACAAAATGATCTAAGTACGGACAAAATATTCTATTCATGTACTCCATGAACACTTCAGGCATATTAGACACACTGTAAGACCCCAATTTTGACCCTAAGATCCCTCATGGCATCATAACATTGCATTTGCATCTTGCCTCAAGGATCATAAGCATCTTGGCTCTTACCCTAGGGTGGGAACTTTTTCTTGAGTTGGTTTGAGATCACCAAGCATGCTTGAATTGTATATTATTGCTTTTCTTATTTTATTTACTAACCAAAAGCACAAAAATATGTCACTAATATCTTTTGTTTGTAGCTTGAGCAGTCACAAGATCCAAAGCTTCTAGGAGATTCTATGTGCATTGATATGGCCAAGTAAAGATGAAAGCAAGCATGGCAATGGTTACCAAATCTCTCATCCATCAAATATGCCTCCCAAGTATCTCAATTCATCATTTTGATCAAAGAAAACCAAAGGGTTTAAGGCTTGTTTCCCAAGGAAACCCTAATTCATCTATTCATCAACTGTGCCTTGCTCGTGAAGCAACCTCTACCCATGATCAAATACAATCAAGGGAAGTTCTTTAATTCATTATTTCATGCATATTTGAGCTTATTTGAGTGTCCTCAATCATCAATTCATCAAGACATGAGGTTTGAACTTGAGAAGTTGATCAATCAATTCATCTGACTATTTTGAAGTACACTGAGACCTAACTTTTGATGTGTTTGTCAAATGGAGATGACCCTAAGAGAAAACATGTTCTTAATAACCATATACACAACTTTCATGTTCATAAAAAATTGATTTGAAGCTTGGAAGGTCATCATCCATTTCAAGACATTATAGGTCATTTTGACTGAAACCCTAATTTGGGGTCAACTTCCCAAGGACATAACTCCTTCATTTTTCATGATTTTGAGGTGGGATCAAATTCATTGGATATTTTAAGGTGTCTACTTCAATTGTTATGTTGAACAAATTTCCAAAATCCTAAAATAAAGACATGTGATAATGCAAAACATTATAGGTCACTTTGGACCAAAAGCATTGAAATGTGAAAAAGTCCAACTTCAAGTGCCCATAACGTCTTCATCAAAAATCCAAATGATGCAAAATGTAAGTCCAAATTGATTGTACTTAAAATATATACAACTTTGAGGTTGAATATTTTGTCATTTTGAGCTTGCATCATTGAAACAGAAGGGCTTGAAGTTTGGTCATTTTTGAAATTTTCACATGTACATGTTTTGCACCCTACACTTCATGATCATTTTTCACCAATTTCCAAATGTCAAATGAAGTTTTGGTCAACATAACAATTAATCCTCATGCAAAAATCTTTCCAATCATTACCCATAAGGCTATGTTTCGGTTTTGGAAATGCCATTTTCGAAGAGATGAACATATTGATACAATTTTGGAAACCATTTGAAAATGCATTGCATGATTTGATTACACACCATCTGCACGTCCAAATTAGATCTGCTGATGATAAGCTTGCAAATCCAAGTGGAATTGGGCCCTCCATGCGCCTGTACATGCCCATGCATGGAGGCCCTTTCCATCCATGCAATGCTTTGTTCATGCATATCAACCATCAGTTGCTATAAATAAAGGGCCAATGCTTCTCATTTCCACAACCTAAGGGCGCCTTACATGCTGCACGAATCACTCCTCAACCATACTCAAAGGAACTCACCTCTTTCTTTCAAAATTTTCAGATCTAAACTTCAATTTCCTTGATTGATTTTTAGATCTACAGTTCCTAAGCCTTGCTCACCTTGATCCATAGAACACACTACAAGCATAAGCATTAAGAGATCATGCTCTCAAGCTCTCCATTTCAGAGGTTTACTTCAGAATTTGTTTTCTTCGAATCTACTTATATATTGCATATTTCTTGTTGTTGCTGGGTTGCCTGAAGTCCTCTTCATAGAGGCAATCATTTTGTGATTTGAATTGTTGAAATCCAACAAGTTTCAGTTGAACACCACAAAATTCAAGCTTTGATTCCTCTTTCTATGGAAGCCTAGAGTGAATTTGGTTGGTACAGAGATGATGTACATCACCCTAGCTTTCATTTGGTACCTGGATCGTGTCATTTGGTAGAGTTTGGATCTCTGCAACTTCTGGCCGGCGTCGGAGGACTGGCTGGAGAAGACGGTTGTGTACACCACCGTCTGGTTGCCAGATTGAATAATAGCCACACGATTTGTTTTCCAGATTTGATCATAGCCACTCAATGTTATGACTCAATTAAAGGCCGTGTGTGATGCATTGACTCACGTGTTTGGTAGGCGCGCGCTCAGGAGCCATGTGATGTGCCAACTCTATTAATTAGCTTCATCCAACGCTCCACGTTTTTTGCCATTTTAATTTCTGATTTCATTTTTCTTTTTATTTCTTTAATTCCATTTTATTTCCAAAAATCATATCTCCTTCATTATTGGTCCAAAAAATGTGAGACCAATTGCATTTTTCTTATTTTAATTTCTAGTTTCTAAAAATGATTTTTAATATTTTTTATTTTATCATTTGATATTTTTTAGGAATTTTTTCTTTTCTGGTTATTTTTAATTCATTTAAAATAGTTTTTGATATTCAAAAAATACAAAAATATTTTTCCAACCTCTTTGAATGATGATAGATCTATGAAAAATATTCTCATCAATTTATTAATTGATTTGAGATTTTAATTCAATTAGGTTATTTTTATGCATTTTTAATTGATAAAAAATAGTTTCTGACTTCTAAAAATGCTGAAATTTTTTGTCAAACTTTATTTGACCTTGTTGAACTTAGGATAATTCACGTGGACATTTCAAAGTTGATTTGGAGTGAGTTTGAAGTTTGCCCTTTCTTTATTATTTTAATTCAAGTATTATTTTACTTTTGAAAAATACCAAAAATATTTTATTTGTTTCTTGACTTCTAATCTTCATTTTGCTTCTGTTTACTATTGTTTGACCTTGATCTCCCCTATCTTTGGTCAATGCTTTTTGATTATCTCATTTCATTTCCATTAATGCACTTTATTATTCATCTTCTTCTTCTTCTTTTTCTTTTTTGATCAATGAGTTAAAGATTGGTGGTTAGCCTTGATACATGGAAGGTTTAACCTTCCTTGATTCAAATCTAATTCAACTTGATCATGGATCAAGTGAGTGGCTTTGCATTTAGGATAGGTTGCTTTCTAATCAAGCAAAGAACCTAAATCAATACAAGATCATTTCTCATTTTCTTTTTGGCATGGCAAGTTGTAGGAGTTTGATTCACTAATCAAAATCTCTAACTTGTGTTGTTGCCTACATTATTATTGACCGGCCTCAGATAGTTGTGACTTCTACATAAGTCCAATTACGATTGCTTAACATAGCGCTAAATTGCCTTATGGCACACTAATACTAACACTAACCATTAACCATTAACATTTAATTCTTGCACTTTACATTTATGCAATTTACTATTCTTGTACATATTATTCATTTGCTTTTTCCTTTTGCTCATTTGAGCACATGTTTATGTTAATGCAATTTGCCTTTTGCTCACTTGAGCACATAATTGTGTATATATTATTGTGCTTGTGCTTTTGTTTTGATTGTTGTGGGCCAAATGCAAAAATGGACAAAAAGGACTTAGATTCTAGAACATTCCCTATGCAAAAATAGAGTAAAAAGGCCTTAATGTTGAAGATGGATTAGAAGGACCAAATCTCTAAACTCACTCTTGTCCATTCTTGATTTACTTCATGGAACTCTTTTATGTGTGTGCTTTTGTGCTAGGGATTCCTATTTGAGCCAAATTGAAGAACCATTGTCATGTGCTTTAAAAAGAGAGAGATACAAGAGTCATTGGAGGATTCCTAAGAGCTTTGCTTGCTTGATTGATTGCTTGAGTATACACTTATTTGCTTGCTTATTCCAAAGGATGGGAGCTACTTGGATCATCAATATGATCTCAAGAAAGGAACTCCATTCGTGGTCTTGTTTCTTATCCTTCATCTCTTGTATGATTAGGGCTCCCTAGGAGTACCTAGGATGTTTTGGGTGCTTAAAACCTTCCCATTGCATAACCAACCCCCTTACCCCGATCTCTGACATTTTTATTAGTTTTTTATTCGATAAAACTTCTCGGTTTTTGTTCGCTTTCTAACCTTTCCTTTGGATAAATAGAAGTGCGGTGGCGACTCGACTTGTATGGTTTACTTTTGATTTAGTCAATAAATCTAAAGGTAACGAATACCCCGCTACAGAAAAGTGGCGACTCTGCTGGGGACATTTGCCTAGTGGGTTTTGCCTACTTTTCATGTTTGTTGTATTGTATTGTATATTATTTTGTGACATATTTTTGTGCAATTTGGGATTACTGTATTGTATGTAATGCTTGAATTGCTTGATATATTAATTCCTTGTATGCTTGGTGATCTTTGTGAGATGAGTTCTATACCCGAACTCGAGTGCACTTAGGATAGGAGAATGGCATAGTCTTGTTGACTTGTGTGGAGTTATTCCTTAGCAAGTTGATTTGCAAGCCCATTCACTTGGTGGAGGTCATGTTGGGATCAATAATGTCACACGAGTAGTCGTGGTTAGGCATTACTCTTTCCAATATAGACCTTAGAAGCCAAGGACCTTAGTTTACCAAGCCCATCTTGGCCTATTTTTAGGACGTAATGCGAAGGTCGTTCAAGTGTAAGATTTGATACGATTGTTACGCGATACTACACTCATAAGAGTCTCTCTTGAGAATATTTTTGGAATATGAGTAGTCATTTATCTGATAATATCCGAAAGATGGGATGATGACTATGGGAACCTCTTGTAGAACATGTTTGGCAGGTTTAACCCTAGTACACTCCCTTTGGGTGGTTCTTAACTGAGACTCCATGCTCGTGACTCGCAACAAACCCTTGATTCATGGTTGATCCGTTCTTGTATCCTTAATATCAATGGAACTTCGGTGTTGATAAGGTGTAAACCATAATCCACCAAAATGGATGATTGATATTAAGGATGACTTGATCCAACCCATGACCTTTGTGTGGTGTGCTTTGCTTGATCCTTGAGTGTGATTGTTGCATCCATGCATTCATGCACCCATTTGCATCCATATCATTAATAATGAGAAAAATTTCAAGGAACTTAAGAGGTCTATTTGAAAATTTTCAGACATGGATAGACAAAGAAGGAATACGAAGAAGTACAGTTTCAGACAACCCGACTTGAAAGAGCTAAGGAATTTGACATCCTATGTATTAGATCCCTTGGATTTCAAGGCTCGTCATGGGAAGCTTCTATCTATTCTAGCTACTCAAGTGGACGAAGGTTTGATGAGTGTATTGGTGCAGTTCTATGATCCCTTGTACCGTTGCTTCACTTTATCGGATTTCCAGCTTTTTCCCACGCTTGAGGAGTATGCCTATCTTGTGGGTATACATATCTTGGATCAGTTGTCGTTCAGTGGCTTAGAGAGGGTTCCTATTTCTCAAGAGATTGCTGATCTGTTGCATATAGATGAATCTCTGGTTGGTGCTCATATGACTACCAAAGGTGGAATTCAAGGTCTCCCTTCTGAGTTCCTCATTGCTCAAGCTACTTTGTATGGGAAGGCCATGAGTGAGGACGCCTTTGAGGCCATATTTGTACTTCTCATCTATGGGCTAGTGTTATTCCCCAACATCGACAAGTTTGTGGATGTGAACGCTATTAGGATTTTCTCTACTCTTAATCCTGTTCCTACTCTGTTGGGTGACACTTATTTCTCTTTGCATATGAGGAATGCAAAGGGTGGTGGTACCATTGTGTGATGTTTGTCGTTGTTGTACAAGTGGTTTATTTCGCACTTGCCGCAGACGGGCCTTTAAGAAGAACAAAGGATGTCTACGGTGGTCCACGAGGCTTATGTCTCTCACTAATGATGATATCTTTTGGTACAAGCGTGTATATGATGGTGTGCAGATTATCGACTCTTGTGGTGAATTCTCCGATGTGCCTCTTCTTGGTACATGTGGTGGGATTAACTACAACCCTAGTTTGGCACGTCGTCAGCTTGGGTTCCGCCTAAAGGATAAACCTAATAACATTCTGTTAGAAGGTGTGTTCTTCCAGGAGGATAAAGATCCCCAAGGCTTAAAGGGCAGGATGGTTCGTGCTTGGCGCAAGATCCATACGAAGGGAAGGAAAGAGCTTGGTCCGAAGAACTGTATTGCTTTGGAACCCTATACCTCTTGGGTTAGGAGGAGAGCTTCTGAGTACCTTATGCCTTATGAGTATCCGAGACCTACACCTTTGGTTGTGGCTGGGCCTTCAACCCTCCCTGACCAAGGAGTAGAGGAGTTGAGAGACGAAGACCGTTCACGTGCCTGGATCCGTGAACGAGAGGAACTACTTCAGCAACTTAGAGATAAGGATGCTTTGATAGAATTTCTTGAGCATCAGATTACTGATGAGCTTAATGATGTATTGACTTCTCTTCTTCCTCAATCTTCCAAGTTTTGGAAGGGGAAGTATGATCGACTCTCCAAAGAGAAGGCAGAGATGGAGGCAGCCTATGAGAGGGAGGTGAAGAGGCTTCGTGCAGCTTATCTTCCAGTCTCCAGAGCTTTAGATGATTGTTTCTAGGGTTCCATAGGATGTTCATTTTCCTTCTCTCTTGTATTATTTGGTTACCAAGACTGTACTTCTTTGGTGTAAAAACATTTTCCAGATATTATTGATGTGATATTTCCATATATGTCTAAATGATTAATATTTTCAAATATTTGCAAATAGGACTCTAAAGTTCCTCTGATTAAAAAACAAATCAAATGCACAAGCATTGCATGCATCATGTGCATAAGCAGGTTTTGCTCCAGGCTTCTTGTTCAATGGTCTAACTCTATGTTCTTCATTTATTTTGAAGACAAGCAGACTCACCGGTACTACACTCGAGCCAACGCTTCAAGACTGATGGATCATCTAGAGCAAGAGAACCGTGAACTCAAGGAGGAACTGGCCAGATTGACTGCCCTAATGGAGTCTTTCATGGCCGCCCAAAGCCAGTCGTCTCCGACACCTTCAACTCCTCCCCAGAGGACAGTCATCTCTGAGATTGCCTCTTCAACAGTTCCTGCAGCCAGCGCCCACTTTGCACCAACTGCTATGCCAGTCGGGTTTCCCTGGGGGATGCCTGCCAACTTTGTTCCTGAGGGTCTTGCCCCTACATTTGCTTCTCTGCCGGCATCTAGCCCAGTCCTCGCCGTTCCACTTCTTATCGTGCATACTATACCAAGAGTAGACGACATCATCTACCACTCTGAGCCGTCTGAGGGCCCAGATGTCTATGAAAAGATGGATGCAATGAATGATCAGTTTCTTGAGCTCCATAAGGAACTCAAAACTCTCAGAGGAAAGGACCTCTTTGGCAAGTCTGCTGTTGAACTCTGCCTAGTCCCAAATGTTAAAATCCCTGTAAAATTCAAAGTACCTGACTTTGAAAAGTACAAGGGAAATACTTGCCCTCTCAGCCACCTGGTTATGTATGCAAGGAAGATGTCGACTCAGACCGACAATGATCAGATCCTTATTCATTATTTCCAGGACAGTTTATCCGGTGCTGCCCTGAGATGGTATATGGGCTTGGACAGTGCGAACATCCGATCCTTCAATGACCTTGGCGAAGCTTTCATCAAGCAATACAAGTATAATATGGATATGGCTCTCGATAGGGATCAATTGAGAGCCATGTCCTAGAAGGACAAGGAAACTTTCAAAGATTATGCCCAGAGGTGGCGAGAACTAGCAGCACAGGTTGTGCCTCCACTGGAAGAGAAAGAAATGACCAAGATCTTCCTGAAGACCTTGAGCTCATTTTATTATGAGCGGATGATTACCAGCGCTCCTTCTGATTTCACCGAGATGGTGAACATGGGGATGCGTTTGGAGGAAGGAGTCAGGGAAGGGCGCCTGACCAGAGAAGAAGGCTCTTCTGCCAAACGATATGGGGCGTTTGGAAAGAAGAAAGATGGCGAGGCACATGTTGTGACCTCCCATGTTAAACCCAGAAGACTCTCAGTAAGGAGGAAGACCGTGCGTCCTGACGGTAATCAGCATCAGGTGGCTCACATAGCACCTGTTTTCAGAGAAAATAAGCACTATCAGCACAACAATAACCAGCAACAACAATATCAATAACAACAGCACCGTCCTCAACAGCAGGCCTACCAGCCTCGAAACAACAATCAGACTAGTACCAGCTATGAGAGGAAGAGGGTCACCTTTGATCCTATTTCTATGACCTACGCAGAGCTATATCCCTCTTTGATAGAGAGGAAACTGATTACTCCATGCGATCCACCGGCTATACCTACCAACCCTCAGTGGTGGTATAAGCCCGAGCTATATTGTGTTTATCATTCTGGTGCCCCCGGACATGATGTGGAAAACTATTACCCGCTGAAGACCAAGGTTCAAGACCTTGTGAGAAGTGGTATCTTGTGTTTCGAGGACGTAGGTCCCAACGTGAAGAAGAACCCATTGCCCGAGCATGGGAAATCCTCTATCAACATGGTCCAGGGCTGCCCTGGTAAATATAAAGTCAAATATGCCAGCCATATTAGGCAATCTTTGGTCGAGATGCACAGACTGTTGTGTGAATACAGTCATTACGAGCACGACCATGACAGATGCCATGTTTGCACTGTCAATCAGAGGGGATGTCGCCAAGTCCGTAAAGACATCCAAGAAATGTTGGATGAAGGTGTAATTGAAATACTTCAGAATCGCAATGTTGATAATAAAGTCAATATTGATGCGGGGTTTCTGGTGACTTCTACATATCCTCAATGGGTGGCCAATATTGTGCCCGTGCCTAAGAAAGATGGAAAAGTCCGAATGTGTGTGGACTATAGAGACTTGAATAAAGCTAGTCCGAAAGATGATTTCCCTCTACCACATATTGATATGTTGGTAGATAATACAGCTAAATTCAATGTCTTCTCGTTTATGGACAGATTTTCCGGATATAATCAGATTAAAATGGCACCCGAGGATATGGAGAAGACAACATTCATCATACCTTGGGGAACATTCTGTTATTGAGTGATGCCCTTCGGTTTGAAGAACGCCGGAGCCACGTATCAACGCGCTATGACTACCTTGTTTCATGATATGATGCACAAGGAGATTGAGGTGTATGTTGATGATATGATTACGAAGTTGAGAACGGAAGTTGAACATGTAGAGCACTTGTTGAAGCTATTTCAGCGTTTGAGGAAGTATAAACTTCGTCTGAATCCTAACAAGTGTACATTTGGAGTCCGTTCCGGCAAGTTATTGGGCTTTATTGTCAGCGAGAGAGGTATTGAGGTTGATCCTGCCAAGGTCAAAGCAATACAAGAGATGCCTGCTGTTGGGGTAAGCCCTAGAGGCCAATACTTTTTGGTACTTGTATCGAATTATTTATTAATAATAAAAGGCATTTTCTTTATTATGGTTGATTAATAAAGTCCCTGGAATAGATAGTCCGTTTAATGTATTAAGTGTGACTTAATCATGAGAACACATTAAACATAAGGGCACTATTCTTAAAGTATCCGTAGTCGAGCTTTAGTGTGAAGTGGGATAACATTAAAGCATTAAGACTATTATGCTTGTAGACTGATGATCACATCTCATGAATCATGGATAAAGAGTTATCAAGTCTTAAACATAGGTATGAATATTAAGAGTAATATTTATACCGAATTGACCCGCTATGAGAATACTATATAGAAAGTTATGCAAAGTGTCATAAGTTATTCTCATGGTGATAATAGTGTATACCACTCTTCGACCTGAAACCACTATGGATCCTAGATGTAGAGTCGAGTGTTTTATTGCTGATCCAACATTGTCCGTAACTGGATAACCATAAAGACAGTTAATGGGTACTCCACGAAGCATGCCGAGGGACATGAGTGACCTAGAAGGAATTTGCCCATCCTGCATAACAGGATAAATGTCTATGGGCCCAATATTGAACTGGACAAGGATGACACGGTCTATGCCTTGTGTTCAATATAGACATAAGGGCAAAAGGGTAATTATACACATAAGTATTATCACAGAAGGTTTTGTCAGATCACATGACATTTTCGTGTCTTGGGTAGTAGTGATGTGTTGCTAGATACCGCTCACTGTTTATTATGTTAAATGCATGATTTAATATAATTGCCAACGTCACGAAAACCTACAGGGTCACACACAAAGGACGGATTGATGAGAGATAGAGTAACTAAGGAATACCGTAAGGTACGATGCTCTTAAGTGAATTATAGAACATCGTAAGGTACGGTGTACTTGAGTAGAATACGAAATATGGTAAGGTACCATGGGCTTAAGTGATTTTGGGCATATTATAAGATATGGACCAAAATACACTTAAGTGGGCTTTTTAGCTTGAAGCCCACACAAGTGGTTCTATAAATAGAACCCTTGTGCAGAAGCATTAATGGAGGTTGCATTATTTTTGTTTTCTCTCTTTCTCTTTCTCTCACTCAAAGCCTTCATTCGTACCAGCTAGCACTGAGATTGAAGGAATCCGTTCGTGTGGACTGAGTAGAGACGTTGTCATCGTTCAACGTTCGTGATCGCTTCGTGGATCTGCATCAAAGGTTTTGATCGTCACAAGAGATCTGCACGAAAGGTTTCAATCGTCATAAGAGGTAAATATTCTATCACTGATCATGACCATTCGTAAGGATCTCTAAAGGAGAAAATTTTAATTTCCGCTGCGTTTTGGACTGCAATTCTCCTTCAGTGGTATCAGAGTCACTTACGAAACCATGACTCGGATAGCTGTTTATTTTCTGTATTAATATGATTAAAAGACAAAGTGAACCAATTAATTAAACGAGTAATTAAATTTGGCATCATGAGTGTACGAGTTGGATGATTGATGTTGACTATGCTTCGGAACCGACATTAGTATGGTGAAGCAGCGATACATCGATCGTCCATAGGTTACGCAATTGAGACCGATCAACTTATATATGATATAAGTAATCCTAATGCAAAGTATGGTATATGTGATATATTATTTCTGTTTCGTTCATTCAAACACTAAATGGTTGTTTTCCTTTGAGCGATCAATGGTCATTTGCTTCGGAATCCGACATTAGTATGGTGAAGCAATGACCTGTTGATCAATCATACTGAATCAACAATCGAGGTGTGTTTGACGGTCTGAAATTGGTGCATTAGGGTTGATGACGGCGCAAGGGTTGTGCCGTCAAGGAGTTGTGAATTTAGGGCTTTTTGGAAGAGGTCTGTAGACTGTTTCAAAGTTCTGTTATTTTGGCCGCGTGAAGCTCGTGACGAGCGTAACAAGCTGGATGCGTGACGGTCGTAACAAGCCCATGACGGTCGTAACAAGCCTGTGACGGTCGTCACACTCACAGATCCAAAATTGCCTGTGACGGTCGTCACACTCACAGAGCCAAAATTTTGGGGTTTCTGTTTTGTGACTACGCAAGGGTTGTGTTGATGCAAAACAATGTCCATTTCAAATGAATTGTTCATTAAAAGTTTGGAACCCCCGGCTAACTCTGCGTAGTGTGATCGATCTCCGAAATTTAATTTGGTTTTAATTAATTAAAGGAATTAAAAGAATTAATAATAATAATGTGTTTGTTATTATTGCCTTGTTGTGATCAGTTATGGCCTTAGTCTTCCTTCATTTTGTTTTGGGTTTTTAAATACGACCTGCGTGTCGTGCCTCTCCTTTTGATCTCTTAATGTAACTTCTTTTCTCATCTCAAACCCTCGTATGTAAAACGAGTTTCTTCTGGAATGTAATGTTATGAAGAAAGAGAAGAAGACAATGTTATGAAGAAAGAGAAGATTTCAATATCAAAGGAGGACAACCTTGATGATCAAAGGAGGACAACCTTGAAGATCTTGCTTGGAGAAGCTTAGATCGTTATTAGGTTAGCTTAGGTTCTCTCATTGGCTTGGGAGAACAATTGCGCTAGGGGCCATAACTGTTTCATTGTGTATGTATGTTGATGCATGTGTATGTATGTTGATGCATGTGAATATATGTTGATGCATGTGAGAGACGATTTATATGATAAATAAGCCGGTGAGATCAGGACAATTGCAATTCCCTCAAACTAAATATTAAGTTTCTGCTTTCCAAGTTTTAGCACTCATCAAGACTAGTATCAGATAATGTAGGTTTCGCCTACGCGAGGTGCATGTTCTATATTAGTAAGGTGCGATGGGATAAGTGTAATATCCAACTACTAAAACAATGGGTCAAACTTAACTAAACAAATTATGAGAATATTATATATGTTTGCTTTCCAAATTTTAGCACTCATCAAGACTGGTATCGAATAATGTAGGTTTCGCCTACGCGAGGTGCATGTTTTGTATTAGTTAAGGTGCGATGGGATAATTGTAATATCCAACTGCTAAAACGATGAGTCAAACTTAATTATAATTTTCTTGTATATGTCTAGAAGCAAGAGTTGGGAATGATCCATATGATGGATTGGAATAAGGAGTTATTCACCCAACTGAAATTTTCGAGAGTTGTATGAGATACAATTGGAAGGAGTTCCTACCTAAATAACCTAGTTTTGTGTAATCCGCCTACGCGGACTTAGAACGAAGTGAAATATGGATCTCGACCCACTAGAAAATCTTCCAACGGGATTTTCCGAAACAAATGATGAGGGTCATTTATTTTGAGTAAAATAGTGGGAGCATATTTGATTAAAGCCCTAATTAAATATGTCAATGATACTTATATTTTCATTAATCCTTGTGTAGATTACCATGACAGCAAACACCTCTAACAACATTTTGCGATCAATCCTTGATAAGGAAAAATTGTCTGGGACAAATTTTCTGGATTGGCATCGAAACCTGAGGATTGTCCTCAAACATGATAAAAAGCTGTATGTCTTGGAGACACCTGTTCCTGAAGAGGAACCTCCTAGTTCTGCACCTAAGGCAGAAAGAGATGCTTATAAGAAGCATGTTGATGATGCCAATGAAACTGCTTGTCTCATGCTAGCTACCATGAACTCAGAATTGCAAAAGCAACATGAGAACATGGCAGCGTTCGATATGATCGAACACTTGAAGATGCTCTATCAAGAGCAAGCAAGGCATGAGAGGTTTGAAGTTTCAAAAGCCCTTTTTCAAAGCAAGTTAGCTGAGGGAGCCCCTGTAGGTCCCCATGTACTCAAGATGATTGGGTATGTGGAAAACCTTGAGAGATTGGGTTTTCCCCTCAAAAAGGAACTTGCGACTGATTTGATCTTGCAATCCTTGCCAGATAGTTTCAGTCAATTTGTCCTAAATTTCAATATGATTGATATGGACAAATCTCTTCCTGAACTGCTCGCCATGTTAAGAACTGCCGAGCAGAATCTGAAGTCAAAAGGGAAGTCTATTCTGATGATCGGAAATGGAAAGAGACAGAACAAAAGGCCCACCAAGCAGGGTGATAAAGGGAAAGGCAAGGAAGTTGCCAAACCCAGACCCACTGTTGCTGCTTTGAAGCCTAGTGGAGGCATAGCAAAGGCAGGCACCTGCTTCCATTGCGGTAAGACCGGACACTGGAAGAGAAACTGCCCAAAGTACCTGGAAGATACGAAGAATGGAGTAGAGACTTTAACTTCAGGTATTTTTGTTATTAAATAAATTTATCTACTTCTGCATCATGGGTATTAGATACTGGATGCGGTTCTCACATTTGTACAAATGTGTAGGGGCTGAAAAGGAGTAGAGATTTGGCAAAAGGTGAAGTTGACCTACGAGTTGGCAATGGAGCAAAGGTTGCTGCTTTAGCCGTAGGAACTTATGTATTAACTTTACCTAGTGGTTTAATAATTCAGTTAGAGAACTGTTATTATGTACCTGCAATTAGCAGGAATATTATTTCCATTTCTTGTTTGGACAAGTTTGGTTTTTCATTTATAATAAAGAACAATTGTTTCTCAATTTATTTGAATGATATATTCTATGCTACTGCACAAATGAGCAATAGAATGTATGTCCTTGATCTCGAAATGCCTATATATAACATTAATACTAAAAGGATGAAACCTAACGAGTTAAATCCAACTTACCTTTGGCATTGTCGATTAGGCCACATAAATGAGAAACGCATTTCCAAACTCCATAAAGATGGACTCTTGGACTCTTTTGATTATGAATCATATGAGACATGCAGATCTTGTTTAATTGGAAAGATGACAAAGTCTCCATTCACAGGAAAAGGCGAAAGAGCGAATGATCTTTTGGGCCTAATACATACTGATGTATGTGGACCACTGAACATACCAGCCAGGGGAGGTTTTCAGTACTTCATCACATTCACTGATGATTTTAGTAGATATGGTTATGTGTATTTAATGAAACACAAATCAGAGTCCTTTGAAAAGTTCAAGGAATTCAAGAATGAAGTACAAAACCAACTAGGTAAGAATATTAAAACTCTTCGATCAGATCGAGGTGGTGAGTATTTAAGCCTAGAGTTTGATGACGATCTGAAAGAGTGTGGGATCCTATCCCAACTTACTCCTCCTGGAACACCCAAATGGAATGGTGTATCTGAGAGAAGAAATCGAACCCTGTTAGACATGGTCCGATCCATGATGAGTCACGCCGATCTTCCAAACTCCTTTTGGGGACATGCACTATTGACAGCAGCTTACACACTTAACCGTGTTCCATCCAAAAAGGTTAAGAAGACACCATATGAGATATGGAGTGGTAAGAAACCACATATGTCTTACATAAAGATTTGGGGTTGCGAGGTTTATGTGAAACGACAAATTTCAACTAAGCTTGAGCCCAAATCTGACAAATGCTTATTTGTGGGGTATCCTAAAGAAACAAGAGGGTATTACTTCTACAATCCTTCTGAGGGCAAAGTGTTTGTCGCTCGAACTGGAGTTTTCCTAGAAAATGATTTTATTTCCAAAGGAACCAGTGGGAGGAAAGTAGAGCTTGAAGAGATTCAAGAATCACAAAGCATCGACACACCTATGGAGGAATTGGAGCAGGAAACACAAGTAGTTGTGTAAGAGCAACCTGCTCAAGTAGAACAAGACCAACATAGGTCAGGCAGGATACGTCACCTACCTGAGATATATGGATATCTGATCAAGGTGATGTATTACTCATGGAATCTTCGTTTTGATGAAACAGTAAAACAATATGGATTCATCAAGAACGAAGACGAGCCTTGTGTCTACAAGAAGGTTAGTGGGAGCATGATCGTATTCCTGGTATTATATGTAGATGACATATTACTTATTGGAAACGATATCCCTACCCTGCAACAAGTAAAGTCTTGGGTGGGGAAATGCTTTTCTACGAAGGACCTAGGTGAAGCAGCCTATATATTAGGAATCAGAATCTATAGAGATAGATCATAAAATGCTTGGCCTAAGTCAGAGTACATAGACAAGGTGCTGAGACGCTTTAATATGAATGATTCCAATGGTTATGTGTTTTGCTTAAATGGTGGCGCTGTGAGCTTGAAAAGTTCAAAGCAAGATACAGTTTCTGATTCTACAACCGAGGCCGAGTATATTGCTGCCTCAAATGCAGAAAAGGGAGTTGTTTGGATCAAAAAGTTCATTAGTGAACTTGGCATAGTCCCTAGCATTGTGGATCCCATTGGTCTCTATTATGATAACAATGGTGCTATCGCACAAGCTAAGGAGCCTAGATCTCACCGACGATCCAAACACATACTCAGGCGTTATCATCTCATTCGAGAGATAATAGATAGAGGATATGTGAAAATATGTAAAGTACCTAGACTTGACAATATAGCTGACCCACTGACAAAGCCTTTTGTGCAACAGAAGCATGATGGCCATACTAGATCAATGGGCATACGGGGTATGCCTGATTGGCTCTAGTGCTAGTGGGAGATTGTTGGTGTAAGCCCTAAAGGCCAATACTTTTTGGTACTTGTATTGAATTATTTATTAATAATAAAAGGCATTTTCTTTATTATGGTTGATTAATAAAGTCCCTGGAATAGATAGTCCGTTTAATGTATTAAGTGTGACTTAATCATGAGAACACATTAAACATAAGGGCACTATTCTTAAAGTATTCGTAGTCGAGCTTTAGTGTGAAGTGGGATAACATTACAGCATTAAGACTATTATGTTTGTAGACTGATGATCACATCTCATGGATCATGGATAAAGAGTTATCAAGTCTTAAACATAGGTATGAATATTAAGAGTAATATTTATACCGGATTGACCCGCTATGAGAATACTATATAGAAAGTTATGCAAAGTGTCATAAGTTATTCTCATGGTGATAATAGTGTATACCACTCTTCGACCTGACACCACTATGGATCCTAGATGTAGAGTCGAGTGCTTTATTGTTGATCCAACGTTGTCCGTAACTGGATAACCATAAAGACAATTGATGGGTACTCCACGAAGCATGCTGAGGGACATGAGTGACCTAGATGGAATTTGCCCATCCTGCATAACAGGATAAATGTCTATGGGCCCAATATTGAACTGGAAAAGGATGACACGGTCTATGCCTTGTGTTCAATATAGACATAAGGGCAAAAGGGTAATTATACACATAAGTATTATCACATAAGGTTTTGTCAGATCACATGACATTTTCGTGTCTTGGGTAGCAGTGATGTGTTGCTAGATACCGCTCACTGTTTATTATGTTAAATGCGTGATTTAATATAATTGCCAACGTCACGAAAACCTACAGGGTCACACACAAAGGACGGATTGATGAGAGATAGAGTAACTAAGGAATACCGTAAGGTACGGTGCCCTTAAGTGAATTATAGAACATCGTAAGGTACGGTGTACTTGAGTAGAATATGAAATATGGTAAGGTACCATGGGCTTAAGTGATTTTGGGCATATTATAAGATATGGACCAAAATACACTTAAGTGGGCTTTTTAGCTTGAAGCCCACACAAGTGGTTCTATAAATAGAACCCTTGTGCAGAAGCATTAATGGAGGTTGCATTATTTTTGTTTTCTCTCTTTCTCTTTCTCTCACTCAAAGCCTTCATTCGTACCAGCTAGCACTGAGATTGAAGGAATCCGTTCGTGTGGACTGAGTAGAGACGTTGTCATCGTTCAACGTTCGTGATCGCTTCGTGGATCTGCATCAAAGGTTTTGATCGTCACAAGAGATCTGCACGAAAGGTTTCAATCGTCATAAGAGGTAAATATTCTATCACTGATCATGACCATTCGTAAGGATCTCTAAAGGAGAAAATTTTAATTTCCGCTGCGTTTTGGACTGCAATTCTCCTTCACCTGCGCCCAAAACTGAGAAGCAAGTCCGAGGTTTTCTTGGCCGCTTGAATTATATCTCCAAATTTATATCCCACATGACTGCCACATGTGCGCCAATATTCAAGCTCCTCCGGATAGATCAGTCTCATGATTGGACCGAGGATTTCCAGAAAGCCTTCGACAGTATCAAAGAGTATCTGTCCGAGCCTCCGATTTTGTCTCCACCTGTGGAAGGGAGACCCTTTATTATGTATCTGACAGTTCTTGAAGACTCAATGGGTTGTGTCCTTGGTCAGCAAGACGAATCAGGGAAGAAAGAATATGCTATTTACTACCTGAGTAAGAAGTTCACCGATTGTGAGTCTCAATACTCAATGCTTGAGAAGACATGCTATGCTTTGGCTTGGGCTGCTAAGCGCTTACGCCAGTATATGTTGAATCATACGACTTAGTTGATATCCAAAATGGATCCAATCAAGTATATCTTTGAGAAGCCTGCTTTAATTGGGAGGATTGCCCGTTGGCAGATGTTGTTATCTGAGTATGATATTGAGTATCGAGCTCAGAAGGCTATTAAAGGTAGTATCTTGGCTGACCACTTGGCACATCAACCAATCGAGGATTATCAGTCAGTTCAGTATGACTTCCCAGATGAGGAGATTCTGTATTTGAAAATGAAAGATTGCGATGAGCTTACGCTCGATGAAGGGCCAGAGCCTGGTTCCCGATGGAGCATGGTGTTTGATGGCACTGTAAATCAATATGGAAATGGTATTGGGGCAGTGATTATTACTCCTTAGGGCACACATTTTCCTTTTACAGCAAGGCTAACTTTCAAATGCACGAATAATATGGCGGAGTATGAGGCATGTATTATGGGATTGGAAGAGTGTATTGATCTTAGGATCAAGCATCTTGATGTTTATGGTGATTCGGCCCTTGTTGTTAATCAGATTAAGGGTGAATGGGAGACGAATCAGCCTGGCCTCATCCCATATAGAGACTACGCGAGGAGGATTTCAACATTCTTTACTGAGATTGACTTCCATCATATTCCTCGAGATGAGAATCGGATGGCAGATGCACTTGCTACACTTGCTTCGATGATCATGGTGAGACTCTGGACTGAGGTTCCCAATATCACTGTGATGCGCTTGGATAGACCAGCTCATGTATTTGCAGTTGAAGAAGTGAAGGATGATAAGCCATGGTATTATGATATCAAGTGTTTTCTTCAGAGTCAGATTTACCCGCCTGGGGCATCTGTGAAAGATAGAAAGACTTTGAGGAGATTATCTGGCAGTTTTTACCTCAATGGCGATGTGCTTTATAAAAGGAATTTTGACATGGTTCTGCTCAGATGCGTGGATAGACACGAAGAAGACATGTTAATGACTGAGGTCCATGAGGGTTCATTTGGTACTCATTCCAATGGACATGCCATGGCTAGGAATATGTTGAGAGCAGGCTACTATTGGCTGACAATGGAGTCTGATTGCTGCAAATATGTGAAGAAATGCCACAAGTGTCAGATTTATGCGGACAAGATTCATATTCCCCCGACACTTCTGAATGTGATTTCAGCACCATGGCCTTTCTCCATGTGGGGAATTGACATGATTGGCATGATAGGGCCAAAAGCGTCCAACGGTCACAGATTCATTCTCGTAGCAATTGATTACTTCACCAAGTGGGTTGAAGCGGCATCATATGCAAACGTGACCAGGCAGGTGGTTGTGAAGTTTATCAAGAATCAACTCATATGCCGTTATGGTGTGCTAGATAAGATCATTACTGATAATGGATATAAGTTGAACAACAAGATGATGAAAGAGCTGTGTAGCGAGTTCAAGATTGCACATCATAATTCTTCCCCTTATAGACCCAAGATGAATGGGGTTGTTGAAGCTGCTAATAAGAATATCAAGAGGATTATCCAGAAGATGGTTGTTACGTACAAAGATTGGCATGAGATGTTGCCATTCGCTTTGCATGGATATCGTACATTTGTCCTCAATTTAACAGGGGCAACCCCTTTCTCCCTTGTATATGGCATGGAGGTTGTGCTCCCAGTAGAGGTGGAGATCCCATCAATGAGAGTCTTGATGGAAGCCAAGTTGACTGATGCTGAATGGGTTCAGAGTCGTTATGACCAGCTGAATTTGATTGAAGAGAAGAGATTGACTATCATGTGCCATGGTCAGTTATATCAGCAGAGGATGAAGAAAGCCTTTCATAAGAAGGTCAAGCCTCGTGTGTTCCGAGAAGGTGACCTCGTGCTCAAGAAAGTTTTGTCTTTCGCGCCCGATTCCAGGGGCAAGTGCACTCCAAACTATGAAGGTCCATATGTTGTTAAGAGAGCATTTTCAGGCGGTGCTTTGATACTTACAACTATGGATGGGGAGGATTTCACTCGTCCTGTGAATTCAGATGCAATCAAGAAATACTTCGCCTAAAGTAAAACAGAATAGCTCGCTAAGTTGAAAACCCGAAAGGGCGGCTTAGGCAAAAATGAGCGTCTCGGTGGATTGAAAACCCAAAAGGGCGATCCAGGCAAAAATTAGAGACATAAAAAATGAATATGTGTCCCGCTAGATTGAGTACCTCACCCTGGGGAAATCTAGGCAAAAATTAGGGATTTGGCAAGTAACTGCACCTTGACAAGACTTTGTTCTACAACCGTCATCTGTCAAAGATTCTCGCTCAGTCATCGTCAAATGAAGCTTCAAATACATCGAATTCAGAGTTGGTGGAGAAATGGTCATTATGTTCAATGTAGCCTTTTTCCAATATATATCACCAATTTCAAATTTGTAAAGATCTGTGGAGTCTTGCCATTTGCAGACTACCATTCCGTCAAATAAATTTGAGCCTTTATCCAATTCTTTGCACTCTTATTTGTTTCTATTCAACAAATATTTTGCATGTTTTAATTGATAAATATCATTGTTTTAAAATTTTCATAAATTGTTTTAAACAAAGTGAACATTCACAATGACAAAAAGGATACTTGAGACGTCTTCAGTGCTCTCCCAAGGATGGCATGATCTCCAAAAGGGTAAGATAGTTGTTCATATTCCCAGCATACTTGTATCCTCTTCATTATCTTTCAGGTTGTGTCCTTCACAAGTGCATAAGGAAATTAAGTCCCACCAAACCCCTAGAGAGTTTGGGAGTCTGGTCCTAATCTTCTAGCTCCCCGGTGAGGCTGGATTTAGCATTTGTGTTATCAATTATATGGTTGTCATCCCTTGCATGGATTGACCTAAAATCCCTTATAGATTGGTAAATTGAATATGCTAATCTTTCCGAAGAATTTTGTTGTCCCCCCACTTCAAGTTAGAAATCTCTCCGCCAGAGTAAGCAGGAAATCCCCAGCATGAGCGAGTTATCATCAAGTTTGGTTTGTAGCTTTTCCCTTGAGGACTTGTCTACTTTGACCTCCAGCAGAGTTGCTCCTCGACCATCCTCAGCAGGGTTGATCCCACTTTTACTCCCCAATATGGTCACCAGTAGGTTATCCCCGGTAGATTGCCTACAGGTAATCCCCAATTCGGTCGTCAGTAGTGTTTCCACAATGGAATTGTCTTATCAGAGCCCGTTTGTGGTTTCCTCCCGAGCAGAGTGGGTGATGGAAAGGTTTTATCTTTCCACTCCCAGCGGAGTAGTGTTCTCTTCTCCTCGGCAGGAATGATTTATCCAGCAGTGCAAGGAAATTTGTAGATTTTGGAACTTTTGATTGGTGGTCATTCCCCATAGAGTTTCATTTCTCTCTTTGATAATTTCCCCAGTAGGGTCGCTTCTATGGTGGATTTTATTCGTGACTAGATTCCCCAGCTAAGACTTTGCCTGATTACAGTTAGGCGTTGGAACTTCTAAGGAAGATGTGTTGATCCCTTCCCCAGCAGGAGTGACTGGTTCTCCTTTCCTTGCAAAGATCTTTGCTCCCGATATCTGTTGCCCCCATCAGATGGGATGTTCTCCAGTGGGCCTGGCTTTCTCTTTTGAGATGTAGTACCGGACGTTTGTCCATCGATTCTTGGACCTGGTTATGTTAGATATGTATGTTTATCAGCATTCATCATACATAAACCATACATGCATAATTTTGACATTCAGATATTCATGTTGCATTTTTTGCCATATATATCTTTGATTGTTGTCTCCTGCTATTTGGTGATACATATTTCCCCAAGCAGATGTTTGTGTCTGATCTCTCCATATAGAAGTCAGCCCCATAGGCAGAAAATGTATATCCTTTCTTCCATGTTCCATACTGAGTTATGTCCTCGTGGATGAATGTTATTTCTGTTTCCTCCCAAAAAAATGTACTGGGATGGAATTACTCCCCTGAGTTATATCCTCATTGGGTTGAGTCTTGTTTCATTGTGTCTCTCTAGTTTGTTCCTAGATTGACTCCTTTTGTTTGTTCCTTGCACTTCCCCGCAGTTTAGATGAATGATTGCTCAGTAACCAGTAATTGTCCATATTTTCCCCGGCAGAGTCGTTGGCCTTCTATGCAGTAACCGGTAGTTGGGAGTCCTATTTCTGTGGTTTTTAACTCTCATACCGGTAGATGTAAACCCCATTTTATCCCCTTGCAGAGTTAACCTTATTTTGTTCATCCTAACCGATGGCGGTTACTCTTCTGTGGTTTTCTACCTAGTATCTGGTAGATGTAATCCCCTCCTTGTTGGTTATCTTTATCCAATATTCGGTATTGATATTCCTCCCCTTTTGAGTATATCTCCCATCAACCGGTGATATATCTCTTGGATAATTGCTCTGATAAAGCAATTTATCCCCAGCGAGTCATCTTTCCTTTACCTTTGATTGGTAACGATTGTTTCTCCCTTGGATTGGTCATTATTTTATACCTAGTATTCGGTATCCCGATGTCCTTTCCTTTCGGTCGATTTATCCTTTATTAACCCAGTAACCGATTGTGGATAATCTTCTATGCGAGTATATTATCTATGTTCTGACGGTAATAGATAATATATCTCACGCGCTCTTCAGTCAAAGTCTTTTGTTCTTCCCCAGTCGAGTAAGATTCGTATTTCCTTATGGAATCGAATGTCCATCCCGTAATCGAGTTTGCTTTTTCAGCCCTCCTTTCGGATGATGAGTGTCTTAGAAATATTCCCCAATTCACGCTTGGTTGGTCACCTATTATATGCCCAGTAACCGGTATCCCTGGTGTTCCTTCCTTTTCTGCTCCCTATTATGACTTTTTGTCCCCTGTGGAGTCAGATTTCCTGAGTCGAAATATACCTTCTTAGGTCTTCCTCAGATGTTTTTGGATGTTTGATATCTATCACCCTCATACTGGTCTTAGATATTCATTCTCCCCGAGTGTCTTGTTCTCTCACCCTTATACCAGTGTTTTGATCACATGTCTCTTTGAGGTTATTACCCAGTAACCGGTAATACCTCATTCTGTTGTTTCCTCAGATGAGTCCTCTTTGGACATTCCCCGGCGAGGTCCCTTAGTGGATCTTCCCCATATGAGTCCGGATTTTATCCGAAGTATCCTTTATGGATAGTTTTGTTGTATTGGCATATTTCCCAATACACGTATCTCTGAGTCAGCTCGAGTCTTTCCATTGATTTATTTTCATGGAAATCCTTTCGTGCCCCAGCAAGTTTTAAGTCGTGACCTGCTCACGCATTTTATTCCCTTTATCCACCATTAAAGTCCCAGAGTCTCTGTCCCATTGAGTGTATTACTCATATGGATTTCCAGTTTCTTCTGATTTTCTTTTCTTCTTTGTGGACACATATCTCCACAGAGTATTACCTTTTGCATACATACATTTGCATCAATAGGTCTCTTAGGGACCAAAATTCGTCTCTTTGTTATTATTTAAGCCCATTCTACCTTGTCGAGATGAAGATTTTAACCTTCGCTTCTCCGGCTAGAATGACCTTAAATAGGGGCATTTGTAATACCCCAATTTTGACCCTAAGATCCCTCATGGCATCATAACATTGCATTTGCATCTTGCCTCAAGGATCATAAGCATCTTGGCTTTTACCCTAGGGTGGAAACTTTTTCTTGAGTTGGTTTGAGATCACCAAGCATGCTTGAATTGTATATTATTGCTTTTCTTATTTTGTTTACTAACCAAAAGCACAAAAATATGTCACTAACATCTTTTGTTTGTAGCTTGAGCAGTCACAAGATCCAAAGCTTCTAGGAGATTCAATGTGCATTGATATGGCCAAGTAAAGATGAAAGCAAGCATGGAAATGGTTCCCAAAGATCTCATCCATCAAATATGCCTCCCAAGTATCTTAATTCATCATTTTGATCAAAGCAAACCAAAGGGTTTGAGGCTTGTTTCCCAAGGAAACCCTAATTCATCTGTTCATCAACTATGTCTTGCTCATGAAGCAACCTCTAACCATGATCAAATATAATAAAGGTAAGTTCTTTAATTCATCATTTCATGCACATTTGAGCTTATTTGAGTGTCCTCAATCATCAATTCATCAAGACATGAGATTTGGACTTGAGAAGTTGATCAGTCAATTCATCTAACTATTTTGAAGTACACTGAGACCTAACTTTTGATGTGTTTCTCAAATGGAGATGACCCCAAGATAAAAAATGTTCTTAAGAACCATATGAACAACTTTCATGTTCATCAAAAATTTATTTGAAGCTTGTAAGGTCACAATTCATTTCAAGACATTATAGGTCATTTTGACTGAAACCCTAATTTTGGGTCAACTTCCCAAGGACATAACTCCTTCATTTTTCATGATTTTGAGGTGGGATCAAATTCATTGGAAATTTTAAGGTGTCTACTTCAATTGTTATGTTAAACAAATTTTCAAAATCCTAAAATAAAGACATGTGATAATGCAAAACATTATAGGTCACTTTGGACTAAAAGCATTGAAATGTGAAAAAGTCCAACTTCAACTGCCCATAACGTCTTCATCAAAAATCCAAATGATGCAAAATGTAAGTCCAAATTGATTGTACTGAAAAGATATACAACTTTGATGTTGAATATTTTGTCATTTTGAGCTTGCATCATTGAAACAGAAGGGCTTGAAGTTTGGTCATTTTTGAAATTTTCACATGTACATGTTTTGCACCCTACACTTCATGATCATTTTTCACCAATTTCCAAATGTCAAATGAAGTTTTGGTGAACATAACAATTAATAATCATGCAAAAAGCTTTCCAACCATTACCCATAAGGCTATGTTTCAGTTTTGGAAATGCCATTTTCGAAGGGATGAACATATTGATACAATTTTGGTAACCATTTGAAAATGCATTGCATGATTTGATTACACACCATCTGCACGTCCAAATTAGATCTGCTGATGATAAGCTTGCAAATCCAAGTGGAATTGGGCCCTCCATGCGCCTGTACATGCCCATGCATGGAGGCCCTTTCCATCCATGCAATGCTTTGTTCATGCATATCAGCCATCAGTTGCTATAAATAAAGGGCCAATGCTTCTCATTTCCACAACCTAAGGGCGCCTTACATGCTGCACGAATCACTCCTCAACCATACTCAAAGGAACTCACCTCTTTCTTTCAAAATTTTCAGATCTAAACTTCAATTTCCTTGATTGAATTTTAGATCTACAGTTCCTAAGCCTTGCTTTCCTTGATCCATAGAACACACTACAAGCATAAGCATCAAGAGATCGTGCTCTCAAGCTCTCCATTTCAGAGGTTTACTTTAGAATTTATTTTCTTCGAATCTACTTATATATTGCATATTTCTTGTTGTTGCTGGGTTGTCTGAAGTCCTCTTCATAGAGGCAATCATTTTGTGATTTGAATTGTTGAAATCCAACAAGTTTCAGTTGAACACCACAAAATTCAAGCTCTGATTCCTCTTTCTATGGAAGCCTAGAGTGAATTTGGTTGGTACAGAGATGATGTACATCACCCCAGCTTTCATTTGGTACCTAGATCGTGTCATTTGGTGAAGTTTGGATCTCTGCAACTTCTGGTCGGCGCCAGAGGACTGGCCGGAGAAGACGGTTGTGTACACCACCGTCTGGTTGCCAGATTGAATAATAGCCACACGATTTGTTTTCCAGATTTGATCATAGCCACTCAATGTTATGACTCAATTAAAGACTGTGTGTGATGCATTGACTCACGTGTTTGGTAGGCGCGCGCTCAGGAGCCATGTGATGTGTCAGCTCTATTAATTAACTTCATCCAACGCTCCATGTTTTTTGCCATTTTAATTTCTGATTTCATTTTTCTTTTTATTTCTTTAATTCCATTTTATTTCCAAAAATCATATCTCCTTCATTATTGGTCCAAAAAATGTGAGACCAATTGCATTTTTCTTCTTTTAATTTCTAGTTTCTAAAAATGATTTTTAATATTTTTATTTTATCATTTGATATTTTTTAGGAATTTTTTCTTTTCTGGTTATTTTTAATTCATTTAAAATAGTTTTTGATTTTCAAAAAATACAAAAATATTTTTCCAACCTCTTTGAATGATGATAGATCTATGAAAAATATTCTCATCAATTTATTAATTCATTTGAGATTTATTTGAGATTTTAATTCAATTAGGTTATTTTTATGCATTTTTAATTGATAAAAAATAGTTTCTGACTTCTAAAAATGCTGAAATTTTTTGTCAAACTTTGTTTGACCTTGTTGAACTTAGGATAATTCACGTGGACCTTTCAAAGTTGATTTGGAGTGAGTTTGAAGTTTGACCTTTCTTTATTATTTTAATTCAAGTATTATTTTACTTTTGAAAAATACCAAAAATACTTTATTTGTTTCTTGACTTCTAATCTTCATTTTGCTTCTGTTTACTATTGTTTGACCTTGATCTCCTCTATCTTTGGTCAATGCTTGTTGATTATCTCATTTCATTTCCATTAATGCACTTTATTATTCATCTTCTTCTTCTTCTTCTTCTTTTTTGATCAATGAGTTAAAGATTGGGGGTTAGCCTTGATACATGGGAGGTTTAACCTTCCTTGATTCAAATCTAATTTGACTTGATCATGGATCAAGTGAGTGGCTTTGCATTAAGGATAGGTTGCTTCCTAATCAAGCAAAGAACCTAAATCAATACAAGATCATTTCTCATTTTCTTTTTGGCATGGCAAGTTGTAGGAGTTTGATTCACTAATCAAAATCTCTAACTTGTGTTGTTGCCTACATTATTATTGACCGGCCTCAGATAGTTGTGACTTCTACATAAGTCCAATTACGATTGCTTAACATAGCGCTAAATTGCCTTATAACACACTAATACTAACACTAACCATTAACCATTAACATTTAATTCTTGCACTTTACATTTATGCAATTTACTATTCTTGTACATATTATTCATTTGCTTTTGCCCTTTGCTCATTTGAGCACATGTTTATGTTAATGCAATTTGCCTTTTGCTCACTTGAGCACATAATGGTGTATATATTATTGTGCTTGTGCTTTTGTTTTGATTGTTGTGGATCAAATTCAAAAATGGACAAAAAGGACTTAGATTCTAGGACATTCCCTATGCAAAAATGGAGTAAAAAGGCCTTAATGTTAAAGATGGATTAGAAGGACCAAATCTCTAAACTCACTCTTGTCCATTCTTGATTTACTTCATGGAACTCTTTGATGTGTGTGCTTTTGTGCTAGGGATTCCTATTTGAGCCAAATTGAAGAACCATTGTCATGTGCTTTAAAAAGAGACAGATACAAGAGCCATTGGAAGATTCCTAAGAGCTTTGCTTGCTTGATTGATTGCTTGAGTATACACTTATTTGCTTGCTTATTCCAAAGGATGGGAGCTACTTGGATCATCAATATGATCTCAAGAAAGGAACTCCATTTGTGGTCTTGTTTCTTATCCTTCATCTCTTGTATGATTAGGACTTTAGCCATTCTTCTTCTTCTCTCCACTCTAACCCAAGCCAAAACTTTTGTGCAAACATTAACACCTGTTTTCAAACATTAGAAACCTAAGCATTATGCTTTTGATTTTCAAACTTTCTTTTCTTAACACCTATTTTGAATTGAATCTTTAAGTCAACTTTGACCATATTTTGTAAATACTTTTCATTGGTAAATATAACCCATTCAAATACTTTTATGGTTTCAATGGCCACTTTCTTATCAAAAACTTTTCATAACCTTTAGCTATTAGGTTTGAGTTATCCTTGAGGTAGATGTAATGCTCACCTATATCCTTAGTGATGGACAATGAGTCTTCCATGCTTATTATAGGGTTAACCCCTCACTAGCATGTTGAAGCTATCCTCACATGGTGGATTTGTGGTTTTTAGGTTGAGTTTTCTCCCTTGGATAACAAAAGACCTTAAGGCTTTTGGACCAATCAATTCACCAACTTGTTTTGAGATTTTTACCCCGAACTACGAGGTTTTGATCCTAATCTTTTTTTAAGATGGTACGTAGGCAATGGGTTTATCCATTCAAACACAAAATTGTAAATAACTTATATATTCTCTTCTCATCTCCCCAATCATGTTTGCACAAACAAATTTTCACAAAAATACCAACGTTACAACAAATGTGAAAAGGGCTCCCTAGGAGTACCTAGGATGTTTTGGGTGCTTAAAACCTTCCCATTGCATAACCAACCCCCTTACCCCGATCTCTGACATTTTTATTAGTTTTTGATTTGATAAAACTTCTCAGTTTTTGTTCGCTTTCTAACCTTTCCTTTGGATAAATAGAAGTGCGGTGGCGACTCGACTTGTATGGTTTACTTTTGATTTAGTCAATAAATCTAAAGGTAACGAATACCCCGCTACAGAAAAGTGGCGACTCTGCTGGGGACATTTGCCTAGTGGGTTTTGCCTACTTTTCATGTTTGTTGTATTGTATTGTATATTATTTTGTGACATATTTTTATGCAATTTGGGATTAATGTATTGTATGTAATGATTGAATTGCTTGATATATTAATTCCTTGTATGCTTGGTGATCTTTGTGAGATGAGTTTTATACCCGAACTCGAGTGCACTTAGGATAGGAGAATGGTATAGTCTTGTTGACTTGTGTGGAGTTATTCCTTAGCAAGTTGATTTGCAAGCCCATTCACTTGGTGGAGGTCATGTTGGGATCAATAATGTCACACGAGTAGTCGTGGTTAGGCATTACTCTTTCCAATATAGACCTTAGAAGCCAAGGACCTTAGTTTACCAAGCCCATCTTGGCCTATTTTTAGGACATAGTGCGAAGGTCGTTCAAGTGTAAGATTTGATACGATTGTTACGCGATACTTCACTCATAAGAGTCTCTCTTGAGAATATTTTTGGAATACGAGTAGTCGTTTATCCGATAATATCCGAAAGATGGGATGATGACTATGGGAACCTCTTGTAGAACATGTTTGGCAGGTTTAACCCTAGTACACTCCCTTTGGGTGGTTCTTAACTGAGACTCCATGCTCGTAACTCGCAACAAACCCTTGATTCATGGTTGATCCGTTCTTGTATCCTTAATATCAATGGAACTTGGGTGTTGATAAGGTGTAAACCATAATCCACCAAAATGGATGATTGATATTAAGGATGACTTGATCCATCCCAGGACCTTTGTATGGTTTGCTTTGCTTGATCCTTGAGTGTGATTGTTGCATCCATGCATTCATGCACCCATTTACATCCATATCATCAATAATGAGAAAAATTTCAAGGAACTTAAGAGGTCTATTTCCAAATTTTCACACATGGATAGACAAAGAAGGAATACGAAGAAGTAAAGTTTCAGACAACCCGACTTGATAGAGCTAAGGAATTTGACATCCTATGTATTAGATCCCTTGGATTTCAAGGCTCGTCATGGGAAGCTTCTATCTATTCTGGCTACTCAAGTGGATGAAGGTTTGATGAGTGTATTGGTACAGTTCTATGATCCATTGTACCGTTGCTTCACTTTCTCGGATTTCCAGCTTTTGCCCACGCTTAAGGAGTATGCATATCTTGTGGGTATACCTATCTTGGATCAGTTACCATTCAGTGGCTTAGAGAGGGCTCCTATTTCTCAAGAGATTGTTGATCTGTTGAATATAGATGAATCTCTGGTTGGTGCTCATATGACTACCAAAGGTGGAATTCAAGGTCTCCCTTTTGAGTCCCTCATTGCTCAAACTACTTTGTATGGGAAGGCCATGAGTGAGGACGCCTTTGAGGCCATATTTGTACTTCTCATCTATGGGCTAGTGTTATTCCCCAACATCGACAAGTTTGTGGATGTGAACGCTATTAGGATTTTCTATACTCTTAATCTCGTTCCTACTCTGTTGGGTGACACTTATTTCTCTTTGCATATGAGGAATGCAAAGGGTGGTGGTACCATTGTGTGTTGTTTGCCTCTGCTGTACAAGTGGTTTATTTCGCACTTGCCACAGACGGTCGCCTTTAAGGAGAACAAAGGATGTCTACGGTGGTCCACGAGACTTATGTCTCTCACTAATGATGATATCTTTTGGTACAACCGTGTATATGATGGTGTGCGGATTATCGACTCTTGTGGTGAATTCTCCAATGTGCCTCTTCTTGGTACATGTAGTGGGATTAACTACAACCCTATTTTGGCACGTAGTCAGCTTGGGTTCCCCCTAAAGGATAAACCTAATAACATTCTGTTAGAAGGTGTGTTCTTCCAGGAGGGTAAAGATCCCCAAGGCTTGAAGGGCAGGATGGTTCGCGCTTGGCGCAAGATCCATACGAAGGGAAGGAAAGAGCTTGGTCCGAAGAACTGTATTGCTTTGGAACCCTATACCTCTTGGGTTAGGAGGAGAGCTTCCGAGTATCTTATGCCTTATGAGTATCCGAGACCTACACCTTCGGTTGTGGCTGGGCCTTCAACCCTCCCTAACCAAGGAGTAGAGGAGTTGAGAGACGAAGACTGTTCACGTGCCTGGATCCGTGAACGAGAGGAACTACTTCAGCAGCTTAGAGATAAGGATGCTTTGATAGAATTTCTTGAGCATCAGATTATTGACGAGCCTGATGATGTATTGACTTCTCTTCTTCCTCAGTCTTCCAAGTTTTGAAAGAGGAAGTATGATCGACTCGCCAAAGAGAAGGCAGAGATGGAGGCAGCCTATGAGAGGGAGGTGAAGAGACTTCGTGCAGCTTACCTTCCAGTCTCCAGAGCTTTAGATGATTGTTTTTAGGGTTCCATAGGATGTTCATTTTCCTTCTCTCTTGTATTATTTGGTTACCAAGACTGTACTTCTTTGGTGTAAAAACATTTTCCGGATATTATTGATGTGATATTTCCATATATGTCTAAATGATTAATATTTTCAAATATTTGCAAATAGGACTCTAAAGTTCCTCTGATTAAAAAACAAATCATATGCATAAGCATTGCATGCATCATGTGCATAAGCAGGTTTTGCTCCAGGCTTCTTGTTCAATGGTCTAACTCTGTGTTCTTCATTTATTTTGAAGACAAGCTGACTCATCGGTACTACACTCGAGCCAACGCTTCAAGACTGATGGATCATCTAGAGCAAGAGAACTGTGAACTCAAGGAGGAAGTGGCCAGATTGACTGCCCTAATGGAGTCTTTCATGGCCGCCCAAAGCCAGTCGTCTCCGACACCTTCAACTCCTCCCCATAGGACAGTCATCTCTGAGATTGCCTCTTCAACAGTGCCTGCCAACTTTGTTCCTGAGGGTCTTGCCCCTACATTTGCTTCTCTGCCGGCATCTAGTCCGGTCCTCGCCGTTCCACTTCCTATCGTGCATACTATGCCAAGAGTAGACGACATCATCTACCACTCTGAGCCGTCTGAGGGCCCAGAAGTCTATGAAAAGATGGATGCAATGAATGATCAGTTTCTTGAGCTCCGCAAGGAACTCAAAACTCTCAGAGGAAAGGACCTCTTTGGCAAGTCTGCTGCTGAACTCTGCCTAGTCCAAAATGTAGTAGAATGAGTAAACGTGTTAGGAGAAGAAAAATCAATGAAGGGTTAGGGTTTGGGATGCTCATGCAAAAAGGCAGTTCTGGACGAAGGAACCGCGCTACCTGCGGGGATACGAACACATACAAAACAAACATGTATAAAGTAAATGTGCCAACAAGGCAATCAAAGTAAATCTCCCAAATGGTATCCCACAAGCAAAATGGAATATCCAGCGAGCTATCCCTGCAAAAGTCATGTTAGCCTTCACAAAAACTCAACAAAAGGGTTAGTGAGACACGATAAGCATTCAAGGCATTATTTATATATTCATACATAATTATGAACCCGTGGGCAAAAACCTAATGAAATTCATCCATCATACCTCAAACATTCAGAGTATTCAACTTCAAAGCACAAAGGTAATGGGAATAAGGGCAAACCTGATTGGAGAGCTTGATTGAAATTGAGTTGCACCCGTGAGGTTTACAAAACAATCTTTAGGGTTTATGTGAGGCAGAGGTGATTCTGTGCAGTTGAGTTCCCTTCAGGGTTTGGAGGTTGCTTTGAACTCTGTTAGCTCTTCTCTCACTATCTTTTTCCTCCAGCCAGGGTAATAGGAATAGAATTAAATTTTCTTTCACTGAAACTCTGAATTTATAACCTGATTTTTGTGGACCTGTGGGCTCAGATGAGAGAGGCCCAAGTCCAAAATTTTTCTTTTATTTATTTATTTATTTATTTATTTATTTATTTAATTTTTTTTTTCGTTTTTTCGTTTTCCGTTTTTTTTTTCTTTTCAAAACACGTGGGCTTCGCCTAGCGAGCATGACAGCTCATGAACAAACCTTTGCTCCTTCAAAATTAACGTTTTGACTGACGAATAGACCCTGTTGGAAGTAACTCAAGTCTTTCCCTTGTGTTGACTGATCATCTAAATAGAGCCCACAAAGTATCCTGGATGATGTTCAAGCTTCTTGGATCCGATTCTGATTGCCATGATGAAATGCAAATGCTAAACGACCTAAAAATGAATGCATGCATGAGGTGTAAAGGGTATGCTTCCAGGAAAAATGAAGGGTAAATTTTAGGGTATTACAGTGTGCACCACCGTCTGGTTGCCAGATTGAATAATAGCCACACGATTTGTTTTCCAGGTTTGATCATAGCCACTCAATGTTATGACTCAATTAAAGGTTGTGTGTGATACATTGACTCACGTGTTTGGTAGGCGCGCGCTCAGGAGCCATGTGACGTGCCAGCTCAATTAATAAGCTTCATCTAACGCTCCACGTTTTTTGCCATTTTAATTTCTGATTTCATTTTTCTTTTTATTTCTTTAATTCCATTTTATTTCCAAAAATCATATCTCCTTCATTATTGGTCCAAAAAATCTGAGACCAATTGCATTTTTCTTCTTTTAATTTCTAGTTTATAAAAATGATTTTTAATATTTTTTATTTTATCATTTGATATTTTTTAGGAATTTTTTCTTTTTTGGTTATTTTTAATTCATTTAAAATAGTTTTTGATATTCAAAAAATACAAAAATATTTTTCCAACCTCTTTGAATGATGATAGATCTATGAAAAATATTCTCATCAATTTATTAATTGATTTGAGATTTATTTGAGATTTTAATTCAATTAGGTTATTTTTATGCATTTTTAATTGATAAAAAATAGTTTCTGACTTCTAAAAATGCTGAAATTTTTTGTCAAACTTTGTTTGACCTTGTTGAACTTAGGATAATTCACTTGGACCTTTCAAAGTTGATTTGAAGTGAGTTTGAAGTTTGACCTTTCTTTATTATTTTAATTCAAATATTATTTTACTTTTGAAAAATACCAAAAATATTTTATTTGTTTCTTGACTTCTAATCTTCATTTTGCTTCTGTTTACTATTGTTTGACCTTGATCTCCTCTATCTTTGGTAAATGCTTGTTGATTATCTCATTTCATTTCCATTAATGCACTTTATTATTCATCTTCTTCTTCTTCTTTTTCTTTATTGATCAATGAGTTAAAGATTGGTGGTTAGCCTTGATACATGGGAGGTTTAACCTTCCTTGATTCAAATCTAATTTGACTTGATCATGGATCAAGTGAGTGGCTTTGCATTAAGGATAGGTTGCTTCCTAATCAAGCAAAGAACCTAAATCAATACAAGATCATTTCTCATTTTCTTTTTGGCATGGCAAGTTGTAGGAGTTTGATTCACTAATCAAAATCTCTAACTTGTGTTGTTGCCTACATTATTATTGACCGGCCTCAGATAGTTGTGACTTCTACATAAGTCCAATTACGATTGCTTAACATAGCGCTAAATTGCCTTATGGCACACTAATACTAACACTAACCATTAACCATTAACATTTAATTCTTGCACTTTACATTTATGCAATTTACTATTCTTGTACATATTATTCATTTGCTTTTGCCCTTTGCTCATTTGAGCACATGTTTATGTTAATGCAATTTGCCTTTTGCTCACTTGAGCACATAATTGTGTATATATTATTGTGCTTGTGCTTTTGTTTTGATTGTTGTGGACCAAATGCAAAAAAAAAGGACAAAAAGGACTTAGATTCTAGGACATTCCTTATGCAAAAATGGAGTAAAAAAGCCTTAATGTTAAAGATGGATTAGAAGGACCAAATCTCTAAACTCACTCTTGTCCATTCTTGATTTACTTCATGGAACTCTTTGATGTGTGTGCTTTTGTGCTAGGGATTCCTATTTGAGCCAAATTGAAGAACCATTGTCATGTGCTTTAAAAAGAGAGAGATACAAGAGCCATTGGAAGATTCCTAAGAGCTTTGCTTGCTTGAT